>NW_017728995.1:57539952-57568062 GCF_001723915.1 Gavialis gangeticus
CTGCGGGTGCGGGGCGGGCTGCGGGGCTGCCGGGCGGGCGGCGGAGCCCGGGGCCCGGGGCAGGGCGCTCCCTCACCAAAACCTTCTCCCGACCCGGGGGGCTGTCTCCGGCCGTGTGTACTAGGTCACCACAGCCTCCGCTTCCGTCTGTGAAATGGGGATTCGGCTTTCCTGGGGAAACCTGAAAGCAGACAAAGGCAGAGCTCCGTTTAAGCCGAGCGGGAGAAACCAAATCTTGTCTGTGTTACCTCAGACTGGTACAAACATCGGCAGGGGGGATGTTGTGAGAAGCAACCCCTGGGTTTTCAAGCCCTGGTCCTGCTCGCTTCTGTGCCCTGACTAATCCTGTTGGCTTCAGCTGGCTCTGCAATGATGTCAGGCTCTGGCCTCGAGTCTGAGATGAGAAGTGGTGCCAATTCCCAGCTTGACCACAGAGTTCCTGTGTGGCCTGGGGTTAGAGCCTGCAAGAGCTTGGGGCCAGGTTCTCCAGCGCTCAGAACTGAAAGCATGCGCTTAGGTTTCCAAAGGACAACTCCTTTCTGCTGTCTCCTCTGCCAGTCGGGGATGATGCTTGTACCCCCTTCCCTCCTTCCCTGCATCTTGGCTATTTCCAAAACGAAGCAGGGCTGTCTCTTGAGCCATGTACCTGCCTCACGCAAGATGATGAGGTTCTGCTCTGGGTCTGAGCTTTTGCTGCTGTCATACAACTGTTAAGTAGACTGGTAATAGACTGGGAGAGGGGTAATAGCCTACGGATTCATCCTTCTAACTATGGGGGACAGATAGGAAAAGGGGCCAGTACCCAACACTTAAAACGTGGCCACATTCCTCCCTTTTCTCCTATACTAGACTGTCACTGGGTGTGTGAACACACATGCACACACAGGAGGTGGGCAATCAGAGAGAGGATGTATTTAAGTAAAGATTCTGGGAAACAATCATCAAAACAATCCCTCAGTCTGGCCTAATCCAATGAGGTTATTTTAGTCCTTGAGCTGTATTGAAAACATTAGCTCTGCTTCTTGTGGTTGTTTACAGTATATTGGTCTCCGCATCAGAGGCAGCCTTCTGAAAAGTCTTACAGAATTTAATAGGAATAAAACCAACACAGAAATGACTCTAAAAGCCACGAAGGCAGATGATTTATCAAATTGGAGACAGAAAGGCAGAGGTAATCAATAAGTTTTCACTTATAGTTTACTTGGATGAATTTTTAGAAACCAGATGGGATTTTATTAGCCAAACAAGCAGCTGCAGAATTTGGTGGGCTGGGAGGAAATTCATTCAAAATAAACTGAATACTGCCTGAAGTTGAATTTGGCTTTCCATAAAACCTAGCACTAGTTCCAGCCACACACAGAAAAACAGCAATCATGACTGATGGAGTGAAAAATCTCTTAATAAACATCATCCTTTAGATGCCAGGCCTTGTTATTCTGCCAAAAAGTGCACTCCATGAGTATTTTCTGATGTATGTATTTTTCAGAATGTACATTCTCTGGTGAGAAAGGGTTAAGATGAATGTAACATGAATGCACAGCAAAAGGTAAGCACTGCCACATTTTCCTCTAGGCTGTGCAGCTTAAGGTGTTCATAGGATCTCTTTTAGGAAATCTCATTATTTGGGATTTTACACTTAAGTTAATTTTACAGTTGCCTACAGATAACTCCCTGCCTCTGACATAGGACCTGCTCTAGAAAGGGTAAAGTTTCTTGAAGAGTGCAACCAAGTCAGCCAAAATTTGTTACAAGAAATTAAAGTGAGACCAGTTACAAAACCTACTGTCAGACTTACTTTTAAACTTTTTGTTATATGCAAAACTTGCTGAAGATAATGGACAGACTTTCATTGGTTCTAGTGGGCTTTGGGTCAGGTCAATGAGACTTATATTAAATCTTCCCTGATCTGCATTTCTTAGCTATCTTCAGTGATTCAGTTGGATATATAACCTGTCTAAAAGAGGGGTATTTCAATTGCTAAAAGAGCTATGGAATTAAAAAGGAATCTTTTATTTCTCATGTAAACTAAATATTTATTTTTGTAAAGTAACATAATTATATTAAAGGAGTTCAGTGTTCATGCTGTCATGCAAGTTAAGTCACAAATACTGAGCAAGCCACCATTCTATCATGTAGGGAATAGTTAATGACAGTGGATGTTAACTGGTTTGTCAAGGGTAGGAAAAAGCCTAACCCAGCTAAAAATTAGTTCTTGGGAGATCACAACAAAATTATCTCCTTAATTTTGCGCTGTCAGGCAGGAAGCCCTATTACAGAAGAGAACTTTCAGAGATAATAGGCATGAAAGGCATATTGTCAATCCAGTGAGCTGTAAATTACTTGGACCTATTTCCAGGTACTACAATGACCACTGAATTCTCCTCCCAATATCTGCATATACAGGCACATTTTCCTGTTTTTATCATATTCTTTCTCTCCTATTTCTGCATAAACAGGGAATATTGGGAAGCTGAATGCAAGATGCTGTCAAATGTCCTAAATTAATAATCTGAAAAAGCAAAAGGAAATAATTTCCCTTAGATATTTCTGGTAACAACAATAAGTAAATAAATTCAGACAGAAGTTTGATTTTTTTTAAGTCAGCCATATACCTTTAAATTACAGATTATCATAGATTAAGTTAAGCAATACAAAAGGTGATACATAAATATACTTGAAGAGTAAACATGGTAATTTTTTCCCTGGTGTTATCTGTGGTGTGAAGTTACTTGTGGTTTACCATGAGTATGAGAGTAACTACTGGTTTAATCATGAAAATGATTATGAATTCCAAGAGTTTCATGAACTCTAGTACTAATTTTCCTGAAAATAATTCTTTATTAATTCCTTGTAAACATTTTCTTATTTTTAACAGTTAAGTCATCCATTCAGGTAGAACAGAAACCTTGGTAATCAATGAAGACTGCTAACAGTAAACAGTTTGTGAAACAGCCAGGTGTGGAAATTATACATATAAGCTCTTAGTAACTCTCTCTCTATATATTCAGAGAGAGAGAGTTACTAAGAGCTTATATGTATAATTTATTTTATGATTTATTTTATTAGTTATTTTCTGTATATATGTGCGTGTGTGTGTGTCTGCATGCGCGCGTGTATATATACTAATTTTTGTTGATTCTAAATATATTTAGAATCAACAAAAATTAGAATCAACACAATTTACAAAGAAAAAGGGGTAAATTTCAAAGTAAATTTGGGTGAATTTCAAAGTAAATTCTGCAACAAATTATTCAGTCATCTCTAGTCATCTTTGATTTTTTTATTATTATCTTTGTTTTCCATGTTTGCTAAGAGAGATGTGTTTAAAAACAAACTCGCTTCTAGCCCCCATAGTTAATACTACAGCCATATACTAATTGGGACCAGCACCTTGAATTCCCTTTTACATCAATAGGAGATGCATGTCACTGGCACTTCAATTTGTGTTATTACATATTACCATGGCAATAATCTAATGTCACAAATGTGAGATAAGAAGATCACTCTAAATCCAGCAATAGCAGAAACAGGGTTGTAAGGGCAAAGGCACTTGTTGTAAATGCAAAGAGTATATAGAAAATAACGAGAAAATAAATTGTTTAAGCATTGCCTCCCAGCCTTTATATGTCCCCCCTCTTATCTCCCAGTGAACCTTTCAGAAGCTTGGCAAAATGGAAAAGAAACAGGAAAATTATTACAAGTACCAGATTAATTTATAAAGACCTCTTTAAAACAATAAATTGAATATTTGTTTTCTTATATAAGTATCTTCCCTTCTGCTTTATGACTGAAGTCCCACAAAAAACATTCTCTCTTCTTTTGACTGTTTCAGCAAATCTTTAATCTTGTTTGGTAGGCCTCTTTGTTTGCCTTTTTGATAAACTACTGTTCAGTTCAGCCCAGATGAGTGAAGTGCTGTCTGGGACAGTCACAAGTTACCCTGAAATAGAAATAGGAACCACTTGTTTAAACATCCTAAGGTCCCAAGTTTCTACAAGCCATCACAAAATGGTTTTTTTTTTGTTGTTTTTTTTTAATGGGAGGGGAGTAAGGGGATTATAAGGAAGAATGTCTGCTTGAGCTGCTACAAGCACCATAAGATTTCGTTTTATTTTTTTCCATCAGCTTTTCCATTCCTTGAGGAACAATTTTCAGTATCTGAATCAAAGTGCATTATTCCAACATTTTTTTTGTTTTGTTTTATCTTAGCCTTTTCTCATGTTTTCATTTTAAAAGTGACAGATTTGGTAGAACCCTCAACTGTTTCCCATTATAAGGAGAGAGTTCACCAATGTGTCTTTCTGATGTTCCACATTACACATTTTGGAGTCTAAAGCAGAAACACATACTAAGTAGTAACAGTTGGCCTGATGTGTAAAGTCCTTATTTCTTTATCTTTCTGAGCTCCTCTGAACTACCCAAAAGGAAGGGGTGGGATTGGAGAGAAGATTCTGGAAAGGGATGAGCAGGTTGTGGTTACATACATATCTTTAAGCCAACAGACCAAATTCTGCTGTCATTTACCTGAAGTGAGGCTGTTGAATTTGATCCAGATGGTCTGTTTTAGGAAGCACGAAGATTTTCATATTTCATATCTGTTCATGTAACCCCACATTTTAAGGTACAGTGAATTGAAAGGGAATATCAATACATCCAGTAATTAAGGAAGGCTTTATTAAATGTCTGCACTTTATAGTTTCCTGTATGTTTTTATGAATTAGTGGTGGTATTCAGTCATCCACAAGATTTACAGTTTCCTCTGGTTCCACAATGTATGGTCCTTGTTTTCTTAATGGATTTGTAGTGTTAGTCCTGGTGGTGTACAGTACCACTTTGAGCGAGGCCCACATTTTAAATCTTTCTTTGATTTATTTTTAGATGAGTTTAGAACAAATCCTAAACATATTGGCTTCAGAATTCACAAGTCATGTACAACAATGAGCTTTATTTTCAGTGCACTCCTCCTCCACTGGTTCCTTTTTGCACAGATGTAATCAGGTCTATGGATATGCATGCATTACAATGCCTCTGCCACTATAGCTACAGTGGCAGCACCCCCAAGAGGAGGCACAATGTATGGCAGCAGGAGGAGATTTTCTGCTCACACAGCTAAATAACCTTCCCAGACAAGATAAACTAAGTTGACGACATCTTTGGTCAGCATAGCTGTGTCTATACTATGAGATTTTCTGGCATAGCCATACCACCTAAGGGGTATCATTTTTTGCCACACACACACACACAGCATAAATATGCTGGCAGAACACCCAAGTTAGGTCCTCCCTCCTACTTCATGCATATCTAATACTTGTGAACATATTGTGCTTTAGAGATTGCAAGCTCATCTTCCAACAGGCAACAAGTGGTTTGTTCCCCATTATTGGACATGGCCACAGATTCTTAGAAGGTCTTCTGATTACATGAAAATATTGATGGATATCATGATAGAGATTTTTTTCTAGATTATCTGAGGTCTCAAATTGCCTCTTGAAAAGTCAGGATTTCTGGGCATGTAGAACTGCACATTCTTGCCATAGTTTTTCTTGTTCTTAATTTCAGTTGTTTCATGCATTCTTCTTTTCCCTTTGCTAATACTTCCTACTCTTGGTATTTCTCTATATATTATTATGTGGCATACTTAAGGATATGTCATTGCTGTATTTTTTGCTTTTATCTTTATTCTATCAGCAGAATATTTTTGAAAAATTCTGATATGTAACAAGTTCATCCTAAACCCTTGTCTTTTCTCTCAATATGATATTAAGGTTTGTATTTTAACAAAGTAAATTGATGCATTATGGGCTCTTCATAAGAAGTCAGAAATAACTGCTCCTATTGATTCTTTTTCATAATTTTGCCTATAGAAGGAGTCCAAGGAGGACCATTTCATGATGGCTCACATTTGCAGGGAACAAATAAGACAAGTTAAGTGGCAACCAAACTTAGATTAGCAATGGGAATCAAGGACAACAAGAAGTCCTTCTTTAGGTACATAGGGAACAGGAGGAAAACAAATGGGAGTGTGGGACCATTGCTCAACAACTCAGGACAGCTGGTTACCAGTACCCAGGAGAGCTGAACTCCTGAATGACTAATTTGCCTCGGTCTTTCACCAGACCAAGGGGAAAACCACACCAGGTAGAGTACAGGATGAGCATGGTAGGAATAATTGTCTTCCTACTATTGTCATAGAATTGGTGTATGACCAATTAAAAACATTAGATGTATACAAATCTGCAGGATAGGATGATCTTCATCCAAGAGTGGTGAAGGAGCTGGCCAAAGTCTTCTACAACTCGCACGCTGGAGAAGTCCCTGATGACTGGAAGAGGGCCAATGCTGTGTCCAGACACAAGAATGGCAGGAGGGAGGACCCAGGTAACTATAGGCCAGTCAGCCTAACTTCCATCCTAGGGAAAATCCTAGAAAAATTCATCAAGGAGTCTATCTGCAATAAGCCTGCAGAAGGTAAGATTCTGAATGACAGCTAGCATGGCTTCATCATGGGCAGGTCTTGCCTTACCAACCTCATTTCTTTCTATGACCAGGTAACTTGCCACCTGGACACGAGAGAGCAGGTTGACATTGTATACCTTGACTTCCAAAAGGTGTTTGATCTAGTATCTCACAATGTCCTCAAGAGAAAATTGGAGGATTGTGGGCTTAACTCCAAGACAGTCAGGTGGGTGAGAAACTGGCTGCAGGGTAGGACCTGGACCATGAACAACACGTGCCCCTGGTGGCTGGGGGGGCACAGCAGTGGCAGGAGCGCAGCAACAGTGGGGGGAGCAGCAGAAGCAGTGGGAGCACAGCAGCAACAAGTGGAGAAGCTCCTGCAGACCCCGACGGTGCTGTTGGCGGGGGGAGGGTGGGGTGTGTCGAGCACTGACCAAGGGTCGGTGACCACCTGCAGCCGCTGCCAGCAGTGGCCAGCAGGGATTGCAAACTACCCACTGATGCCAACGGCAGTGTTGGCAGCGGAGTGGTGAGTGGCAACCACCTGCAGGCACCACTGACAGTGTTGGCAGCACCTTGTTGTAGGGGGTGCACCACCACACTGAGGGGGTGCATGTGCACCCATATGCACTCCCTATGTGTCATCCCTGACCCAGAGAGTTGTAGTGAACAGATCTGTGTCATCCTGGTGGGTAGTGGGCAGCAGTGTCCTGCAGAGTTCGGTCTTCAGTCCAGTACTTTTCAATATCTTTATTAACAATTTGGATATGGGGGTAGAGAGTTTCCTGGCCAAGTTTGTGGGCAACACCAAATTATGGGGAAGTGTGGTCATGCTTGAAGATAGGCTACAGATACAGGTGCACCTAGACAGGCTAGCAAGTTGGCCGGATCAGAATCTGATGCAGGTCAACGTTGAAAAATGTGAAATGCTCCACCTAGGAACAAGCAACCCCCAACACACCTACAGGTTTGGCGGCACCAAACTGACTAGCACCACAAATGAAAGGGACCTGGGGGTAATAATAGACCACAGTATGAACAGGAGCCAGCACTGCGATGCTGTAGCCAGCAAAGCAAATAATACTCTGGCATGCATCAATCAATGCATCTTCAGCAAAACCAAGGAGGTGATTCTTCTGCTCTACTCAGCACTGGTGAGACCAAAGCTGGAGTATAGCATCCAGTTCTGGGTACCACACTTTAACAAGGACGTAGACAAGCTTGAGAGAGTCCAAAGAAGGGCCACTCATGTGATGCGAGTCTTAAAAGGCAAGCCATACGAGGAAAGGCTGAAGGGTCTGGGACTCTTCAGCCTCAGAAAAAGAAGGCTGAGAGAGGACCTGGTAGCAGCTTACCACTACACTAGGAGAGTACATCAAGTGCTCGGTGAGCAACTGTTCACTAGGGCACCCAAGGGGAAAATCAGGAGTAATGGCCATGAACTCCTGGAAGATTGATTCAGGCTCAACATTAGGAAAAAATTTTCCACAGTTTGGATGTCCAGACTGTGGAATAAGCTCCCTCCAGAGGTCGTGCAATCACCTACCCTGGAAATCTTCAAGAGGAGACTGGATGGTCGCCTTGCTGGGGTCACCTGACCTCAATTGCCTTTCTTGCCTGGTGCAGGGGGCTGGACCCAATGATCTTCCAAGTTCCCTTCCAGCCTTACAATCTACGAATCTATGAATCTGTGAAAACACCAGTAAACTAAACATGCAAAGTAGGTAGTATTTGACCCAGGAGAGATCTAAAAGGTGAGAAATATTCAGTGGATAAATCTTCCATTAAAGACATGCAAGTGGTAGAGAGTTTATCACTGAGTTCTCTTAAGTACATAGGTACTTTTCAGTTTCTAAAAATGGCTTTTGTATCTATATGCTAAGGTATGCAAATTTCTGTATAATGGTAATCCTTGACTTCGTGTTTCTTAAAGCAAGTCAATGTAACCCCCATAAGAGCATTACATAAGAGTTTAGGAAGGCTGAAGGTGCCTCATTTAGAACATTCCCTGTATACATGAATCTGCAAACATTAAGGACATTTTTATACATGCTCCAGGAAGTGTGTGGGGAGTGCTTTAATTAGTAAGCCACACTAATTAAAAGCCCCCGAACATCATGTATATCAGCATCCCCATGCTGAAAAATGATGTGAAGTGATTTGAAGTAAAGCTCATCGAACAAGCTTTAGTTCAAAGCTCTCTGCCGCCATTTTTCAGTGTGGGGACGCTAATAGATGTCACGCTAGAGTCTGCCAGAGTGTGTTAATTTCCACTGTCCAGCAGACTCGATTAATCCATTACTGTAATTCAGCAGCCGATACTGCTCCAACAGGCTGGATTTCCAGCGTGTTGAAGCAGACTTCCCTGATTGTATAGGAACCTTAATTCAGTGCTGGTTTACAGCAGACATTCATGCAACAACACACAGAATAGCCACAGTTAATAGCTCACAGTATGCTAGCATTTCTCTTAAACTTGATTATATGTGAGTTCTAAAGTTCCCATAACATATCCACACTTCCTTAAAAAAGATTATTGATAAAGTATTAAAATGTATTTAAATCTGCCAGTGCAATGGGTTCTAATTAAATTCAAGATACAGTAAAACCACTTAGAGTAAAATAAGATACAAGTCCTGCTGTTTTAGCTTGTTTTTTGTTTGTTTTGGTGTTTTTAGCCTGGGTAGAGGGAGCTGAAATTTATCCATGGTGCAAGGGCTGGGAAAAGACCTTCACCCCAGTTGTGTTGTGCTCTGAGAATGTGTAGTGGTTGTGCATTTTCTGAATAATGGAGGAGACTTGAAATTAACTTCACATAGGCTACTTCAGAGAGTTGTTATGGGGATAGGCATGGGACAACCTTAGGAAAGAGTTACAAGATCCACATCTTTGTAGAAATGATGGCTCCAACATCCCATTTAAGCACCACAGGGCGCATCTACATGATACATTTTACTGTGTAGCTTACCAATTTGCTACACAGTAAAGTGTCACCATCTATAAGTGTGTGGCAATTAGGGGGCAGTAGACTAATTTACTACACCGCTGGTTAGTCCCATCAGATACAAGTGGTATCTGGCAGTAGAGTAAATTACTGCGCTTAAACACGTGGAGATGGTGATGTCCGGATTAGTTTACTCTGGCTCAAATTGAGTTGGAATATATTCAGTCACATTAGTTGCACATGTGGAAGCGCCCACAGTATGCTTGCAGCCATTACTGTAATTCATAGACTGCAGCCTGGCATCCTGGTTTAGGGTAAGTGGCTTAACCTTTCTGCCATTTAGGAAATTAAATAGCTATATTATTGTTATATTAATAGCTAAAGCCCAGTCACTTCTTTTTCGTGTAGGACAACTGCTCAAACTTTATGGCGAAGTAGATTTTACTTTTAATGCACTGAAACTTAGAAAGTGTAATTCCAACTAGAGAGAGACTATTTTGTGCAGAAAAGGATTTCATTATCATAAGACTTCATGCTAGTCAAAAAAAGAATGTACACCTGTTTTCAAGAGCCTATTAGCTTTGGGCCTTTTGTGTTTTGGATGCCAAACTTGAGCTGTGCATTGCTTAATTTTCAGGAATGCTGAGCACCCACGATTCCAATGGGAAATTTCAATCCTTCAAACTTTTGAAAGCTAGACTTGAAATGTCTCAGCTTGGGAATCCAGGATCGAAGGCGTCTTTTGAAAACCTGGCTTTTAGAAAATATATTTGTTGACTTTTAGTTATTATTGTAATTTATTTTTATCACAGCAATACTTTAAGACTCCAATCAAGATTGAAGCTCCATTGAGACACAGGGTATGACCCAATCACTACCAAAAAGACCTTACAATTAAAATAGTACTATAGTTGTTTTCAGAATACTACCTGCTGTTCTTAATATTAAAGCAAATAAAACAAAATGGACATGATTCCCAAATCAGCATAGCTGCATTAAAGTCAATGAAGCTTTGCTGCAACAGCTGAAGATCTGGACTTTTATATATCCATTCACCTATCTCTTTTTCTTTATGCTACAGTCTATGTTCTGAAACTATGTAAAAGACTAATTGTGATGATATTATTGTTTGCACTTTCTGTACTTTATTTATTTTCACCTAGACAATTGAATGGAATAGATGATTTTCTATTTTAGTCCCTCTTCTCTGTTTACAAACAGATAAGATCCATCTACTGGAAACCCAGTGTGGTGAAGTGCTTTACAAATGATTGTATTCTATGGCTAATGGAAGGAGGGTGTCTGTGCATTCTGCACCAGTGGATCTGACACAATGTGAGAACTATTTTTCTATATCACTTACATTATAGTCAAAAAGTGAAATGAACTCCATGTGGCAGCAGCCAAAGGAAAAAAAAAAGAAACACTTTCCAAAAGTTTCAGTTATCCCTTGAAGCTATATTACAACATATACTACTCTAATTGAATCAGTGTGAGAACCTTTCCTCCTCCATTTAAATCAGTGCAAGTCTCTGTCCACTTTCCCCTTGAGACATGCATATTTGATACAAAGAAAATGCAAGAGACACCAACACCTTGGGAATGATATTAACATTTTGTTCAATAATTTAATTGCTAAAAATTATTCTTATTGCAGCCTCCCCACTGACCCCCTTCCTCCCCTCCCCCCACACATATATCCTCAGAGTTTAGCTCCAGAGATGTACAGTCTCTGCTCCCCAAACATTTCTGTCAACAAGAGTTTAAGGCATTCTGCCTGACTAAAGACTGCTGGATCTGGACCTAGGTGACCCAAAGGCAGCTATAAGTTTCTAATATTCTTGGCGAGAGGAACCTAGGAGCTTGAACAGTTATTAGGTGAGTTGGTGATGATGCTCACTTCATAGGTTTGTGGCCATTAAATCAATCAAATCAAATCAAATCAAATCAAATCAAACAGGCTTTTGCTTTAGGACAATAACTTGGCATTCATTCAAAAAAACAGAAAGCATCAGTGACTAAGAACAAAGCAAGGAGTAGGAATCGGAACTGAGAAGCAAGTCAATGGGGTATCATAAAGCATTCTGATAGTCAGCATACAGAAAAGGTGACTCAATGTTCTACAGGATCAGTTGTGAACCTCTGATAGATGGGATTCTAATGGAACCTCAAGTTTCTAATGAGAAGCATGGTCTAATTTGCTGAAGGGAGGCATTTGGCCTTATCATCAACTCCCTATTTAATTTAATTAATTGCAGTCACTTGACCTGTATGTACTTCATTTTAACCTTTGTAAAATAGAGGCAATGAATACTTAGCCCCTCACTAAGGTGCTATGTGGCCTAATTAAAGCTTACAAAGCTTTTCGAGAACCTCAAATTAAAGTTTATCTATGTATTTTTAAAGTGTCTATATTATTATTAGGTAATATAAAAGTAAGGGACAGTTTAGAAAGCAAAAGGAACTGATATCCAAACATCCATCTGTTAGGTAAGTTTCCACATATACAAAGCAATATGCTATTCACAAAAACATATGGCTCTTGTATTAAATACATGGGATCAAGCTGGATTATGAAGACTTTGAAAAGGCCTTGGTTTAAAAGTACACTGCTCTCTGAAATGTCTAGGTAAATTTAGTGAAACAATTAAAAACAGATACATTGTCAGGATGCATGGACCAGTGTTAGACTTAATACACTGTGAAAGAATTGAGTGCTTGGGGATGAGAGAGAAAAACTCCATCAAGAGGAAAGAACAGGATATGGGCAGAGAGAGAAAGTGCTAATTTAAAGGATTCAAGAAGCTGGAAATGGGAACAGGGAGGAAGGGGAGGGCTGCAAGAAAGAAAAAGAGAAGAGGAGAAGGGGAGGGAAAAGTAGTACAGGTGAGAAATAAGGTGGAGAAGAGAAGTGAGAATCTAACAACAATCATATTTTGCTGCTTTTTTCAGCAAATTTGACTTGAGGAACTTAAAGGAATCTGCTGAGCTGACTTGTAACTCCATGATCTATCTAGGAAGGCCTTGTTTCTCCTGCCTGGAAAAAGGGATCCAATTACTTCCACAGTACCATTCCTCATTGTCCATGAAGCAACAAGGGACATGCAGCAACAGGGGACATAAACTCAACAGGTGGCAGACGAACATGTCATTCTCCTCTCATTCATTCTATTGAAAGGTAACATGACTAACACAACAAGTCACATCTTCCTTATCCAGCCAAACATTACAAAAGCAGCATTTAACAAAAAGCCTTAACATAATGGAGTTTCAAATATATACACAGAACCTATTAACTAATAATGTTTGATTAGCCTTTGAAGTGCTGTATGGTGTCACATGGAACTACGAATCACTCTGGAGAGCTCACCACTCAGACCTGTCTAGAAGTAAGTCTATTAGTTCTGTTGTGTTATGTCTTTGGGCTCAGTGGTCTCCATGGTTATTACTGCCTTCTGTGAGCTGGAGAGTATGTTGCCTATTTATTTTTTTGTAGTTCATGTCCATCTTGGGCAATAAACTCATGACTGTAGGGGTACTTTCTGCAATACCACTGTTGCTTGTAACCAGTTTTTTCTATCATTGGTAGGCATAGTATAATTTTCATGAAGTGGTGGCAGCTTGTGGACCCGTGTGTGTGTGTGTGTGTGTGTGTGTGTGTGTGTGCGTGTGTGTGTGTGTGTGTGCGTGTGTGTGTGTGTGTGTGCGTGTGTGTGTGTGTGTGTGCGTGTGTGTGTGTGTGTGTGCGTGTGTGTGTGTGTGTGTGCGTGTGTGTGTGTGTGTGTGCGTGTGTGTGTGTGTGTGTGCGTGTGTGTGTGTGTGTGTGTGTGTGTGTGTGTGTGGCCAGCAGCCAGGACAGCTCTCCTAGGCATGTGGAGATTTGAACCGGTCCCGATCTTAATGTTGCTAGCATGCAGCATCCTGCCCAGCCAGGACAGTTCTCCTTGCCTCCTGCAGTCCTCTGCTACCTAGGCTGACTGGGAGCACGTTGTTCCTGGTCAGAATTTACACATGCAGTATGGTGCATGCATGCATGCACCATTTTTCTAGTACTGTATCTACAGGTACTAGAAAATGGCACATTAGACTGATACACTGCAATGTATAGTAATTGGTGTGCACATGTAGATGGTGACACTTTACTGCATATTGAAGTAAAGTCTAATGCACAGTAAAGCATTTCATGCAGACACACTCAGTGAGTATAAGCTCACCACTAGAAGTCCTAAATTCCACCCATTCACCTACTGCCTGTGGCTTTTCTACCGGTACTAATGCCATGGTTTCTGGCACCAATTTTCCTCGTGCATGCTTCCAAACTTAATATTAATAATGTTCCATTCATGTTCAGGCTGATTGTGTAATCCTCTTCTGCTGCAATGTTGTCCAATGTTCCTTTGAATAATTCTTCTGCAGTGATGATTCTATTGTCATCTTTTTTTTTCTACACTGTGTACACTCTTGATGCTTGCAAACTCTCACAAAAAGATTCAGTTCATTGCACTTCATGCACCTTTTTTCAAACACCAAGCATTATTGTGTCATTATTTTGTTTGCCACTGTTTGCAGCCCCCTGTGCCATTTTTGTGGACTTCAGATCTGAACTCCACATGCCTTCTTGCCTCAGGTCTTTTTCTTGTAGTATTTTGGATTCAATGTGATGGCCACAGTGTCAGAGTGCTGCCTACCCTCTCTAAGCTTCAGTCTGGACCGAGTGACTTCAAGACTTTTAAGCTTGGAAAATTTAAACTGTTTTGTCAAAGTTTTAGTCTGGATCTGCCAGTAGTTTGGGTTTCTCACTGAGTGCACTGTCCCAGATCCCAGTCACAATTAAGTCATTTCAGTTGCAAGTTTGGTTCTTTAGCCTTAGATGAAACACACGCTTTTCTATGCTTTTCACATGCTTCATTTGTACTTTTAAAAAACATCTCTAGCACTGGATGTTTGTTAGCAGCATATTTGCCTGTAAGAAACTGGACTGCCCAGGCAGGTGCATTTTCAAATTAATGAATGCAGTGAGGATACAGTATCTGCTCTTTTGCTTTTCAAGTTTTTTTTTGACTTGATGAAGTGGTAATGGTGGGCATCTGGGATTTTCCAGGTAGTTTGCATGTGGCTTATAGGGATTAGATGCTGTTGTAGAGTTAGATGCTGCTCAACATAAAGGCATCAGAATCCTTATTAAGGAACAATGGGGAAAAGAAAAACATACCTGTTTAAACTTTGTTTCCCTGCACTTGAAAATCATTTACATATTTTAAACATGATCATTTGGAATTTTCTATCATGCATGAATAGCTCAGCTGGTCTGCAGTATTGATTGAATAAATTTGGGATTTCTTTTCTGATATTCCATATAAAAAGTTAGCCTAAATTTTTGCCATTTTCCTTCAAGCTCCACTACACTTTTCACAGTTTCCTGGTTTCATTATACTGTAAGACAAGGATCAGAAATCTGAATGTTTAAAATGCAACAATGTCTTATTGTCTTATTACTCTTGGAAAGGGGAATGGGAGAGGAAAAACCTCCCATACAGCTATAAACAAAACAGAAGGAAGTGAGTTCACTGTCCATTAGAAAGTACAGTGCTCCCATGAAGTAGACTTTAGTCCAGTTAAAGAGAAATACACCATTGCTGTAATAGAGATATACATATCTGTACAGTGAAAATCAGGAGTTGCTCTTCTTAACACAATGAAATTATTTCAGATTTACATTTGAGAAGTAGAGTAGCATATGACCATAGACTTCAATGTCAAATACAAAGCCAGATGTATATTGATTTCAGTTATGCATGATCAGGGCCAAATATACATTGAGAAGCAATATCTTGATCCAGTACTTCCCAGATAGTGATGAACTGGTAAGAAGTTGATCAACAGATAAAAATAAACTCCTCCTTTTCCATTAATGTCAATTGTCAGGGAAGCATTCAAAAAGTCTTACCTCTTTTAGCCCTGGGTTCTTTTCTCCCCACATTATCTAGCCCTTCATCCTATCACAATCCCCTTTCCCTTCCCTTCCATTACTTAGGTTACAACTTTACCATCTTTACCACTTTCTTGTCTTTTCCCCAGTTACTCTAACAAACTGGACTCCCTGCCTATGAGAGGAGGTAATCCATGAGCCAGAAAAGTGCTATAACTGATGGGGCAGGTAAAAGCATGCATAATGTAATCAGTGTATTTGACTTTTAGAGTTATCAATGAAAAAAGAAAGTGTATATAATGTCACAAATGCTTTTTGTAGATTGTGCTTAATAGCCATCCCATTTCATGACTGTTGAAACCTGAATTCAGTCAATTATTTAATCATTTATAAGATTCATTTTTTTCTTTTTACTAAAACAAAAATATGATTCAGAATCTTTCTTTTATTACCTTCCTCCAGAAGGTGGCAAAAGTTAGCTGGGATTAGCATGGCTGAGTGGAGAAACATGCTGTTAAACTGTTCATGCTGTGACAGAGATTTGGACTGGTCAAAAGTCCATTTAAGTCACTGGGAGTTTGGATTATGTACTTATGGCACATCCTGCTAGACAACTTGTAAAAAGTCCTTTTAATTCCTAGCAGGAAGGTGAAATACAGTACTTGAGAAAGCAGCAGTGCCTGACTTTTTGCAGGATGAATTTTGTATTGCTCAACAATTAATCAATTGTTAATGGAGCAGAAGTTCAGAATTAGTAATGAAGATGTGAAGTTACAAATTTTTACTTGTTATAATGTGAGAGAGAGAAAATCTGAAACAATATGAATGCTTATAATATTTGAGCATTATAATAGATAGTACAGAGGAAAATCTCTTGAACCTCACATCTTGGACACCAAGTCAGAGGCTACTTCCCAATTAGTATAAAGTACATGTCGGCTAAGCAAGAATAAGGAAGAACTTGCAGTCATATATCGGGCCCTGATTGCAAAACAAAGTACTACCTATACCAAGAAAATTGTACAAGATACAAGTTTGACAACTAGAAAGCTTTATCCAGCTCAGCATGGAACACTGGGCAAAAAAAGGAAAAATATTATTAATGAAATTAGAAGAGACATAAGATAGCTTTTCTTTCTGTTATATTCAGTTTATAGTGTTCTTATTTTTAGCTCTTATGACAGTTTATAATTTTACCATTAGGAAAATGTGAGAGTACTTGAGTAAAGTGATATGCTTGACTCCAAAGGCTCACTGCCAGAAGAGATGTAGAACTGAGAACTGTTCATTTAAAGAGATTCTATCTAGACTTTTCAGCCTATATATGAGATAAAATGAAAGGTGTTCAAAATGAAGTTCTAACTTCAACCATTCAAAGTATTTTGCCTTCCAAACTGAATGGAACTGCATCCCTGTTATAGAATTATTTAAACACTAGGTTTTCCAGCAAGAATTTGGTTGACAGATAACATGATCAGAGTAGATTTCAAACTTTGTCCTTATGAGAGGACATTAGGACAGTTTGGTGACTCTCATAGATATTCCTATGGATACTTCTGAAAAGGTAGTCAAAAGGACAGACATTTCTCCCTTCAGGTCTCTTCTAAGTGGGTCAGGCAGTTCACTCTGTGTTTTTTTGCTGGAGGAAGGATCCGACTGCCTCCTTAAATGATGACATCATACTGCTGCCACATTAGTGAGGGTAAGTAAAATATATAAAGCAATAAACATTAAAGGAAAAAGTCAGTCTCCTTTAATGTGATAGCATAGAATTTCTATGCAGTGTTCTTTCATACCATTCAACATTTGAAGGCTCAGCATCATGGTTCAGCATCATGGAATTGTAATGTCATTTTTAATAAACTGTGCCATAGAATAGTGGAACATTGCTAAATTTGTACTAACAGATCTGGAACTAGAATGAAATCTGGAAGAAATGTAACATGCATGCTGAACATTTTCCAGAGGGGCTGGAGCCAAGAAAATCCAATATGAAAAAGTTGGAGCTGTACTGAAACCTGAGGCCATTAAAGTACAGAGAAAGGACAAGTGTCAGCTTTGAAATCTAATTTAAAGCCATGAACATTAATAATTGCATGATTGCTTCTATGAATTTCATCTTAATTGTAAGGTCTCAAAGAAATCGTGAAATCGTGTTTTTCGCTTTCCCGGTTATTGCCCTAGCATATCATTATTAGAATGGGAAGGGGATCCAGGTTACCTGTGGGGTGGCCATCATAGAGGGCATTCTGGTTTTCGGCTACTCTGTCCTCTGTCCTCTACTGATACAAAACCCGACGCCTTTATGTCCCCTATTTTTGTCTTCAAGAGAAGAGAAAAGAAAAGAGAAAAATAAAGGACGTAAAGGCATCAGGTTTCATATCAGTAGAGGACAGAGGACAACCAGACTGTCCTCTGTGATGGCCACCATAGGTACCTGGTCCTTTTCCCCTCCTTCACCCCTCTCCCCCCACCTTTTCCTCTCTTACCATTTGTGTATTTGCTGGTGCATCCTTTCCCTGGTAGAGGTCCCTCCCCCCTGGTTTCCTGGTTATGGGGTTCTGATTTTCCCCTTCCCTCTTGCTTCCTTCCATTTCATCTTGGTGTCTCTTCTGCCTGTGCCACAGTGGTGCCACAGAAGCAAACTCACAGGCAGGAAACCTGAAGCAAGATGGCCACAGATCCAGCTGCGGGCACAGACTGATGACCCAGGGAAGGCAAGTAGAAGCAGAGGGAGAAAATTTGGGTGGGGGCTAAGTATGTGCACACACACACACACGCACGCACGCACGCATGCACGCGCGCGCGCTAAGGCTGAGCTGGCCCAGACTGTAAAGCCATGAAGCCAGGTGGTTAAAGTATGTTCAGTGGCCACAGGAGGCCAAACTTGCCTGGATTATAAGTCATGATGTGGCAGGAAAAGACCAGGATTCCAGGTCCCTGAGGTCCTGGCCCATGCCTGGAGCTGAGCTTGCAGCCCTAAACAGTGGGCCTTGAGCTAGAGGGCTCAGCAAGAATAACATTTGGATGAGGCCAAGGAGGAGCCTCAGACCAGACAGGGCCTGCCTCTTCAAAAATCAGTGTAGGTGCTAGTAGGCCTCTAGAGGTGGATACTCTGTAGTGGCACTTGTAAATGATCCAGTTCCACTGAAATAAAGGAAAACATTTTTTGTTAGCTTTAGTAAGTGCTAGACTGGCTTCTAGTAACAGAACATCTTTTTGCAATCATATCTCCCTTTCCAGCAGCAATCTCCTCTTCCAGGAATGGGTGTGAAAAGGTTACTTGCTTCCCCTGCTCTAACCATCTTCAATATTTGGTGTAAAAAAAATGTAATGGCTTTTCATTTTTCCCAGTTGCCTTAGGGGTCCTTTCTTTTTCTTCCTGCCTTAGAACCTGCTGGTCTTTTCTGAAGTGCTCTTCTAGATCTGCAGTCTACTGCCTAAGCAGTATCAGGAGCATTTCACATGTCCAGTTGAAGCTCCAAGCCTAGAGAACAACTACCATGCCCTGAGCATCCCCATTTGTTTAAGTTAAAGGAATTCTAAGAATGTTTAAGGATGCATCTGCACTGTGATGTTTGCAGGATCAGAGCATTTATTTCACTAGCTGAAAGTGCTATCCAGTCCCATGGCCAGTGTGGAGGGATGTGTAACTTCCTTTGAAGTCCTCCCTTTTCTCCCTCCAGGCAGTGCTTCAAAGGGAAGCTCATTGCAACACTCAACATTACTGGTAAAAGAGGCAGGCTGAGTACTGGCAAACTTTATTGCAGAATTGACTGGTGAGGTACTTCTAACCTCCCAATTCAGTGTGTTAGGCTAAAGGACTAAGTTAAAGGTGCTTAAAGGAAAAGGAAAAAAGGTGTTTGTGGAAGCATGAATAAAAAAGAGGTGGAGAAGAATACAGTTCGTGACTGCAGTTGCAGTAAAACAGAGGTAGTCAGCCATGTTAGTCTGAAGTCAAGAAGGCAGGGCAAGGTGGCACTTCATACACTTAAAGCCTGTCATGTTTTAATAGTGACATTTCTATTATATCCATAGTAGGAAAAATATTGTTTTAGAGGAGGTGGGTGGGATGGATATGTCTTAGGGTTTATCTTATAGCCTATTTTATATGCTAGACATAAATATTTTCCTCTTTTATAAGTATGAAAACCCTGCAGTAGAAATTAGTGCCCCACTGTGATGCCAACAAAAGGGCCAGCCAGCTAGCTAGTGAGAATGTAGCCTTGACCAGGCAGTGTCCCATCCACTCTGCCATTTTATACACAGGCACCGACAGCTATAGAATTCTATCAACTTGTGATGCATCAGAACTCGGGACTTTGGGATTCAGTGTTGTTTGTGTGTTCACTGGAGGAACTACAGTCAAGTCTTCAGGAGCAGGTTAGCTGTCATTAAACAATAAACTAAAGGAGAAGGCTATAACTGAGAAGCAATTCTGGCATATGACTGCTTGGAACCCTTGCTCCTATCCTGCTTCTCACAGCCAGTTCTGTCCAACCAACATGATTACATTAATACAAGCCTCTTAAAGGGATGCTATCCTTACAGTTGTGCCACTTTGTAAATTATGAGATAGTAAACACATATATGTGTCTAAATGTGCATGTGTACTTGATGGATCCAGGCCTAAGAGTAGAAAAAATCTGTGCACCATTACCAACCCCCTAACCAGCCTCTTGTAAAACTCTCTCTAAATCCTGAAGTGTCTGCTTGATTGGACACTTCATAAAGCTTCAGAACTGATATTGGACCAGTTTGGTGTCATGTACATTTCTCACTTAGTAAAAGTAACTTTTATTACCATCTTCTGTACAATAAAGGTTTCTTTTGGAGTTTCTTCTACAGCTTTCAGCCAGTACATTAAGGAATTCTCCACTGCTGAGTCTGCTGTTAGGGCTGCCTAGTTGCTTGCTTTGTTGTTTACACTTTCTTTAATGTTTTTGTTTCTCTGTCTAAGTGGTTCCATGTTAAAATCTCAGTGTTGTGGTTGAGGGGGAAAAAGCCTTCTGCACAAAGCTATCCAAACTGCTTGCACCACTGGCTTCCTACCTGTGAAACAGTAGGCACTGACAGACATGCAACTGTCCACTGTAACTCATGGCACTTCACAGGAAGCGATATAAATTATACTCTTATTGCATTCCCTCTGACCCAGCTCCAGTTTGGAGCTGGCCATGTGTCTACAGCTGCTCTCCCCTAGCCCCACCCCATGCCTCTCAGCTCTGATGCTGTCTTCAGAATGGGAGAAGGGGAAGGGATTGATCTCAGTCTGGGGTTTGCCCAGCCTGAGCTGAAGGAAAGAGTGGGTGGGCTGAAGCCCCTCAACCTCAGCAGGGTTCCAGTCCACCAGACCCACCCTCCAGGGCTGTCAGGGAAAACCCCAAACAGAAGTCCCTCCTTCCTCCCCACAACTTCTGAAGACAGCATTGGGGTTGGGGCTGGGGTTGTGGCTGGGCTGTCAGCCCAGTCCTGCTCCTGGTGTGTGCTGACAGACATTAATGAAGGCAATCCACTTTGGACTGCCTTCATCTGGTCCCTCATTACATGAAGGTTCAGATTGTCACATGACTGGGCACTTTTAAAGCACTCTGCAGCCATGCTCTTCTGTTAGGGCACAGCTGTAGAGCACTTTCAAGGGGCCATTCTCCCAACAAATGTAACTTCTGTCTGCACCCAGTGACTATAGCTCTTGTCAAAGAGCCTATGTAAAATCACTGCTAAAACTAATAAACTGTTGTTCATGGCAATTCAAGACAATTTTGTGCTGGTGGTAGCAGAGTATTCTACGCATTACAGAGTTAGTATGAAGTATTTCCCCTCAGACACAGAAGGTTGTGAGGCAAGCCAACAGGAAACTTAAACTGAGTATAACCTTTTTTCAGTGTGCACTCACATCCCATTACTGCTAGCAGGGACTGTGCCTACAAGCAAAATTACCTCTAATTTTGAGTATATATCTCATTATCTGTATTTATTTGTGCTAACCTAGAAGGGAAACTCAAGACCATCCTGATGTCTGCAATATTCAAAATGTCTCAGCGAGCCCAATACAAACAGCCTTGAAGTAAATGGACAATATGCTTTCAATATGTCTTGGACCAGGCCCTAAAAGAAAGGCTGGATTTGCCAAAGCTTTAAAATTAAAGTTAGAACTTGGCCTTGGCAGAACCTCCTTTATTTCATGGTACGTTTGTAGTGGCAGCATCAGACTATTTTCTGGTCCTTTGCCTGTCACCATGACAGGCACATGACTTTCCTATTTGAATAAGGAAGTTATGGGATGGGTGCCATAGAATCATGGAAGAATTTCCTGTCTAGGCCTTCTGATTAATAAGCTGCTATACGGTGTTTATTGTAGGAGCTGATAGAGCATGGCCTGTAGGTTTTCTTGCCTGTTCTGTGCTCTTACTTCAGAAATATGATGGCACTTTCCTGCCTATGTTAACCTTAGCCCAAATTCTTAACACACCAACTCGTTTTGGCTTTTATTTTCTGACCAAGCCTTGAGACTCACACTTTGTTAAAATACTACTAGTTGAACCTGCACTTTGCTGCAGAAGATTAATTTGATTTTTTATTTTTTATAATCTTTTGTCATCATCACCTTCACTTTATAGTTCATGCATCATTGCCTGTTCCAACTTCAAAAGCTTTCAGACCATCATTTCCATCTGCTTTCTTCTCTTGTAGACTGCAACGATCTGTCCTCCGGATCTGTCCTCTAGAATAAGAGATTTAATTTACATAGATTTTGTTTGTGAAGTATATCTGAGGAGCCACTTCAAAGCCTCTGGCCCTTACATTGTGATACCAAGGAGGAAATAGGAGGGGAGGGGATCCTAGAAAACCTCAGTCCCTCAAGAGAAAGCATAAAAGTTGGATTGAGGATGACTCTAACAAAAAAAAGTTTTTCAGGTCATTCTTGAAAAGCCACTAGGAACTCACACAAATAACCCTTAGGAAGGTCCTACCACTGAGAAGGCACTTCTCCAAGGTTGTTGGCACAGAAGCCAATGTAAGCGAGTGTCAGCTGATTTATAGTTGCATCAGTGGGACATAAAATAAAGTTATATCTTTCAATTATCTCAATTCCAAATAGTTAAAACTGCTCCATCAGCTTGCTTAAGCTGTAGACTAGTTTTGTGCACTAGAATTGTGTGCTTGAAGGCACTCAAACTACTTTTGTGCTTTTAAAGGGCTGAAGGGTTTTGGGTAAGGGACTAAGATCTTGATATATCAATAAGTGACTCTGCAGGGTACCTATCAGAAATCAGGCCATTTACAGAGGCTTTGTTAAGCTTACAGTCAGCCTAGATTTTGTAATTTGTTATTTCCTCTTTTACTTTAAAGAACAGTGTAGTTATCATGTTTAGCTTTAGAATTTTGCATATGCTATTAAAGATGTGGTACCTCATTTATTTGTTTTCCTCTAGCTTCTAAATTTTGCATATACACACGTGAGAGGTATGGACAGCATAAAAAAATACAATACCAGAGTACTATATTTTAGCACATTTAATTTAGCTGTTGGCCACTAGATGGAGATGATAACTCTTGGAAAAAAATCAGGTCAGTCTTGGTGAAAATAAGGTCAGTCATACATACTGGTCATTCCTTATACTTGCAATAATTTATCTGGAAAAAAAATACATGTATTTTCTGACATGCTAGAGAAAGTATGTGCTTGCCGTAGCTAGAGAGGAACTAATTTCTATGGCCTTAAAAAATACATGTTAATGATAGAATAATCTGACTTTTCTTTCAGAGAAGCAAGGGTTGGTTTGTTTGGAGGGGGGGTTTGGGGGGGGGAGGTTGTGTTTTTGTGTGTGATATCTATTATCAGTTGATGTGTACAAAAGATACCACTAAAAATCCCTTGTTTCTTGCCTATTTTCTGGACTATCATGGCTACAACATTCCAACAACTTTCTATACTCCCTTGGAAAATGTTAGGCTAAAGCACTAATGATCAACTACTATGAGAGTTGTTGGTTGTAGTCTTGTTGGTCTAAGGACATAGGCAGACAAGGTTCTTTGGGTAGATGTAATATCTTTTATTAGACCAAATAAATTGTTGAACTAATTGTTCTTTGCAAGCTTTCGGGCACAAGCACCCTTCTTCAGGGCTGTGATCCTTGTGTTATCCCTATGCCTAAAGAAGGGTGTTTGTACCTGAAAGCTTGCAAAGAACCATTTGTACAGCTACTTTGAAGCATTTTCTCTTCAGTCCGCAAGCATTATACAGGATACAGCACTTGCTTGAGGGAAATTGTTTATTATTAATTGAATTCTGACAGCACACTAGAAGCAATTTGGGTAATAGCAATGAAAGTTTATTTTCATAATGAGAACTTCAACTGAATGAGTATAAAAAGTATGGATTCTTTTTCCATACCACATGTTTGATGTGTTCACCATACAAGCTGTGTCTCCAAATAGGATTTTCCACCAAATAAGAGCCTTCTCCTGTCAAATGCATCCGTGTTCCCATTGGCAGTTTCACTGTATTTGTGTGTGTATTCTGGCTTCCAGTCTATTTGATCTCCAAATTGATGTTCTCTCCACCTCTCCTCCCCCTTATAACATACTCTCGAGCTGATAATCCACATTCTGAACTCCATGACTCCCATTCTTTGCCTCCAGAATTCTTTTTACTTTTTAAAATGTTGTCTCCCAACAGAGACTCAACAGAGGTGACTTTACTACCTCCTCTTAGCTCGCAATGGTCAGAACGCATTGTATACCAGAGCCATGAGATCTAAAATCAGCAGTCAACTTCAATCCTCAGTTCATGAATATTTAACCTGGAGTTCTGTGTGAATTCAAGGAAAAACTATATGAGAGGAGAGAAGGGAGAAGAAATAGTTATAAGAACTGTTATGGCCTTGCACATATTTGAATTTGACTTGAATTCTGGGCAGTGGCACATGCTGCTGTTTGCATTTCTCTGAAATAATTATTGCATTTCTAGTTTTTTGTTTCTTTCTGTTTTTAAACATTAGCAATGTCTCTTGGTAGTTTCACTGTTACTAATCCGTTCCATAGTGCACTCTTTATCTAAGCACTCACTGACAAGGAAGCTTCTGCTTCATCTGTCTCCATGGGGCAAGTAAATTTTAATTATAAAAACAGCAAAAAATCTTGCCTGCTCATATTAGTGGAATACCTGTGCATGCAAGTATCCTTCGCTTTCTACACAATAACTTCAACATGGTAAATATCTAGCAATGATGTGTGGATGTTTAGGCAAACAGCTGTACTAAGAATCATATACGATATACTGGAAAAGTCAGGTAATAGCAAAATATTTAACGGAAGAGGCTTTTTCTCATAAGTGTTTATTGATTATAACACATAGCTTTCATTTTAAAAACTTCAATACAATATTATAATTTAATTGGTTTAGCTTAAAGTTTTAAAGTATACGTATTTGTTTTGGGAAATACTTGGTAACACTTCCTAATGACAAAAAAAAGGAATGTGCTGGTATATCTGAAATAAATTGCCATTTTTCTCTCTTAGCCATAGAACGCATGAGGTGATTTTTTTTTACCTAGTTTTAACTACTAATTAAAAATTAATTATAATTACTTTGAATTGCTTTTGCTCTGCATCTTATGTGTGCCATTCATAATAGATAATAGATACTGTATTCTTCTACTTACCCAGAAATACAGCAGTTCCTGACTTCTGACTGGTTGTTTTGAAAGATGGACTGAGAATATGTATGCATCATGAAGTCTGCTGATCACCAATAGAAAAGAGCTCATCAGGCAGAAGCAATGTGTGGACATGAAATGGGATTCTCAGGATTAAAGTTTGTAAGAGGAGCCAACCAAATCCACTGTGCCATTCTGATGAACAACAAAGGTAATTTATGTGGCATAATGAGGATTTGTGTATGATTGACAGCAGGAGATTTCAATTACAGAACACTGTTATCAACAACCAAATACAACACGCTATGATAAGAGGATTTTAGTGGTGCTGTATTTAGCAGGGAATCAAAAGCACTTATTGTTTTTGACCTCCCCCTCTGACAGTTGTCTTATATTTTATATAACACTGACAGAGGTCAAATAAGACCTGTCAACTGTCTAAATGGTAAATATCACAGAGACAGTAAAAGAGTAACAAAAATATGGTGCTAACATTTACAAACAGTCTGTAGTTTAGTGGTAGGTACACTGAGTTACAAACCAAGAGCCTACTAATTCTACCCAGCTGTTTTATTGGCTATTGTTAATGTCTGCATGCACTTCACAAAACATATTAATTTGGACTGTATACTCCATTCCATACAAAAGCAGCATTAATTCACCTGGCTTGCAGGTAAGTCTTTCAGGTAAGTCAGCTGAGAGACTTTTTCTTAAAGGGCTAGGATTAGAATTCACATCTGTAAATCTGATCATTAAGACCTGGTTTAAATTGCGGGCCCAGCTTGCAGCATGACAATGCTTTTAAACTTGGAGTCCCCCCTCTGCACACCTCCACCGCTGATTGGTGGAGACAGCCTGTTAGCCTAGGTGAAAACCATGGTTTTAAATATGCCACGGGTTTTGCCTTCTGCCTCTTGCTGCTGACCGGATGGGAGGGAAAAACTACGCCATACTTAAAACAGTAGTTCTCACCTCCCAGCCATCAGGACCAAGCAGTGAGACTGAGAGGGGCCCTCTGCCAATCAATGGTGGCAGGGGATGCGGTGGGAACTCCAAGGTTAAAGTGCACCATGAGCTGGGCCAATAATTTAAACCAGGCCCTAAGGATAACGCTCCTCTATTTTGCTGAATTTCTTTCAGAATATCTGACAGCCTAGCTGGTTGATTATCCTGTGTATAATCACAGGGCTGTACTCTGGTTCTGGTGCCAGGAAAAGAAAATAAGGATCCTGTTAGCCAACATTCTAGTGCTGAATCGAAAACAATTGCATAACACTGGCAAAGTGTCTGTAGGGTTCCTGTGAAGAGACAGGTCTACATCCAGAAAAACAGCCTTTTCCCTATTATAAGTTACTCCTGTAGATCAATTTAAAGAGCTCTGTGCTGTGTAGCTAAACTACAAGTTCAAGCAGATGGAATCACTTGGGATAAAATAGTATATAACCATGCAATTAAATACTGTGTATACATTGGGGAACAAATCGAAACTGTGAGGGTAACTAATTCTGGCATTTCCTTACTCCTGGGTGACTAACCCCAAAAAATCTTACTGTTCTTTTAATGTTGTGTTTTCTATGGAACGTATAGGACTTGGTGATAAATCAGCATGAAGAATGGTTGTAGCCATTAATGATTTTTATATTGCATGATACTGTATTTAGATGTTACGTTAATATTGGTTCTGCTAATTACTATTTGGGCCAATGTAAGCTGTCTTCGTAGTGTGTTTTATTATGTATTTAGATATGCACAAGCTGTAATAAAAGAATATCCATATAGTGCTTTGCATGCCCTTGAGAATTTTAAAACTACCATATTTACTCAAATACAAGGCAAGGTCCCCCGCCCCGACCTTCAATCAGCATGGGGGAAAAAGCTCCATATATTATACTTGCATACATGAAAACACCATTAAATACATTGCCTGCCAAAAGCAGCATGATTTCAGTAATGAAAAACAGCTATGAAGACAATTAAATGTAGCCAACAATGGGCATGACTATAAAAACAAATGACCCATATTGGGTAAAAATACCAATGGAAACCTACCACAAGAATAAGTTAGTGCAGCTTATCTGAATAAAATGCATGGTAGTGTCTATTGCTCTCAGTCACCCTCAATGCTGACACTTTTTCAAGTCACAGTGAATCACTACAGTGAATACATTTCAACTTCCTCTTCACTCCCACAGCTGAACTTTGCCTTTCTTTCCCATTTCCAATTATGGAAACCAGTGCTAAATGTCTGGCAAGCATTACCAAATGGGGCAGCAAGCAGTTCAGCCAGAATCCCTTTGTCACCCCCTCTCTCAGCCTGTCATAGAAATCATAGAAAATTAGGGTTGGACTGGACCTCAGGAGGTCATTTAGTTAAACCCCCTGCTCAAAGCAGGACCAGCCCCAAGTAAATCATCCCAGCCAAGGCTTTGTCTAGCCAGGTCTTAAAAACCTCCAAGGATGGACAGTCTACAACCTCTCTGGGTAACCTATTCCAGTGCTTTTCTACCCTTCTTGTGAGAGTTTTTCTTCATATATAACCTAAACTTCCCCTGCTGCAACTTGAGACCATTGCTCCTTGCTGTGAAATCTTCCACTACTGAGAACGGTAAAGCCCCATCTTCTTTGGAACCTCCTTCAGGTAGTTGAAGGCTGCTGTTAAATCCCCCTCAGTCTTCTCTTCTGCAGACTAAATAAGTCCAGTTCCCTCAACCTCTCCTCTCCTCATAAGTCATGTGCCCCAGTCCCATAACCAATTTTGTTGCCCTCCACTAGACTTCCTCCAATTTGTCCACATCCTTTCTGTAGTGGGGGGGGGGAAGAAAACTGGACACAATACTCCAGATGTGGCCTCACTAGTGCCTAATAGAGGGGATGAATCACTTCCCTCAGTCTGCTGGTAACACACCTACTAATGCAGCCCAGTATGCCTTTAGCCTTCTTTGCAACAAGGGCACACTGTTTGCTCATATTCAGCTTATTTTTCACTGTAACCCCCAGGTCCTTTTCTGTAGGGCTGCTGCTTAGCCAGTCAGTGGGAGATGAACAAACTCAAGGCAAATAATTTGATTCTATACATGAAAAGTGATAAATATATACATTTTTCATATATAGAATCTAAT
>NW_017728995.1:57573062-57579897 GCF_001723915.1 Gavialis gangeticus
CCTGCATACTTAGAAACCTGTACATGGAAAATGAGAAACCTGTACTTGGAAAATTATAACAAATTTATATTTTTCCACGTATAAACTAATTATTGGGGTGGATGTCTTATATTCAAGGTCATCTTATATTCAAGTAAATATGGTAACATAAAAAAATTAGCAGATCTGTCAGTTCCCTTGGGCCAGCTCAGTTACAAAGACAGCATCAGCAAAAATAAAATTAACACAGAGCCAGTCCTGTACCTGACCCGCAAAAAAGGTAGGTTTCACTGCCTGGCCATAGGAAGGCTGAGCACCTGATTATAGGGTTTGTTTGAAGGAAACTGAAAGAATGTTGTACAAGATTTTGCTCATGCACCTAGAGAATAGATCCCTGTATCCAGAAGGTCAGGATGTGATTTATGACCCTAACTTTCCAGAAAGCAACCCTCTTTTTTAAAAATGTACTTTCTGGTGACAGGCTGTCTCAGAGCACTACTAAATCCTAGGAGCCTTTTCACCTATAGATCAGCAGTTTGAATCCAATCGTCTTTTGGAAGGCTTAAGAATTCCTATATTCTTATCCTATGGATATTTGAGAAAGCATTTGTTGGGGTTCAGCATCAGCTCCCATGTCACAAACTCATCTGGACACATTGCACTGGCTAGCACTCAGCAGGGAGGCCAAGAAGTTCACGGACCAAAGAGACTGTACCACTCCTGCAACCTCTATACCAAAGAAAGTTGACCTTCTTTACCCGCTCCCCTGCCACCAGTCCATAAATGAGACAAGCTGGCAGAGCCCCATGGAAAGCCTCTCCTGTAGATAAACTGAGGATTTCATCCCTCTTATGTAATGTGCTTTAAGGTTTGAGCATTATTTTAACAGCAAGATGCCTGGATTCTTGTTCTGACTCTGCCAGCGACTCATTGGCATTCTTATTCAGAGTAATAAGTTACTTTGCAAGAAACCCCAATGACTACCTGTGAAGTAAGTTATAACTCAGCATAATTAAGGATGGTAGAATCTGGTCCCATCCTTGAAAGAGCCACTTAATCTTTCTGTGATTCAGTTTCCATGTAAAACTACAATCTTTTCAGGTGCTTAGAGATGTAACTAGTGAATGCCTACAATGCCATTAGACAAAAAGGGCTGATACCTATTTCTCACTCCGATCCTGGCTTGCTGCAAAGGGGTGAGTCATTAGCCGAAGTTTCCAAAAGCAGCCTCTAAAGAGCTCCTGGGCTTACACCAAAGGCTTGATTTTCAGAAGTGCTGAGGATCTGTAAAATCCTTTGGGTGCATCTACACATACATTTACTTTGGCTTAGATTTACTCTGGTGTAAAATAAGCTGCAGCAAGGGTTTTGGGGCAGGTGTCTACACGTGCAGAAATTAGGGAGCAGATTTGGGATCTGGGATAAAGCATCCACACCTGAGGACAGGAGGGTGATCAAGGCAGATCTGGACAGACTCATGAAATGGGCAGACGAGAACCTGATGGTGTTCAGCACCAAAAAATGCAAGGTTCTCCACCTTGGGAGGAAAAACCTGCACCATGCAGATAGGCTCGGTAGTGCTACGCTGGTTAGCACTACAGGTGAAAGGGACCTGGGAGTCATGGTTGACCACAAGATGAACATGAGCCTTCAGTATGATGCTGTGGCTAGTAAAGTGAGCAAAATGCTGGCTTGCATCCATAGATGCTTCTCAAGCAGATCCCGGGACGTCATTCTTCCGCTGTTCTTGGCCTTGGTGAGGCTGCAGCTGGAGTACTGCATCCAGTTTTGGGCCCCACAATTCAAAAAGGATGTGGAGAAGCTTGAGAGGGTGCAGAGGAGAGCCACGTGCATGATGAGAGGTCAGGAAAACAGACCTTATGATGAGAGGCTGAGAGCAATGGGGCTATTCAGCCTGGAAAAGTGCAGGCTCAGGGGTGATCTGGTGGCCACCTATAAGCTTATCAGGGGTGCTCATCAGGATCTGGGGGAACGACTGTTCACCAGAGCCCCCCAAGGGATGACAAGATTGCATGGTCACAAACTCAATGTGACCAGTTCAGGCTGGACATAAGAAAGAACTTCTTCACTGTCCGAGCCCCCAAGGTTTGGAACAGACTGCCGCCAGAGGCGGTTCAAGCGCCCACTTGGAATGCCTTCAAAACACATTTGGATGCTTATCTTGCTGGGATCCTATGATCCCTGCTGACTTCCTGCCTCTGGGGCGGGGGGCTAGACTTGATGATCCTCTGGGGTCCCTTCCAGCCCAAATGTCTATGAAATCTATGAAAACTGAAATTTTCACCCAGTTCCCTTCAGTCTTGCAATGGGCCCCTGCCACGACATGATGTGATCATCAGGGAGTGGGAAAGCTCCCTGCTACTGGGGTAGGGGGATATTGTCCCCACCTGGGCATGCAGGGTTGGGGCTGGGAGCTTGTTCTCCTCCGTGTGTGGAGCTGGGAAGGGAACAGGCTGGGGAACTTTTTACAAACCCCCCCACCCCCACTTTGTGCTCATGGAGTTGGGCAGGGAACAAGCTTCCTAGTCCACACCAGCAGGGAGCTCTCAGTGCCAACTCCAGTTCTGAGAGATCCTTATCTCTTAGCCTGTGCTCCGTGGTCTTGGACTTGGTCTGGGAGGCTCTTATCTTTAAGCCTGAGCTCTGCAGTTGTGGGGCCAGTGCTGGGGGACTCTTATCTCACAGTCTGAGCCCCATGGCCATGGGGCTCAGGCTGGGAGACTCTTATTTTGCAGCCTGAGCTCCACAGGGCTTACGGGGGCTTGGGCTGGGAGATCCTTATCTTCCAGTGTTGGCTTGATAAGGGTCTCCCAGCCTGAGCCCTGCAACTGTGGAGCTCAGGCTAGGAGATAAGGGCCTCCCAACTCCCGGATCATGATGGTGGAGTGAGGGCTGGGAAATAAGGATCTCCCAGCCCCCGCTCCCCGATCCTGATTTGGGAACAGAGAGTGTAGAGCTTACTGCTGCCAGGGCAGGGGGACATAGTCACTGCCCAGGCTCCTGTGGCAGCTCCCCAGGGGCAAGGAGCTATGTCCCACTCTTTGATGGATGGCTAACTAGGACCAGATTTTGCTCCTGGCTAGGCATCTACACAAGCACTATGGTGCTGTTACTAATCCTGAGTACATTTGCTTCTTGCATTTGCAGGTACCAAATTTACTCAGTATTAGGGACGTTTACTGTGCAGTAAGCATGTGCATGTGTAGACACACATGCTTACTTTGCAGCAAACTATGTTAATGTGGACTTAAGCATCTTGTGTAGATGTGCCTTTTCTCCTTAATTATTTTCTCATAATACAAAGCGTTTTGGTACAGGATCTTGTCTTTAGCATGTTTTTATGGTATCTAGGACAATAAGGTCTGAATCCTAAGGGAGCATTTAGGAGCTGCTAAGGTAAGTATTTAGTAACAATCTGTTTTCATGCAAGTCAAGTCCTGACTTGATTTCCAGTCTAACTTCAAAAACATTATTTTGAAAGAAACAATCCAATTCCTTGCTGTGTATGATTTAGGAAAATAAGGCACCCCCTAAATGCCAGATTGAAGAAATTATGTAGCATTCATATACATGTTTAGAATGTAATTACATATGTCCTGAAGTCCTTTGCACTCTTATGTGCTGCTTATATAGCCCACAATATTTGGTGTAAGTAATGGACAGGAACTTTGCACAGGCCCATTATCATAAAGAATTAGATACATTGGCTGTTTAGCTCTATGTTTCTAATCTCTTGCCAGTGGCCAATAGGATTTATGCTCTTTTGAATTAAGGATATAACCTAGATACAACATGCAGTAATTATACAGTTTCATAAGCAAGCTGGGTCTTCCTTTCACAGGGCAAGTAGTGTGTGATGTGTTTTAAAATTCACATCATTGCTTGATTGAATCTCAGGGTCATGGAGAGGTCAGCTGGTCCCCTAGGCAGCTCAGAGAAAGAGACACTCCTAGATGTAATGCACATAGTTAATCAGCATGTCAAAATTCTGCAACAGTAGACAGTATCTATGTTGAACATGCTTGAAAGTTGTCTTTCTGGTTGAATGTTACCAGTCACAAAAATTCTGCTTCATTATTCTTTCTGCTGTCTTTCCTTCAGGTGCAAGGCCAGTCTCAAAGTCAGAGGCAACCTCTGGATCCAACCCTGCAAACATTTGCAGGATTACCTGCCAGAGTATCAGGTCTGTGGTGCAGGGACTGCTGTGTAAAATATGCTTGTGCAGTGCTCTGCATGATGAATCTCGGTGATGTTTGGCAGTCCAGTGTAGAGAGCACACATATTATGATATGCATGTAGGAATATCAGCCTCATGTTCCATATTTTTGTTTCAATGGGATCACAAACAGAGGAGCTGTGGGGAGGCAATGGGGATTTTCATGCCCTGTGTTTTGACCACCTGGGGTCATTTTAGCATCTCTTGAGCAGGGAGCCAGATACCTGCTGGCTGCTCCCCGCCATTTGAGATCCCAGCCATGAAGGAACAGTTGGGAGTATTTGGTGGTAGTAGCAGCAGCAGGAGGGGAAACCCTCAGCTTCCCCCCTTGCCCCCTGCAGTCCTTGTCCCTTCACTGGAACAACAAACAAACACCCACTTCCCAACTATCCCAGCACCTCCACCCATCCTTCCAGTCCCCAGACAGCTGCTTCCCAGATCACATATCATATCACCCAAGCATTGCTTGACACATTTCAGCCATGGTCAGCATCCCCAGCCACAGCTGCCATACTTGGTGCAGTTATATGTTCTACTCTTGGCACTGTTTTGGATAGGAAGTGTTGAAGTTTATGATGATATGGAAATATGCAAATTTGTTTTATGTAATTTAATTAAATGTCAAACCTCATGCATTCCCTATCATACAGGTATCTGAACAAGTGAAACAGAATACACTAGCTAACTGAATTAAAACAGGAGACATCTGGCAGGTGAGGGTTTGGGTTAATCAGATTTAATTTCAGCAAGTGCAACTTTCTTATACAAGATCTGTGTTTAGCAGGCACTAAATGAACATAAGATGCTTTGGGTCAAGGTGTTAGAAGTTGCATAGACTGGATGGGATACTGGTTCTACCTGATTTCAGTGTGGCTAGTATTTTTTATACAGACTGCATCTAAATTTTTGAAAAGACAATTACTTTCAATCAGGCCATAGATTTCAAATTTGTAAATATAAGCTTTTGTAAAACTTAGGATCAATAGAAATGTATCCATGGCTGTTACTTTGGATGATTTTAAGCAAAAATCAAACACATGTTATTCTAGACTGTCTGTAGCAGACAACTTCCTTGATCCTCTGTTTAAAGAACCTGGTCTTATAATAGCAGATGACCAATGCAGAATGGAAGGATAAAGTTCCACTAATGTAATAACCAGTTCATGGAAGACTGTGAAAGGTCTAGTGCAGGGGTTTGGCTGATGGGCCACTTAAAGAGTTTTGGTGATCTGTTAAGGGCTGCACACATAAAATCTTTCAAAAGATATCACTTTAACAAATTACAGATAAAAAATCATACACTAAAAAGCAAACATCCACTCTAATGTATTTTAATTTTATTTCAAAAAATAATTTTGTCCTGATTTATGTTTTTTTGAGTAGGGTAAATAGAAGTAATTGCATAACACCTCAAAATAAAGTATATTGTGTGTGGGGAGGGTGGGGGTGTGTGTGGGGGGTGTGCACATATGGGGAGGGGCTGTCTGCATGCTAGGTATCAGGAGCCAGCTGGGGGTGGCAGAAGTGGGGGACAGGGAGGGAGGAGGGGAGAGGGGACGACTGCCGCAGAGCTCACCCATGGTGCAGTGTAGGTGCGGTCTGCTCTCCTTCCCACCCATCTGGCCCACAACTGCCCTTGTGGTATTCAACGTGGGGCCAAGCCCTGCCCAATCCCACCTGAGGCAGCCTGCATCGCATTCCCACCTGCACCTGCCCTACTGCCTGGGTACTGCTCAGCTTTCCCCACCTTCAGCAGCAACTCTTCTTCCTCTTCCTCCCCCTGCTGCACTGCTGTGTGGAGCAGGTAGTGTGGGGAAGCACCAACAGCCAAGGTAACCCCTCCCAGGCACCACATATGCAGCCAGGCAGGGGTGAAGCTGCAGCTGGACAGCTTCTGTTCCAGTGCACAGGGCTCCAGCTCCAGCTTCCACTTGCCTTCCACCCAGTCAGCCACCTGGGGCGGCTACCTGTGGGTGGCTGAGTGGGTAAAAGGCAGCCCTGTCAGGAGGCTATGTGCACTGGTTGGGGTTGAGGCCAGGGCCAGGGTCGGAGAAGTGCTGTTAGTGGGTATGGGGCAGGTGTGAACAGGAATATGGTGTGGGTTGCCTTGGGCAGGAGCAGACAGGGCTCAACGGCCATGAAAAGCACTGTGGGAGCAGCTGCAGGTTAGATCGAATCAATTAGTAGGCCAGATCAGGCCTACAGGCCGTTTTTTGCCCACCCTTGGTCTAGAGGTAAACAAGACTAGGCCAGCTTCAGCATTGTTACCAGTTCTTTTTACGCTTATCAGCTACTATGCACTCACATAATGGTCTTGTTCTTTGTTGTTATCAGTGGGAGTTTGTCTTGGGCAGAGGTTGAGTAAAAACTGAGTCAGGATTGCAGATCACCACAGTTACAGAAGTGATAACTAATGCAAGTCTTATGAGTTCAACTAAGAGTGAATAGTTATTTCCCTGGTTTCCTGTCAGTCGTGGCCTAATTTAGTTCTTTATATCAAAGAAATTTACAACTCTTAAGTATGCTCAAACTATAAATACATGAGGAATAATGTGGCATCCATGCCTGCATCATCAATAGTGCATTTTTGTAGACAGGAACTCTTGACTATTTATATAC
>NW_017728995.1:57584897-57589397 GCF_001723915.1 Gavialis gangeticus
TTGCAGATCACCACAGTTACAGAAGTGATAACTAATGCAAGTCTTATGAGTTCAACTAAGAGTGAATAGTTATTTCCCTGGTTTCCTGTCAGTCGTGGCCTAATTTAGTTCTTTATATCAAAGAAATTTACAACTCTTAAGTATGCTCAAACTATAAATACATGAGGAATAATGTGGCATCCATGCCTGCATCATCAATAGTGCATTTTTGTAGATAGGAACTCTTGACTATTTATATACACTGGGCACATCTACACATGCAATTAATGCACCTGAATTTTCTTTGCAGGCCTCTAGGCCTTTTCTTTGCAGAAAATTCAGGCTCATTAAAGCACTCTGGGATACCTATCTACATGTGCAAACCTGTCAGGAGCAAATTGCACCTGACAGGAGCAGCCCAGTCCAGGGCTGCTTCTGACCTGCTCTGCCCCCCTGCAGCAGCCAGGGGGCGCTCCAGGCTCCCACAGGTGCCTGCTCTGGGGCTGTCAAGGAGCACTGTGTCTGGTCCTGATCCCCACATGGCCAAGAGAGCCATCCCTATTTGGGGAGTCATGTGGGAATCAGAAGGGTCCTAATCCCCATGGAGCTGGTAGGCAGGATCCCTGGCAAGTGGGAATGGCTCTCCCAGACACATAGGGATCAGGTCCCAATTGGTCTCCATGTAGCTGGAATGCAGCAGTCCCAGCTGCTGGAACAGCTCTCCTGACTATGTGGGGATCAGGACAGGTCCTGATCCCCATGTGGCGGGAAGACAGCTGCACCTGCAGCTGGACAGCTCCACACTTCCCCTTCCTTTCCAACCCCAACAGGGCCTTATTCAGGCCAAAACCATGGAAATACATTCAGATTATCACATATGGAATTCAGACATAGCTGCCAGGATTCTCCTCTTTCACACCAAAGAGTTTCTTTCACACCAAGGTTTCTTCACTCCTTCACATAAAGAAGCAAGACCCATCTTTTTCACTAAATATCCCTTCAATAAAACCGCCCTGGTTAGCATTCCAAGAGGACAGTATGAGATGAGAGCAAAAAGAGGAAGGAAAAAGAAAGAGGAAGAAAAAAAAAACCTGACATTAGATAAGAGAAGGATACAAAAGAAACTTGGAAATGGTGAGAGACAGATAAGATTAAATCAGGATTTGCTGAATGCTAAATAAAATGATGCCTAGGTACAGTATCAAAGATAGGACAAACAGACAAGCTCTCTATAGGATGAAATCAACACTGTACTGAGTCACATTCCAAAGGTTTACTTCATTGCCTCAAGGGTAAGAAACTTACTGTGTCTAGTTCTCGTCTCCTTTACAGCAATTTAATATTTATTATTTGTATTATTACAGTGCCAGCAGGCTCCAGGCAAGATTAGAGCCTGCTGTGTTTGGCACTGCTCATGTGGGGATAGTGGGCCCCTGAGAGCCAACAGCTCTAACTAGAAAAGATAAGAGGAAAGGAAGTATTTTCCTCATTTTATCAATGGAGAACTGAGGTATAGATAAAGTGACTTCCTCAAACACCCTCAAGGTGAGAACGAAACCCAGATCTCTAGGGTCCCAGTGAAGTGTTTTAGTCATCAGACTGTTCTTTTGGCTTGTAATTTGACTTCTGTAGCTCCATTGATGGTCCCAATTTACACTAGGGTATAGAAGAGAAAATGTGTGTCAATAATGGGCAATTTAATTTACAAACATTGAGAAGGTCATTTGGTAAGTGCCATCACAGACAATCCCTAAATACTTGCACAGTTCAAATTTAGCCTTATTGCTAGCATTTTTGGCACTGAAGAGAATGGAGAATACCACGTTCAAAATCTAGTGAACAGATTGATTGATACCATCTAGTTTTCACATTGTCCCCATTGTTTCCCTCAGCCACTATCAGTTTGTAATAGATTGATTAATTTATTTTCCCTAATGTAAGTGCCTGGTTTTAGATTTTTTAGATTTGTACTTGATGTTTAATAAAGCTAAGATAAGCTTTTGGGGCTTTCCTTTGAAAACACAGCTATAAAGCAGGGAACAAAGTCCTTAAGAAACTCTTGAAGAAGCCATTTATGTTTGATATTTTTAGTCATATTTTTATAGCTCAAGGTGGGGAATTACATGGATAGGCTGGAACTCTATTTGTAGTCCCTCATTAATGAGGAATGTAGATCCTTGAAGACTAGCTGTCTTAGACAAAGCAAGGATGCAGGGAAAACAGGCTGGCATACACCCTACTTTGTCAGTGAGACCAACAGAAAAAACTTGGTGAGCTGAGGAGTGGTAGGAAAGATATTTGGGTTTTTTTGGCTCATTTTGAAAAGGACTTAGCACCACCCTTTCTCACAGTGGTTGCTGCAGACTTCTAAGGAGAGGGAGAAGGGAAAGCCCTGACTTTAAGAACACTGCAAAGTGAACCCTGTGGAGATGAGCTGTGCCACTTCAGAAGAGGCTGTAAAAGGAAAGCTCCTGGTAGAGGAAAGTTTGGGTTCTTCTGTTTTGAAAACTCCACTACTGATGTTTTTCTTTTGTTTGATTTGTCCTAGTCCAGTATAACTCCCTCTATTTGTAGTGTTAGATGTTGTGCCATAGTGCCAAACTTGCACATTCAAAAATTCATGAGACAGGCTCCAAAAATACATCAGATGAACTGGAAAAATGGCAAGACTTGTTAAAAAAAATAAGTTCCAAGAAAAAATTAATAAATACTGTAAAAAGTACAGTTGAAGAGAAACTTCAGTTTCTACCTTGATCCACCCAAGGCAATCCAAAGGGCCTTCCTAAGTCTACTGCTAAGTCTACTACTATGGGTATTACTTTTTAATGTATGCCTGTATTAGAAGCTGGTTCTGCATATGCCTGTAGGCCCCACTGGTAGACATCATTCCCAGAACTGGTGGTCTCAGTGGGGGCTGCTATGTGGGATCACTCTGTCATCCAACTGTCGCAGGGCACCTTTGGTGCCTGCCACTTTAAGATGTTTGAGCAGGCTGTGGAGCAGCTGGCACTGTGGTGAGGCTTAACAAGGCGGTCACATGACTGCAAGAAGGATCCTGGATTGGAGGATGAGGCTGGGCAGCCTCAGTATAAACCCAGGCCCTCAGAGTTGAGGTGATAACATCACCGGTTGGAGCTGCTGCTCCCAGATTCCCTGGAGGTCAAGGATAGGAAGTATGGGAGTGGAGGAGGTTCCTGGTCCTGGGGACTGACCCAAAAATAAACCCTGGGGTGGGGCTGCCTGTGGCGGGGTGGTTGCTAGGAAATGCCACATCTGTGCTTCCCCAGTGAAAGGTGAGGATGGGGCTCTGTGTAGCCTCAGCCCCCATGACCTGGTGGGTTACCCTGTAGAAGGGGCAAACGAGGGGTCCAGGCATGTCACTGAGGCCCAACAGGTGTAGGGCCTAGTAGTCCTGGTGAGGGAGCTGTGTAGTAGCCCTGGTGAGGGGGCATGTGTGAGTAGGCTGCATAGAGTAGGGTCTGCATGGGCAGGGCTGAAGGACTGTGCATAGACTGGCCTTAGAGACTGAGTGTGCTGTGTTTGGAGGGGCCCAAGAGGGCAGACCTGTATGAGGGAGAGGGCTAACTGCTCAGGAACCTAGCCAGGAAACTCTTGATTAATCAATGCTGGGGCCAGGACCAGAACAGTCCAAGGGCCAGTGTGCCCACCATGAGGGGTGCCCATAGCCAGGGGCCTGGAGTTCCAGCTGGCCTAGAGGTGAAGCCAGGGCCTGTGTGGCCAGAGGTCCCAGAGGGGGCCACTGCTGAGAGGGAAAGGGGTCTAGGGAGTTTTCAGTTCTGCAAGGCGGTGGAGGTTAGGCCACCTGACTAGGAGGGACCCAGGTTGGTGTCCAACGTGACAGACTGGAATGTAATGGGGTCTAGTGTGGGGCAACAGCCACATAGTGATGCCATCTGCGAGGCATGGGACAGTGTGTAGGGGTGGTACAGAGCCGTGTATTATGCCCTTGGCATTGGGCATTAAATGGGCAGCCCCCTGCCTTATAAGCATCTATTTTGGTTACATCAAAGGTGAGGCAGGTAGGTGGGCTGCCCTAGACAGGTGGGCAGGCCAGTGATTAGATTGGCCACAGGACAGCCCCCCTGTCAAGCTGTAGTGGATAACTTGTGTCTCTTGCTTCCTGAGACCAAATTTATTGTCTATGTGACAATTTATGTGAATTTACTGAGCTAATTTGCCTGTCTGTAAATATTTTACAAAGAATCTTAAAACTTTTACGTACATGTATTTGACCAATGCATCTTTTCTCAAGTAGTGGTTCAAAACCTAGCTCTCAGGCTAGTGGTGGTGAGTTACAGGGTGTGGCATGGCATATAGGAGTGTTCTGGTAGGTGGGGATGAGTTGGTTAATGTCTGGGATCACTGACTTAAGAGGTTCACTGCATGCTGGATTTGCTGGGTGCATCCATAGTTTTGAGACTGAAGGTACTGTTGGAAGGAGATAGTGTGTCAGTCAACTTGGTAGCCTAGGGAAGACTTGTAACTGGGGCCTTTCTATGA
>NW_017728995.1:57594397-57594704 GCF_001723915.1 Gavialis gangeticus
TATATATATATATATATATATATAATGAAACTTCCCCAAGAAGTCACTGTCAGTTGGCAATAAGCATGTGTGCGCACATAACATTGGGCTGAGGGTAATATTTCAGAAATGTTGAAAGTTAACAAAAAACTTAAATGAAAAGGTCTCCTTGAATGTAACTGTAGCACCATTACATGGTTGCAGTGTCAGCAGAAGCTCTGGAGTGAATGGAAGTCTTGTATTCACGCTGCAGAGAATTACCCAGTATATTTTAATCAACATTTTAATGTGAGGGTCATAGGAATGGCTGTATTTGTTTAAAGAAATG
>NW_017728995.1:57599704-57601641 GCF_001723915.1 Gavialis gangeticus
ATTCCCTGGAGGTCAAGGATAGGAAGTATGGGAGTGGAGGAGGTTCCTGGTCCTGGGGACTGACCCAAAAATAAACCCTGGGGTGGGGCTGCCTGTGGCGGGGTGGTTGCTAGGAAATGCCACATCTGTGCTTCCCCAGTGAAAGGTGAGGATGGGGCTCTGTGTAGCCTCAGCCCCCATGACCTGGTGGGTTACCCTGTAGAAGGGGCAAACGAGGGGTCCAGGCATGTCACTGAGGCCCAACAGGTGTAGGGCCTAGTAGTCCTGGTGAGGGAGCTGTGTAGTAGCCCTGGTGAGGGGGCATGTGTGAGTAGGCTGCATAGAGTAGGGTCTGCATGGGCAGGGCTGAAGGACTGTGCATAGACTGGCCTTAGAGACTGAGTGTGCTGTGTTTGGAGGGGCCCAAGAGGGCAGACCTGTATGAGGGAGAGGGCTAACTGCTCAGGAACCTAGCCAGGAAACTCTTGATTAATCAATGCTGGGGCCAGGACCAGAACAGTCCAAGGGCCAGTGTGCCCACCATGAGGGGTGCCCATAGCCAGGGGCCTGGAGTTCCAGCTGGCCTAGAGGTGAAGCCAGGGCCTGTGTGGCCAGAGGTCCCAGAGGGGGCCACTGCTGAGAGGGAAAGGGGTCTAGGGAGTTTTCAGTTCTGCAAGGCGGTGGAGGTTAGGCCACCTGACTAGGAGGGACCCAGGTTGGTGTCCAACGTGACAGACTGGAATGTAATGGGGTCTAGTGTGGGGCAACAGCCACATAGTGATGCCATCTGCGAGGCATGGGACAGTGTGTAGGGGTGGTACAGAGCCGTGTATTATGCCCTTGGCATTGGGCATTAAATGGGCAGCCCCCTGCCTTATAAGCATCTATTTTGGTTACATCAAAGGTGAGGCAGGTAGGTGGGCTGCCCTAGACAGGTGGGCAGGCCAGTGATTAGATTGGCCACAGGACAGCCCCCCTGTCAAGCTGTAGTGGATAACTTGTGTCTCTTGCTTCCTGAGACCAAATTTATTGTCTATGTGACAATTTATGTGAATTTACTGAGCTAATTTGCCTGTCTGTAAATATTTTACAAAGAATCTTAAAACTTTTACGTACATGTATTTGACCAATGCATCTTTTCTCAAGTAGTGGTTCAAAACCTAGCTCTCAGGCTAGTGGTGGTGAGTTACAGGGTGTGGCATGGCATATAGGAGTGTTCTGGTAGGTGGGGATGAGTTGGTTAATGTCTGGGATCACTGACTTAAGAGGTTCACTGCATGCTGGATTTGCTGGGTGCATCCATAGTTTTGAGACTGAAGGTACTGTTGGAAGGAGATAGTGTGTCAGTCAACTTGGTAGCCTAGGGAAGACTTGTAACTGGGGCCTTTCTATGAGGCAGGAGTCTAAGATCTGGCTCAAGTTGCCAGGCTCTTGATGGGAGGGAAGGAAGTTTCTCTTGACATCAGGCCAAAGATATGGGTGGGGTGAAATCTCTGAGATAGTTGGGATCTCTTTGAGAGCCAAAAACTAGTGCTGAATTCCTCTCAGGTTCTGTTTTTGCAAATCAGCTGCCCATCACTGCCTTCCACATTTCTCTTGGTGCTACACTGGCAAAGGTGCTGTTTCTTCCTGGTAAAATAGTGCCATCTATTGGCTGGGCCTCATCTGGATCTCCAGTGTTCTCAGAATTTCATGTGGCCCAATCCTTGCATTGAGGCTCATTTGGAAGGGAGAAGTGCTCAGTGAGGAGTCAGAGAGTTTATAATATTTATTTTTTATATGAAAGAAGGAGGGCAAGAAGGAACTGGAAATGGCTTGGTAGTGTGTAATATGATTCCAGGGTAATACAATATTGTGGCTGAAAACTTTACTTTTAAGTTTCCTTAGCTTATTTTGGTTATGGTTCTAATGGCAGCTGTAACTTTCCTTCCTTGCATATTTGAAGCAGTTGCTAATAT
>NW_017728995.1:57601808-57606562 GCF_001723915.1 Gavialis gangeticus
TATATATATATATATATATATATAATGAAACTTCCCCAAGAAGTCACTGTCAGTTGGCAATAAGCATGTGTGCGCACATAACATTGGGCTGAGGGTAATATTTCAGAAATGTTGAAAGTTAACAAAAAACTTAAATGAAAAGGTCTCCTTGAATGTAACTGTAGCACCATTACATGGTTGCAGTGTCAGCAGAAGCTCTGGAGTGAATGGAAGTCTTGTATTCACGCTGCAGAGAATTACCCAGTATATTTTAATCAACATTTTAATGTGAGGGTCATAGGAATGGCTGTATTTGTTTAAAGAAATGCACACACCAACTGCAGATGCTTCCTCAGCCTGATGAGGGGTATTTATACCTGAAAGCTTGCAAAGAAGAATTTTTCCAACTATTTGAATTGGTATAACAAAAGATATCAAATTTACACTACAAACCTTATCTGCCTTTGTTTAAAGAAGGAATTTAAGTTTTAAAAATGCCGTATTTTAGCTGTTGCATGCTCAGGTCTGTGCATGTGCCTGTGTTTGTACACAACAGAGCTACAAATATTTTTTCAACACCCCTAGTTTCGTATTAATGCCAGCAGGAAGTCTGTGTGTACAGTCACTCTACCTTTGCAACTCCCTCCCCCTGCCTCTCCAGAGGAGGAGCTTCTCTTGCACGCAGCTAGTCACTGCCAGATCCCTTTTTTGGTGGTTTCTGAAGGCTGACAGAAATAATCCGTATCAACGAGGGCTCAAATTTTAATTAGTTTCATTTGTCCATTTGGCAGGAATCTGAAAGGGAAGGAGCCCCCTTCCTCCCTCAGCCTGTGCTTGGATTGACACAAGGTGGGAGAGTGAAGTCATCAAGCCTGGGAGAGCAGTGGGTGTGCTGGGAGCAGGGCTGGGAAGGAAGGAGTGAAACGCCAGCTGTGCTGATAAGTGGAGTTCCGCATATGTTTGTGCAAACCTGGCCAGAGAATACAACTGAGGAGAAGCCACGTCCCACCTTCCTAGAGGCTCTGATCCAGGGACCTGAGCAAGGGTAGGAACAATGGGGTTTTTTTCTTACTATTTTTTCCCTTAAAAGAAAAATAGCCGGTCAGAAAAAAAATTTGTCTCTCTCCCTCTCCCAAGTGTTAGATCAGTGACCCAGGAAACTGTCTCCTCACCTCTTGTTGCTTTGTATTCAGAAGTTCCAGCATTACCTGATTTTTAGCTGTGTATTATGTGTTTAAACTTAGAGAGAAAAGCACTACTCTGTTAGGAAGTACATGGGCGGGGAGAAGGTAGGCTTGCTATCAAGTGGAAATGAGTTTATTGTACTAGGGGAGCCTGTGTCTGCAATAACAAAGTTTCAGATGAGAGGAGATGAACTTTGTTATTGGCACTCAAAGGAAAATCTCTGGTAAAGCGCTGTTTTGCTAAACGTTAATCTTACTCTATTTGAATTATTTGTTGAAGCTGGAGATAATTTAGGCTATTTACCCTATCTGGGCAGGCCATTAAGTACTCAATAGCTGATGGGTTTGAGAGTCCTTTAAGTAAAAGATTGCCGAGTTCTCTTATTGTCTCGGCTCCATTAGCAGTCAGTTAGGGGAAGCAGCTCCTGGCCCATTCCCAGAGATGTGACTCTACCCCAAGAGCTTCCCCTGTGCATTTGAAAGAGATGTTGCAGTATATGCCTAGGAAACTATGAGAGTTCCTACCAAGAAGGAGTGAAACTCCCTAAGAGGGTGCCTCTCAGTGGATCAGTGTCTAAGTTGGGGAGAGGGAGGGAAAAGCATCAGGGAGGAAAGCTATCAAACTGTTGTTTTCACTCAAGGAGCTTCTGCTGCTGCCTGGGTGTGGCCAAGTGAGCCTCACAGCTTGTTTGAAGTTACTGCCACTTCTTTTGTCAGTTTGCCCCCCCATAAGCAGTGTGGGCTAGGCCAGGTGGGGGTTATGAGAATCTCCTGTTCATTCCTTTAATCAACAACTCAGTTTCCCTTAGCCGTATCTCTTTTTTAAAAATCTTATGTGTGTGTTGTCCTAAACTAACCCTTGCTTTCTTTGAAAGCATGTTACTTCTTTATCTTCTGTCTCTTAGCCTGCCTTTGCTCTAGATACAGTTAATCTTTGTGTTTTCTTTCCTATTTAAACTTCTCACTCCTGATTATAGCAGCCATACAGTCAGTCAGTTTACCCAACAGGCTAGACTCCTAGGCTAGAGACAGACATTACACACAAACCGGTTTAAATGATCAGAAACTGGTTTAAATCTGTAACAGAACAGACATTGAGTTCACATAAACCAGTCTGAAACTGGCTGAAACCGGTTTGAGATGAACCTGGTTGCGTGTAGTATCAGGCTTAACTGATTTGGCTCAAACTAGTTTATGCAGTGTCTGTTCCAGATCCTTTGCTGGTTTAAGTTAAATCAGACTCCCCCAGCATCCTGGCATGCTCTCTTGGGTGGGCAGGGCTCTCTGCGCCCCAGCAGAGCTGGCCCCTCCCCTCTGCTCTTTAGTGGGAGCAAGGAAGGGCCCTAGCGGAGGGACCAGCCAGCATGGCCCTGTTAAAGCAAAGGGGGCAGGGAGGGTGTTAATTCTTCCTTCCTGTCTTCCCCCACAGTACCCAGGGTCAGCTTGTCTGCTGGGGAGCAGAAGGGAGGGGGCTGCAGCCCCTGAAGCTGGCAGACCCAGGCTGCAGGGAAGGAACAAAGGGAAGAATTAACCCTTCTCCCTGCCCCCTTCACCTTAACAGGGCCATGCTGGGTTGGTTGTCTCACAGTGGACTCTTCCCACTCCTCCCCTTACCACCCTGGGCTGGGAGCAGGGGGCTCCATGTGATGCTGCCCAGCCCCAGAGTGGGGGTGGGGGGCAGAGGGAGACTGTGTTCCATGCTGAGAGGAACTTTCCCCCCTTCTTCTCCCCCCAGAGGGGGAGTGGGATCCTGGAACTCAGCTGGGCAGGGTATGTGTGTGTGGGGTGAAGGTGCAGGGTGTAGGGACCCCCACACACTGCCCCCATGGCGTGCAACCCCCACTACCTGGCAGCAGCAGGTGGGGAGGTCAAAGCGCTCCTGCCTGATGCAGATGCAGCTCTGGCCAACGCTGCGCAGAGGAGGGAGTGGAGCCTACCTTATCCCTGAGGCTCTGCTCCCCACACCTGTAGCTCCAGCACTCACAGCAGGGGAAGGCCTGACCTGGAGCCTGCTGTCTCCCACACTCCCAGCTGCAGTCCCTGCACTCTGCCAGGAGGGGAGGGAGCCCTGCCCCCTGCTTTCAGGTGAAGTTCAGCGTGGACCTTCCCCTCTGTTTGTGCGGAGCTGCTGGCATGCAGTGCAGATCCTGGGGGACAGAAGCAACTGGGCAGTGCGGGGCTGTGCTCCTCACCCCCAGAGCAATGATGGCTGGCTCTATCCCCTCCCCACACCATAGCAATGGGAGAGAAATAGGGGGAAGAGTCCCCCTCTGGGGCAAGGCAGCCTTACAGAGCCCTTCTCCTCACCCCATGGTGGCAGCAGGGGAGGAGGAGAGAGAAGAGACCCTCAGCACTGAACAGGGCCCCCCTCCTGGGCCCACAGCAGTATGGGAGAGGGAGGAGGGGGAAGACTTCCCCTCTGGGGACAGGCAGCCCTGTATGCCCAGATTGCTCCTGGCTGTCAGGGAGCCACTGGGGTGGGCCTGCCGGGGCCTAGCCATGCCCTCCTTCTCTGCTCAACTTCCCTGTAGAAGGGAGAGCTGCTCTAGTGCCCCCAGACTTCTAGCTTGAGACACTGCAGGCATGTGCCAAATGTCTTTCCACTTGCAAACCAGTTTACTCTCTGCAGGCTAGACTAACCTGCAAAGACTGAATCTATTCAGGCTTGGGCTTTTTGAATGTCTGTCCCTAGCCGTAATGGGCTCAACCCCTAGCCTGCAGAACAAATGTAGCCCATGGAGCCATCTGACCTGGCCTGTGGGGATCTACACAGGTCCAGAAATTTGGTGGCAGGGGAGCAGTTGCCATTAATATGGCTACCCTCCCCTGCTGCCAAATTCCCTAAGCCCTGTGCACACCCTCTTTCCCCATGGGGTCTGGGTGCGGGCTTTGCCTTCCCCTCCTCCCCCCCATGGGGCCAGGTTAAAGCCAAGTCACACCCGCTTCCTTCAAGCTCCTTTCCACTGTGGGGCAATGTTGGTGCCAGTCTGCTCCCACACTTTTCTACATGGCTGGATTGTGCCCACCATGACCATTCCAAGTGCCAGATTGGGACCACCAGCTGGATCTAGCCTGTAGACAGAATGGGCACTGTCCATCCAGCCTGCTGTGCAAAAAGGTTGGGCACCACTGGACTAGATGTTTTTATTTTTGGACTGCTTTTATTGAGGTGTAGCATACTAAAAGCTACTTCAGTTAGTTTAGCTTTCACAAATATATGTGTATGTATCTGAATTAATTTCTTGCCCACATGATACCCTACCTCATTAAACTTGTGTAACTTTAAATGGTACAACTTGGATATGCATTGCCAAGTTTTGTGCATGGTAATCCCACGGTACTTTAAACACATATGCAAAAAAGCAATGTGCTACTTCTTATTATTGTCAGGAAAGTTTGCCATGTTCCCCATTAAGTTTTGGTGCCATCTGGACAGTAATATTAGGTAAACATCACAAGTGAGATTCAAACCAGCAAGTACAAAGGCCAGTGAGCTAAAGACATGTCACGGGAAAAGGAAGTAGAAATAGGGCAGATCAGCTCCTTGCAATTCCTATGTACCTTCAACCTATGTGGATTTTTTTTTTTTTT
>NW_017728995.1:57606648-57618949 GCF_001723915.1 Gavialis gangeticus
TTTTTTTTTTTTTTGACAACTTATTGACTGTCCCTATTGCTGTACTCCCTTTCTATCTTCATGAAGGGAAGCTCTGCCTTTAGCTGGAGTAGTCTCCAGGTCCCCTGTAAGGAAAGAAAGTTGTCAGGAGTTGAGCTGTTTGGAAAATGTGCATCATTCTTCAGAAAACTTTGAAAACAAAACATATTTTTTTTCAGAATTTCACTTTTTAGTGAAGAAAAGCTATAATGAGTCCCAAATTTTGATTCCTGTATGGACTTGGCTCCTTAGCAGGACTTCATCTCCCATGATGTCTTACAGCTCCCCCTCTTGGGGAATTGACATGCTGCATCATGGGTAGGGACCTACCAAAATCACAGCAGAAGTGGGCTGCGCAGCAGCTCCTTTAAACTTGCAGGTTCCCCTGTGCACCCCACTCCCCTCCCACCATTGCTGATTGCCTGGGGGGGGCCCAGTGGCCCTCCTGCTTGTTGCTGACTGGCCAGGAGGCAAAAATGGAGCCATATTTAAAACCACAGTTTTAGCTCCCTAGGGCCCCTCTACCAACTGGTGGGGGGAGTGCATGGGGGGGACCCTGCAAGAATCAAGGAGCTGCCCCGCAGCCCACTTCCACCATGATTTTTGGAAGGTCCCTAATCATGGGAGATGTAGTCTGATTAGGGGAACCTGACTAATGAGAAGAACTAGGCTATGGGGCAACCAAACTACACTGCCCGTGGGGTACTGCAGTGACTTTTCCAAATCAGCATACATTGGGGTTAGGTAGAAATGTTTGCTTTTAGTCTGGAAACAAGAACTACTCACTTTTGGTGGTGTGACATTTTTTTTTTTTTTTTAATGCAAGAAGTTGACATCTTACAGGCGAAATGGGTGATTTTAATCAGCATTTTTGTTTTGTTGAAACTCCAAATTTCTATAGGTAAAGTGTCGATAGAAACTCTTTGACCATTGCTAGTCAGAGACCAGGGAGAACCTGCCATTCATTAGCATTGGAAGCGAATGCTAACAGGATTCTTGCCTCTTTCTGAGCTCATAGACGACTCATCAAGGAAATGATTCCTGAACGGTCATCCTGCCATGATTCTTCTTACCTTAGGAGTAGGAGGCCTGTGTGGCCTGTAATATTTCACTCCATTGGGTATACATATGTCATACTGGTCTTTTCCCTGCATTTTAAGATTTTAGCATTGGCAGCATACTTGTAGCCCAGTTGAAAGGCTAATAAACAGTGAATATTAAGGGAAGTGGGGAGGTATTCACAGTAATACATATGTCCAAGTGCATATTTGAAAACTAAGATAATATGGGCTGAGACATTATAAATTATGTCAGGTTTCATTCCTGGGTGGGGCTTTTACAAAAGAAAGTGTCATATTGATCTAGAATGCTGTACATATCTTATAGATATTTTCTCTTTTATTTAGTATTACTTTAAGAAAAAGGAAGTTCCATAGTGGATTTTAATGAGTCTTCATTAAGATTGTTGAATAATAATAGGTATGAACACCCTAAACATCTGGTGTTGAACAATGTTGGAAACAGGTTACTAGATTGAAATGGACCTCAGATCTGATCCTATATGGCAGTTAAAGTGTGCCCATGTTTCAGTCAGTCACATCTCTCTCAACAGGGTGGAACATTATTTTAAAGATATTGTAACAATATAAATAGCCTTCTAACCTCCCCTATTTCCATCTTTTCCTCTACCTTATTCTCTACTTCCTCCTCCCTCTTGCACTTTTGTGTTCATGCAGATATTCGTCAGCATTGGTTAAGACATGCTGCCTATTGGCCATTGTTTCCTTTATATATCAAGAGAAAGAAAGAATTCATTGAGAAATGTAGCTAGTTTTTCATTAGTATTTTCAAAGCAGCTAAATTTATGTTTTCACAGCTGCTAAGTTCCTGCAGCTCCTACTGACTCACTGCATTTTGGAATTGTGTGCTCAAAACTGCTGAAAATCAGGATCATGATATGGCTGAAGAATCAACATCAAGTAGGCTGGTCATAAACTAATGTAACTTTCATTGCGTCATCTTCAGCAACATGATAGTGACTCCCAAACTATGGGTATGGGCCACAAAATGGATACCATTCATCAAGTCAACACTTTAAAAAATGTTTTCCTTAGCAGAGGCTCTACAAAAATAAGTCAGTTCTGAACATTTTCTTTTTATATATAGCAATAATTACAATAGCTGTGGGAAAGTTATTTATGAGGCATTAATCATTTTTGGTAGCTTGGCATAAATTGTGTAGGGATTTCTATAACCAGTCTTGCAGGGTAAAATGCATTGCTTCCATACCATTGCTTCAGTGTTTTCAACATACTTAGCTTTTATTTTTCATGGTGGGGTGGGGGAGCAGGAGAGAAGAGGAAAACAATTTCACTTGCTCTGTTGTCTTATTTAATATGTAGAGAGGCAGCCAGAATCACAGAGGCAGGTGTCAGAGTGAAGTTAGTTTTTGAACATCTGGCCTGCATCTTTATGCACAGATCATTCCCCTGATCTCTATACATCCTCCTCTACTTGGATAACTCTTAACTCTGACATAACCTTCCCCGCCCCCCCTCCCCCCGTGCCTCCCTTACACGTCCCCTATGGGGAAAAGTATGCCGATTTTTCTTGCCTAAAACCAGAATCCAACCGAGGAAGAGGTCGTGCCCAAGTATGAGCTTTTTGCATGGGGTTATATAAAACTACCTCCTAGTTTATCATCTCAATAGACCAGAGGCTCCCAACCTTGGGTCACGACCCAAATGCAGGTCACAGGGGCAATGCCAGTGGTGCCGTACACAAAGGACGAGCCACACCACATGCTGGGATGAGCCCCATCCCCGGGCTGCCACTGCCACCGCCGCACTCCACTCCCAGCAGCGGGTCATGACAAATAAGGGCAAATTATGACAAATTGGCATGGTTCCTATGGTAAATTGGGAACCGCTGCAGTTGACAAACATTTTGTGAAATGGGTACATCAGAAAATTACTGGGGGAGGGAAGTAAACATAGCGGCAATACATTACATTTTTAACTGAAGTTATTAATTAAGAGGTCTCTAAAACTAGACAAGTATAAACCAATAACTTACATGATTTTTTTCACCAAGTGTATTTGTGGAATGATTCTTAGGCATCCAGTTGAAATGCACTTTCCATCAGGATGCTATTGTTGCTTGTTTTCAGTGACGTAAGAATTTTCTGTAAGCAAAATGGTGTTGGAATTTAGTACCCTGGTATGGAAAGCATTATTTATCCTAAACCAAATTGAAACATAGCTTCAGATCCTAAAATGCAGAGCATCAGTAGTATGCCCTTGAAAAAGCAATGACATGTTTCTACTCCCTCTGCCTTCCCCAGTCCTTTTAACCCAGTGACAGGGAAATATGAGGATATGGAAGTAAACATCTATGTTCACTAACTTTCATATACACACACAGTTAGAGTAGTGCACAGACTTATATATCCGTCCCTTGTGTTAAGTGAATCTAAAGAAAACTTAGTTTTCAAATACATTTATGACGATCTGGTACCCCTTCATTTGTATACCCTCTCTGTGACCTGTCGTCTCAACAAATAATATAGTGTATAAACTTTCCTTAGAATAATAATTATGCTGAACGAAGAGATTACAGAAAGCAGCTGGGTGACATCAGACAATTACTGAACTTCCTTCTTGAGTATAGATAATGTCTGAAATAATTCAGGCAACCTTCAAATTTTGACTATTTCCTAGAGCAGGGGTTCTCAATCCCCAGGCTGCGGCACATGGGCTGCCAGTCCACAGCATGGCCAGCTGCCAGACCAGATGTGGCCACAGACCAGCAAACAATGGCCTCCCCTGTAGTGTATACGGCACTTTTGCGTGCAGTATAGCTATAGGGATGACATGTCTTGTAGGGATTTCCTGTTCTTGGGGAGAAATTATGATGAATAACTTTGAGTTCCTGTAGGAAAAAGAGTCTGTTTTTAACAACTAAGTACAGACAGTCAAAAAGCCCAAGGCTGAATCAGTTCAATCTTTGCAGGTTAGTCTAAGTTGCATAGATTGAACTGATAAGCAAGTGAACAGGAATTCACTTTTGATCCTGGAAATGCAGTCACATGCCTGCAGCAACCCAGGCCAGAAGCCAGGGGTATAAGAGCCCTAGAGCATGCCTCCTTGCTCAGCGGGATGAGACGGCTTGAATCTGGAGGGCATCTGGGACAAAAGTCGAATTAACTGATTTAAGGTAAATCAGTTAAATCTGATACTACATCTGTTCAGGTTTATCTTAAACTGGTTTCAGTCATTTTGAAAGCAGTTTATGTGCACTTCTGTTGTGTTACAGATTTGAACTGGCTTCTGATCACTTATGCACCTGGTTTATGTGTAATTTCTGTCCCTAGCCAACATAAGGGGGATTGCAAGTTTGCAGGGCTGTTGGTTTGTTTATAACTCACTGATGCAATTAATAGTCACCAGGATCCCTGGGTCAAATTATATTATATTTATATGAAACTGAAGTATGCAATTCCATCAAATTCCCATTTCTGTAGCATGTTGGATATTGTTCATATAGTCAGATTAGTTTTCTGTCATTTTTCTTAATCATTTTCTCTTTTTTAAACTCATGAAAGATATCAGGAGTTAGTCATTTTGCTAAATCTTATAAAACAAGCATCCTTGGAAGATTTAAAAAATAAATCCTGAAAGTGGGTAAAAGCTTTTCCAGAGTAGAGGTTCCTTTTTCGGTAGCGCAGAATATCTCGGAATAGAATAACTTTATACTCTCATTTTTTTTTTTCTGTTCAGCAAATAAATTTTTTAAAACTGTTGCCTCATCCAGTTAGCTTGTACTGATCTCCAAAAATCAAAAGGCAAGAAAGTGGTCTTTTCTCTAGAGAATTTAATCTATGATCATCTCTTCTAGTTGTCCAGACTGATAATAAATTGACTCTAGATACATTATCAATAGAATGTGCAGCAAAATGGTTGGATTTTATACTCATTGTAATATGAGACTCGTGTTGTTTTGCCAGCATTTAGTTATGTATGGAACAAACTATTCCAGAATGCAGGTAAAGCATTTTCGCTTGTACATTTTATAGAACATCTGTTTAACACAATGTGCACAGTTCTGCTCTACAATTACCTAAGACAACTGAAAAGACTGAAAGAATATTGTTCCCTTTGAGAGGCAGATAAGAATACAATCTACGGTTGCCCTTTGCATCTAAAATAGAAAGTAGCATACAGATCTGGTACTCATACGTCTCAATAGATTGACTTGTTGGGTTTGTTTTCTTTCTCTTGGAAAGTAAACTAGACTGACCAGTTCTGTTTAAATGGTTTTGTCTAAACCTGAGCTATCTGGCATTGCTTAGCTTTGTTGTTTATATATGCCGAATATCCAGAAACCCTGAAAAAGCAGCTGTAACACAAAAACCCAAATCTGAAGTTGGTGTTATTTGGTAAAGTTCCTATGTTGTTTTGCCAAGTTATTCCAATGGAGGATCTGGGCCAAATATTCCTGTGGCTCTTTAAAATGTATATGATATGTATATTTCAAGTCAACACCTCTTTCCAAAGCATAGCATAAAGGTTAAGCAGATACTAAATGATCATCATTATAATATTATTTAATAGAATATGTACTTGTTTATATTTTTGATGTGGGGGAGAGAAGGAGGAAAAGAGCATCCTAATCGCACCATGTACTTTTGCTGTTAGAATTGTGAAACAGTTCCACTTTGCACAACCTTCACACAACTGAGAAAAACAACTGAGTCAAACTTTCATCCCAAATGTGAACAGAACCTGAGGTTTAGCTAATTGGACTTACACAATTATGAGATTTTGCTTTGGTATACTTCTCCACTTGCTTTCATCAGATGCTGGGAACACAAGAAATCTTAGACAGCCATCTCTTAGGTTCTGAGTGTTTTTGGCTAAGTAGCGCTATTTCTGAGTGCTTCCTGGAACCAAAAATCGTAATGTTCATCTTAATGGACATCTTAATGGTTCATCTATTGTTAGTTTGTACCTGTATAATTTGACTTTTTTTTTTTTTACATTAAACACTATGTAAATACCATACAGGGCAAGTGAGAACACGTAGGATCTTAATGAAATTAGGTTGTGGCTTTTCAATCCAGTTTATAATTTAAACATAAACTGTAATATAGGTAGTCATGTGCTCAGACATGTGTCATAGGAATTGTCTTTAAGGCTAATAATTTTTCCATGAGTAATATTCTTTGTTCCTGTATCTCATCTGCCATGCCCAGTCTTCAAAAACAATGCTGATTTAGCAGTAACTGTAAGGAGGTATTTGAAGTACTCTGCTGATTCTACTCTAGCAGCAAAACCATTAGTGATTAATAGAAATCTTTGGGAATTGGCAACTCTGTCTGCATGTGCTAACTTATTAGAGTTGCCAGCCCAGCAATATGACCACCATCATGGAATAGCTACAGTAAAGCCCGTCAACCTTCTAGTTATTCTCATAGTTTTGGAAAAATTCTATAATTAAGAAGAAGAAATCCTACCTGACAAAAGAAACTGCTCTGCATAACAGATTTTTTTTTTTCACAGTACCACGTACTAGTGGAAATTTGACCACTAACCAGAAACAAATATGATTTTAAAGTATATACTTAGTTTGCCTAATACATTTTAGGAGATCCTTTCCTTTAGATTAAGGAACTTCAGCTCCATTATAATAAACTCTTTTCTTGATATAACACAAATCGTTTGGTACCAGTGTTTAAAAATAACACTGACAAATTGGAACAAATAACTTGAGAAATGACAGCTCTCTGCCAAATACCTTTCAAAAAGTCAGATTCAGCTGGCCAGCTTGGATAAATGCAGTGGAAGGAAATCAGCCTAAGTTAGCACTTCAATAAAAGTTCCATTTTAATAGCGTTACAGTATATATCGGATAGGAAAATGTGAAGGGAAAAAGTGGATATGAAATCTTGGAAAAGCCTAGTCAACCTAGATGAAAAGGACAGATTGGATGAATTGGAACAGATCAAGATTCACAGACCTGACATAAAAAGAACATGTTTTGATTTGGAAAGACCGTTGAATGCAGTAAGGAATCTTCACTAATGTAAGGTACCTCATGTGCTTGCAAGCTTGAGGTTTAAATATTGGGAATTTGAAGGAATTGCTATTTTTATCTGCATTAAAAAAATAAATTATTAGTTGGGACATTCAGTATCAAGAATCATAAAACACTGAATTAAGCATTGTATCTGGAATGTAATAAGCACTAATGTAGTACAGAATAAGATAATTACTATAAAGGCGGTCCTGGTTTTAGTAGGCTCAGCCTTAGTGTAGTTATGTAATGTTACATACAAAAAAAGTTCTTTGCTCTGTTTGTTGCATTAGTTGTGTTCTGCCAATGACTCAGTAATATTTATAAGGTTAGGCAGGGGGCTGTCTTTGTCAATACAGAATGTAGGTAAAAGAAAGAATTAGAAGTTCATGTTTAGGGTAAAAGATGGGAGGAACCCCTGAAGAGCATTACGACAGCAGCTTCTGCTGCATCCCGCAGTCTGCGAGACGTAATGCCTACAGGTGTATCTCAGAATGGAGTGAACTTGCATACACACTCCAAGTATAAAAACTTGAATGTCAGGGCCAAGAATTGGAGGTGGGATTTAGTCATACTTTCTCCAGAATAATTTATTTCCAACAGGTTTTATTTCAAGCTAGATGTTTGGAATGTGGCAGGAGTATTTCCTTTAGAACTCTAACATAAATGCCTATTTCGGCTGCTCTAATCAACAACAGGAAAACAACATTACAATTATGAAAGTGTCCCTGAGGTTGAAGTGCAGGGAAGGGATCGGTACATAGAGCTGTTCTTAACATCTACATTAAGAAGCAGAAAGCACTTTTTGTCAGGTTCTCTTGACCTATCCTATTATTCTAATGTAACTTCTACACAGTGTAATGTTTTATTAAATATCAAGCAACTTCCATTTAATTTTACCATTATCCATAGTTGTTCTCAAGTGACTGTTGTTGTTTTGCTTAGGGTTAGCAGGGCCAACTTACTCCAGAACCAAAAGTTGGAAGACAGGTCATCTTTGCAAAGTTTGTTTATGGTAACTAAGAAAAGTACAGCAGATTATCATTCAACCTGTAGGGATGCATAAACAGGATGACTAAAGCAGCAATTAGACAGCAAGAAGCATAATTGACGCACAGTTGCATAGTAAGATATGTGTAACCATATTAACCCCTGGTGTACTTTGGAATTATGATGATGTGACCTCTTATATTATTGATCTAATTTTGCCTTCAAAATATACCTGTTCTGCTCCAGCTGAAGTCTCTGACAGAACTGGGCCTTGAGAGACCTGAGTTCTGAATGAGGTCCTTTTGCATACTGCTTATTTGCTTATCTAGACACTGGACAAGTCCCCTCATAGTGTCATCCTGACTTCAGTTGGAGAAATGGAAAAGTTCTTAGCTGGGGAGAGCAGAAAAGTCGCATCCAGGATTTCTTGAATTCTAGTATCTGGGAAGGGTTACCATATGTCAGGATTTTCCCAAATATGCCTTCTTTTTGGGTCCTCCAATTGTTGTCTGGCCAGTTCTTTGAAATATGGATAAACATCCAAGATTTTTTTCAAACTGCTGTCTTGCCCTAATGGCATGCATGTTTACCAGGGATCTGGGTTTTCTGTTTGATGTGGAAAAATGCGGATTTCCCTCTTTTAAAGGAGGACACCACAGGTTTCCCCTTAGAGGCTGGCAGCCTTCCAGCCTGCAAGGAGCTGCTTGGGGCAATTGAGGGAGCAGGGACCAAATGCTTCTGCGTGCACATGCGCAAGTGGCTGGCATAGGGGGTGAGGAGGGGGCAGGTGCCCCCTTCCCCTCTGTACAGGTGTCTTCTTTTTTGGAGCTGGAAATATGGTAACCCTTTATCTGGACCCATCTGGAAAAAAATAAACGAAAACCTGAATACTTTTAGATTCAATGTGGTGAAAATATTAAGCATTTTTCTCCATTGTAGGTTTTTTTTTGTTTGTGTGTTTGTTTGTTTTAATGAAAAATTCTGAATTCTTATCCATTATCATTCCATCCTGTGGCTTTTTAACAAAGACTGCTTTATGTACATGCACTGATAGGCTCTCCTGGGGGTGAGGAAGGTACAGAACATCCCCTATCACCTCCTAGCTGGAAAGCATGCCTGTTGTTTTTCCATTTAAACAAAAAAGAAGGACCAACTGAAAGCAGTTACTGGAAACATTTAAATGTTGCTTAATACATTGACCTATCTGACATTAGTCAACCTGTACATGGCCTATTCAGTGCACCATTTTTATTCAACAAAACACTTAAGGATGTGCTTAAGTCCCATTGATTTAAGCATATCCTTAAATATTTTACTGAATTGGCACCAAAGTAAGTAGTTATGTTGTCACAAAGAGTGTCTTCTACCAGTTGTGCAAAGGATGTCACAATAATACACAGAAGATGTTAGAAGAATAGAAGGAAAATGTGAAATTAAGTTAGTGCCAGTCAATTTGCATTCTGCATATACTCTCGGAAGCTGAACGGACTGTAGTTGTGTGATTCACTTGTTACAGGATTTTTTTCACTGGTGAAAACATGCTAAAAATAGCAACGGTAGCATTTGCATGGTGGTTTAATTTAAAGGGGGTGATTCACATAATGAGGCTTTTATACTTGTTATGATAGCTTGCTCTACAGAGTGTGGGTGAGAGAGATATTTAAATTTGGTTAATCAGTAACTGGAAACAGAAACTAATAAAATAGATTCAACATAAGGGTTGGGGATAGTGAAGCACTGAGGCTAGTATAATGTTTGGTTTTTGTTTTTTTTGGCCTGACAAAAGTGGGGCTTTTTTTTCTATTTTAGTCATTAAGTGACTTTTTCCCCCTTGTTGTCATCTAGCCAGGCATAAACAAGTTTGGTAATTTTAGCTCCAGAAATCAAGATGAGGCATGTTTCAAAGAGGCTTTCTTAAAACAGTTCTTGGAAATGAAGTGTGGTTTGTCTGATTCAGGGTGACTAAATACCTAGTGACAAAAGTTTGTGTGAAGTAGTTTTGAAATATGTACTGACATTTTAGGAATATGCCCATAAACTGTCTTGCTTTGTTTGTGCTGTGACTGCAACAGCATTTCACTGCTTGGGATGGAATGGTATTCTGACCACTGGCTTTTTGAGAATAGGATTGGGAAGAGCAGTGTGGACTCCAACTTGGGAGACTTTAATCTCATGATGAAATAGGATTAAAGTGGGGGTTTTCATGAGTTTCAAGAGTTTAAGAACTACATCTCAAAGCTGAGTTTTTCATTGAAAACAACAAAAACCAACACTGATATTAAATTCCCAACTCAACCTCACAAAAGCATAATGGTGGTATAAGTGACAGGAGAATTAGCCACTAAGCAGGTTGGAAAAAGATGTCAATGACACCTGTTCATATTCATGACAGACCAATTTGGAAGCAAGTTCTTCTTTGCAAAGCAGATAAGTAATTCCCTTGGTCACTTACAAAATGGATGCCATCTCCAGTTACACTATGGCACCTGTTACTTTTTCAGTTTTTCACAGCATTAGTGATTTGACTAGTCTTCTTTTATGTGATTCTTGTAGTTGGAACGGCCTTAATGAAAAAATGGATGAGAATAAAAACTGAAAGAAGACAGTAGAAATGTTTATTTTCAAATCTTTAAGCTGTGGTCTAGTTTCCATCATTAATCTCCTCTCTGCCTTTTGCCCCTTGCTGTGAGTAGTAATAAACCATTCTACTGAAAATGAGGGCACTTGCTGTGAAGCTGTGCTGTGTTGTACATGAGTCTGTTCTTACATTTTGTTACTCTTTTATATTCAATGAAAGACTAACCCTATTAAGTATTTCAGTAAAACAGAACCATTCAATTTAATTTTAAGACTACCATTTGATTGTCATGTAGTACTTTTTATAATTGGCCTATTCCAAAGGGGAAGTGCTATATTTTGATAGCGCAAATTTATGTAGATATGGCAGCTTTTAGACTCTAAGTAATATCTAACTCATTAGGACCAGCTGGATATGAGAACCTATTTTTGGTAAAAAAATGAATATGCTGAGTATGCCCTACTTTTGCTCAAAATGTGTCACAGAATCGTTGCTGATGGTTCTGCTAAAAATAGAAACAATACAAGGGACCTCAGCTGAATGTCTTATCCAAGGCCAACATTTTTACACTATAGCACATCTTAGTGCTGCACTGAAATAATGGGACTAGGTGTGAGCCCAGGTCAGTAACTCTTTAACTGAGTTAAGATAATAACTGATGGGAACCTTGCATACAAACAAAATGGTAAAGAAAAAGCTGTATTTGGGAATGTCATTCTGTGAAAAGGGCATTAATTGTTGGTTTCCTTAATATCTCTGACATCCATGTAAAAGGTCTAATCTTTCTAAGGTATTTGAGAGAGCTAACTAGAATGTTTTTGATGGATTATGCTGGTTTTTTGTTTATTTAAACTGCAGTATTTTTGTAGAGAGATCAATTAAAAAAAATGTTGAGAAGGTGGGATGAAGAGGGAGAACACTGGCAAGATTAGTGCACTGCCTGGGATGTGAGATGTCCCAATTCTAAGCCCTTGCTCTTCTTTATGTATAGCAGTTTTCATCCCAGCTCACTCTGAATCCAACAGAGCAAGGACTTGTTACTTGGGTTTTTTACATCTTGGGTGAGTGCTTTCATTCCCAAGCTATCAAATATCATGCTTTCCTCAGAATTGTACAAAGAAGTTTTTTCCCACCCATGCCAAATTTCAAAACCTAAGAAGTTCCTGTGAAATGGAACTGTGGTCCTCTATTTAGCTGTAGTGCCTGAGTGCTTATGGAAGCACAGAGCACACTCTGTTTTCAAACGCATTTAGCAATCTGCACAATTGTCTTCATTGGCTATGGTTACAAAAATGAAAAATTATATATTTATAATGAAAAATGTTATAAATGGGGGATTGGTTCCTTTACGACAGTTGACACAACTGTGTCCCAGCTGGTAAGTCTGTTGTGGGGGGGGGGAGGGAAGGAGCGTGGCGGGGCAGATCAATGGCCCTACAACAAGGGAGGATTGGGGCTGGAGCTGGGGCCCCCACCCCTTTCCTCCCCCCCACCACAACAGACTTATCAGCTGGACACAGCTGTGTCAACTGTCCTAAAGGAACCAATCCCCCATTTATAACACTTTTTTCCTATGGGAGTTATGACGTTTCAGCTTAAGACACAGTTGTAAGTCTGAGGACTGCCTGTACCCTAAATTCC
>NW_017728995.1:57623949-57630680 GCF_001723915.1 Gavialis gangeticus
AGCTGGGACCCAGGCTGATCACCTGGCCTAAAGGAACCAATCCCCCATTTATAACACTTTTTTCCTATGGGAGTTATGACGTTTCAGCTTAAGACACAGTTGTAAGTCTGAGGACTGCCTGTACCCTAAATTCCTTCAGATGATACCTCGTTCAATATAGGCAAATTTGAAGGTGTATGCCACAATTTTTTGAACAATGTTGAGCATTTCAAAAGTAAAACGCATCCGACCCCACACGCACAGCCATACTCCCTCACAAACCCCAACCACACCCCGTCACCTCTATACACAATACACAAACACACATCATGACGAAAATATTGTTTGTAATAAAATTATAATATGCCATAGTATATGCTTGTAGTCTATATGGGTTTTTTTCTGGTTCAGAGGACAACCCCCCCCTTCCCAAAAGAAGCACTTCCAGGGGCAAAGAGGGACTTCTAGTGGCAAAGGTCAGGGGTTAGGAGTCAGGCTTCTGGTCCCAAGATGGTGACCAGGGGGTTGGGCACTTGTCAAGCGGTGGGGTTACCCTTGCAGCCCCGAATAGCTCATGAAAAGTCATTAAGTGGCCCTCCAGCCAAAATTATTGCCCACCCCTGCTCTTATTCCTTTGATTGAATGCTTTAAGGAGATGGAGATATTATTATTTTGGGCAGTCCTTGAAGATTTATATTATGATGGCACCAATCCACTAGGGTCTTCTGATATAATTTTATTATGAGAGCTATATGCTTTTATTAAAAAATTATATAATTTGGGTTTTTGAAAGAGTTGTCAAGTCTTCTGTGTTTTTTGAGGTCTACCACTTTGTATTCCGGATTACTGTTAATTTTGATTCCTCAGAGGGAGTGTGGGAGCCATGGTATTAGTATTGAGTAGCATTGTCAACACCTTAGCAAGAAGTAGGTGCTAACTATTTCTTACACACACTCATCTACTTCTCTTTAAATTCTTGTCTCTTTATCTTGGAATACTTTCCATTCATTTCCTGCGTGATCTTAAACCTTGTCTTCTTTTTTGGAGATATGACCTATTCCAGCCAGACCTATTCAATTTAATGTGTATTTGCACATTGACACCCTAGCGGGTTCCAATTTTCCTTTGAAGTTTCTGTGCCCATGAATGATCTTCTTTTGGTTTGAAGTTGCAGTTGGCATTTTTTTCTTATGCTGGAAATATCAGCATCTTTGAATTCCATTGACCATGAATTGCTGCGTCAGTTGACTGTTGTGTTCTATCAGAAATGGTGCTCCAGTGGTTGGGGTTCCATTCATACCTAGATGACAGAATTCACTCTCCTCCTTCATCTCCCTCTTATTTCTCTACCTCCTCCCTCCCTCCACTCTAAATACTGCTCTGCATTTTTTTTCTTTTCCTAGTCCTATTACATCAGTGCCTTCCTATCTCACCCTAATGCTTCATTTACGTATTTAAAAATGTGTAAGTAATATGACTGCCAATCATTCTAATCCCTCCGCTTTTCCCTTAACCTTCACTACCTGGTATCACAGTACAGGCGTAACTTTTATCCCTGATGAAGGGTAGCAGCAATCGGCTAGGTCAGTAGCTTCAAACTGTGAAATGTACATGTTCTGGGTGCTCTGAGTGCATTACTTCTGAAAGGCCTTGGTTGACAGTGTCATGCTGGTGTGCTGGATCTGTTGGGGAAGGAACTTTCTTAAGTAGGTTGGGGCAATTTCATTGAGTGATTAAAATAGGAAGCTGGATATCTTCTGTTGGACTTTGCAGTAGGATAAGAGAGAAATGAATGTGCTTGGCTGATGTACTTAGTGAACTGTGTTGCCGAGCAGGTGAGGGGTTGTGTTTTGTAACAGAGCTGTTGCAATCTGTCTGGATTTCCTGGCTCCTATGCATGCACTGTTACTACTTGGCTCTAATGTTGCATCAACACAGAATTTTTCCATTGAACTTTGTACATGTTAAATAACTTAATACAGCAAACCACTCATGACAATTGCTTATTCTTGCTGCACGCTGTGGCTTATTTAGCTAAACTTTGCATCCGTTTTGCCTGACATCTGCATTTGCTGTCTGGTACTGATGTCACTCAGCCCATTATTTGCTATTGCCTTCCCCTTTCATTACACTAGCTGGGAGAAACAAAGAGAAGCTTATTATAGAAGCACATGCTAGTGCAAGGGCAGGAAAAGAGACCAGAAACAAAACAACCACAATACCTTCTAAATTAACAATTTTCTTTAAGAAAGTCTGCTACTGGACAGCAGACTTCCCTTTCCAAATCCTTTAGTATTTTATCAGCACACTCTGAGATTCTTAACGGCAGTGGCCTGCCATGATTTCATATAGTGCTTAAAATATTCAAAGAGACGGAGACAGCCAACAGGATCTCTCTCTCATTTAGAAAGTATTGAAAATGGATTTATGGTATCTATCATATACAGCCTCTTTATTGCATCACATGCACATTAGTGCATCTTTCTTTGAGTGAACTGCAGTATTTTGACCACCTGCATGGAATTCACTTCTAAGTTTTTTATAAATTCTTCTCTTAATATACTGAGGTTATTGGGATATTCAGGTGTTCAGTACCTCTCACCATTGTTATGGTAAACTTAACTATAAATATTGGTGTCTAACTTTAGGCATTTGTTTGGAAAATTTTACCTAGCTTGTAAAATAAAGGCAGTAAATTTAAAACAATATAGATATGATAGGCTGTCTGAAATTTTGACATTCCTGACACTTAAAGTAATGAGCAGAACACTCCTTTTTAAAAGGAAAAATGATTTTAAATCCTTTCTATGTGCTATAAAGAAGGGGCACTATCTAAGTTAGGAAAAAATAAAATAAAAATATTTGCTAGACATTTCTAAAGTAGAAAACCTCTTCTTTAATTAATCAAAGCTCATCCCTTGTTTCTATCAGTGATCTGTTGCAGCAAATTAATGCTTTTCTTCAGGAGTTTTCTTAATGAAGTTTTCTTCTGTGTATGAAAGAAGATAAAGTGTTGGCCAGCCTCAAACATATGACTACATCCAGCCTTTTAAAAATACCATTACAGAAGGATGCTTAATACCTATATTCAAAAAGGGAATGAATACCAACCCTATTTATAAACTCCCTATTTTGGGGACTGTAGAATGTTTATCTGAAACACACCCCCCATACTCTGCTCCTGCCCTTTTTCAATGGATCTGCCTAAAGCATCCCAAATTCTCAATTTTTTTTAACTTGTTACTATTTGGGATGGCTGAAGTCATTTTATCTACTTTTGAAAGTTAGATTCTTATCTACTTTGCTAAATGAGAGACTGGTGGGCAGCATCGGAAAGAAGAAGGATAGAGGCAAAAAAAAAATGATAATGGAAACGGAACTGGAAGGGCGAAAACAAGGGAGAAAACCTGATGGGAGAGAGGAACTGTAGACAGGAGGGGCAAAATCAGTTGAAAAATAAGTGCATTTGTATGATGCATGTAGCGCAGATACTAATTTGTTAGGCTAGCTTTTATGTATGGCTTTTCTTTTTTTATAGTATAGCTAATGGTTTAAACAGTGTTTCAGACGGACAGAAAGGGTTTATAAGCTCACACTAGTTTTGCAAACTCCAGGAACTCTGAGAGATTCCTAAAACCCCAATTTGCCAAATTGGCTTTTTTCTTACCACCATATTAAGAGCTTGTCATGTTGTTTTTATATGCCAGGTGTTCAAGACTTTGCACGTGTTGCAGTAGCTACCATATTAAAAAAGTGTTGCTGTGCAGCAAACAGAATAGTCATTATACTCTGCTTGCACATGATGTGGGACAGAACATATTTTCTCAAAAAAAGTGCCTGGGGTTGATCTTTATGCATACTCTTTTCAAAAAATGCCTGCCCATACACTACCAAAAACAGTTTTTATTGTCAGTATTTTTCCAAAATTGACTTTGACTCTTTTTTCTCCTTCCTGCCAACTGTCTTGTGCATGCTATTTCCATTTGTCTTTTTCTCTCTTTCCTTCTGTGTATTTGCACCCTACAGTACTTTTGTAGTGTCTTGACATATTTAATTTAAGTCCTTTTCCAGATCATTGTGGCTACAATAATGCAAGTATGCAGTATACGTGCAATCCATCATCTGTAACCCTGGAAGTATGACACATTCTCAGTGTCCAAAAATGTGTCTTAGGTGTACATTGTTTTTACATGCAAAGACATGATTCTGATAAAGAAGTCCCATACAAAAACCTCTTTTACATTGAGAACATATGTAATAATAGCCTAAGAGGAGAAAAATAATGGAACAGTTGGGCTTTTTTTGGAGGGGGCAAGGATTCTGAAAATCAGGAAACTTGACAGTTAAGGTCACATTTTAAAGCCTTGCTTTTTCTTTCCCCTAGATAATGAAAAGCATGAGACCAGATTTAAGGTTCTCCAAAAAAAACCCTTTTAATTCTGTTTTCATGCTCCAGCCCTTATACAACCTCCCTGATCTATGAAGTGTAATTAGTCAATAAGGTGCAAATCTACCCTGCTAATATAGCAAGCTGACTCTATATCCCAATACTTCCTTATATCTCTAACAAAATCTGCTGGTTAAACCTCTTCAATCTCATTATTTTTCATTGCCAACAGTATGTTTCTAAAAACTGACACTAAGCCTTTCCAAGACTAGTCAAGGGCAAAATGCAAGTCATTACTAAGGCCAAATAAAAGCCCAAATACTGAGTACAGGCAGTCCTTGACTTACAACATTTTGAGTTGCAATGTTTTGCACTTGCATTTGTAAATTGACCCCTGCAACTTTCTGATGTTAGTTTCGACTTTACAACACTTGATCTGACCTGATGCCACACCAGCAAATAAGTTTGCTGCATTGCCCATCTCCCTGGAGAACTTCTGTCCAAACTTCCTTGGACACTTTCTTTAAAAAGCAGACAAGTCTCCAGAAGAACCTGCAGCCAAGATTCCTGAGAAGACTCCAGCCAAAAACCCTTCAAACAGTCCAGCAAAGTCTCACCTCAAAGAAGTCCTTCCAGATCAATATGATTGCTATTTACGATGTAAATACATTAATGTAGCTAAATTACTCGTCTATAATTGACTAAGTACAAAATTCTGGGTTATTTTGGGTGAAAACAGGGTATCGGGCCTTGGTTCAGGAACCAATCCCCCATTTATAACATTGTTTGCTATGGGAAAATTGGTTCGGAGTTACGTTTCGACTTAAGACGCGGTTTTCAGGAACTAATTGTCGTAAGTCCGAGGACTACCTGTATTGAGTAAAGATGTTTTGAGGATGTAATAGCTTTGGCTTTACCTGTCTCATGTTTTGGTGTAGTGATAATAACAGTAATGATGATTTTGGAAACTTCATTTCATTTTTAAGAAGTAAATGCATCTGGCTTTTCATGCTATGAAAACATGAATATCTTGTGTAGTCCCCAGAAACTTTCCAGGCAGAAATGTCCTTTGGTTGAGAAATAAACATAAAAAGTATTTAGTTAAAAACTACCCATGTCAGCCACACTACGCCAGTTTAAGGAGAAATCATGGGATCGACTGTCTCTATGATCAGTACTCCTGCCTATCATTTTCTCTTTAAAATATATGGGTAGACTTTACTTTTTTTTTTATGCAGCAAGGGAAAGAAACATTGCTATCATGTTCCTGGAGTCTTAAAAGAACACGAAGTTGAGAAACCTTGGTGGTAGTCTACCCACACGACTAAGCAGTCTTCAAGGAACTGGGAAGGGGAAAAAAGCACTCAAAAGAATTGCTGATCCATGCAGACAGGAAGGTTGTGCAACAAATCTGGCATCCCAGGCAGGCTCCACAACTGGTTCTTACCCATCACTTCATATTTTGCCTGAATATTGTATTATGTGCCTGTCTGCTCGGCAGTACCTCAGCCCAGCGTTATTTCTGAAAAGATGCCTTTCTGAACAAACAAACATGCCTCTTCCTTTTTCCATCCCGACATTAAACAGGTAGTGAATGAGAATCTGAAAGTGAAACTGAGTAGAAACAAAGCTGAACCCCAGTCTTTCTGTAAACACCGGGCTGGAAAACATGCGGGAGGGGGAGGGAGAGGGGGGAGCAGCATGAAAGATGAAAAGGAAAATCAGACTTTAGCAAGTCTTGGTGTGCACTGAGGGCAAGGAAAGGTCTTCGTGTTAAACGGATTTTAAAAACCCAGATTTCCTTCTGAAACATGAAAAGGAGCTTGAATTTCCGGCCTCCTCCTATTTTCCTGCTGCCCGGGACACTGTTGCCCCGGACCGGGAGCGCAGTATGGTGATTCACGGCTCCGGCCCGGGGGCGACCTGAGCGTGGTTGTGAAGGGGGCAATTTCCTTCGTGTCCTCTGCGCCCTTTGCCCAGCTCCAGCGTCACGCTCCTCCGCCGTTCAGCTCAGAGGGGCTGATGACTTTCTGGCGGAGATCATCAGGTGCGCAGTAGCGCGGGGCGAGGACGGAAACACAGCTCCAACACTTGCAAAACCTTTTCTCCCAGCTGCTCCTCCCCCCCCGAGCACCAGTCCGCCTTTGCAAGAAGGCCGTGGGCGCGCGGGGCCCTCGAGATAGCGGGCGCGCCCCAGAGGAGGCGCTGGCTGCAGAGCTGTGGACGCGGAGCTGCCCGGTGCCGCTTGGGGGCGGGGACAAGATAGGCTTCATGCGGCCCCTTCCGATTGGCTGGAGCGAAAGAGTCGATATTGAAAGGCGGCACCGGATTGGTGGGTCGGTGAGAAGCTGTCACCTAGGCAAAC
>NW_017728995.1:57631219-57644221 GCF_001723915.1 Gavialis gangeticus
GGGCGGGGTCGGTGCCGCCTCCGGGCCCGGCAGCAACAAGTGGTGCTGGCGCGTGGCTTGGCGGGGTGCGATCGGGGGCCGCTGGCCCGGGAGCTGGTCCCGGGACAGGATAGAGGTGTTTCTTCTTGCTCGGGCCCTGCTGGGGGGGGCTCCTGCCGCCGCCGGGTTGCAGCCTCGGGGCAGCCCGCGCTGCGGCCTGGGGCAAGCGGCTCGCGGTTGCGGTCTCGGCGTTGCCCAGCCCACCTCCCCGCGGGACCCGGCGGTGGGAGGGGGCAGTTGTTCGCGGAGAGCTGCGGTGCTTTCGGAGCCGGGCACTGCCTGTTCGCACCAGACCTTTGCCTTCCGTGCTGCCGCCAGATCTGAGGTTAGCAGCAGGAGGGGGGAGGCTGGGGACTGTTTGGCTTCAAAACTTTGGGGGCGCTTGTGTGTTCAAATGGGCAGTGCTTTTCTGGAAGGCTTTGGTGAGGGTGATTCATGTTTCCCACAAATACGAATGCATTCTTGAAATAAAATTGCTGTTAGGCATTTTCTTTTTTCCCCAAGTGTTTTCTTTCATAAGGAATATCGGCAGTATACGTTTTCCCCTTCCCATCTTGTAGAATGTCTTAAAAAGATTGGCTGAAACCCCAGTTGTCTTTCCTGCCTGGTGCAGGGGCTGGCCCCGATGGTCTTTCGAGCCTCACAGTCTATGAATCCAAGTGTTTGCCTGTGCTAAAGGGTCCTCCTTCCTCAACCCTTCTAAGCAACTGTTAATAAAAATAGCTTTTAAACCATATGAATATAAATCTTTTAGTGAAATCAGGCTTCATTTCCCTGGCATGTCTGTCATAAAACTTATCAGATTGTCTGTGGTGTTTTGACAAGTAGAGCGGACTTTCAAAAACAACTCTGAATATGTTGCAAAAGACTAAAGCTCTCCTTCCCCTTTTTCTAATCATAGTTAATGTCAGTAGAAGAAACGTTGGGAGATTCCTCTGAAGCAGGTGCAGCCAATCTGTGGCCTGTGACAGATTGAGGGAGAGGGGGGAAGAGGGGCATATGGGGCTTGGGGCAGAAAGCAGAGCAGCAAATCGGGCAGAGACACTTTGCTGTGGCAGCAAGGATCCTTAGCCTTGCCACTGTGGAGCAGCTGCCTGCCTTGTCCTACTCTGAAGCCAGCAAGGCTGGGAGCCAAGCTTTGGGAAAGCCTCCATATGCCAGGCTCAGGGTCCCTCCCTCCCTGCAGCTCAGCTGAGTTGGGGGAAAAGGGGTAAGGGGATTCAGGTGGGGAGGCAACAGTCCCTGCATTCAGCTCCTGGTGCTCAGGAACTGAGCAGAGGGGCGGTGTGGCAAAGTCCTTGCCTGCTTCTCATACTAGGAGCTCTGGTGAGAGAAGCAGACACAGAACAGCTAAAGCTGCTCCTCCGCTCTAGCCTGGAGGGTGATGGGGCAGCTGACACCCATGCCTTCTGTAGACTGGGGTGACCCTCATCTTGGGAAGGCGCAGGAGCTATGCTAGAGGAGGGGGAGAGTTCAGTCTTCCATAAGAAACTCTCTCAAGAGCCATTTAACCCTGGTTGCTCCTGGGTTATTTTCTTTCTGAGTGGTCAAGATTTGTGTGGGAGAAAAAGCTTGAAATGTCTGCATGCTTTCGTTTTCTACTAGGATAACAGTGATTCTTTCAGTAGAAACTGGATGTCTGTATGTGGCCTTAGACAAACTCTGTCTGCTTCATGGAAGTACCTCTGAGACCTGAAGCAGTGAAGCTGCTTTAGTAGGTGAGCTTACTGGGGCGTCCCTAGTGCTTCACCAAGGCCGTCAAGTAGTGTGCTATACTACTTCTATTTTCAGGTAGCCCATGCTGCATGGGCAGGGAATACTTCAGTGTAATGCTCTTTGGTGTACTGAATGAGCATAACCCCCATGAGGTTCTTTTCACATTAGAAATCTGGGTTACACTCCATGCAAAAAGCAGGACTTGTCCACAGATTACTTGTGAGTCGCGTATTTCTAGTTTACAATATGAAGTCTGTTAGAAATTGTCTGTCTGCTCTGACTCAGGTGTCCTTCTCTTGCTTCTAGTCCTCCTTGCTCTGCAAGCATGAGGAGAGGGGAGGGTTGGCATTATCTTTTCAAAAAGATAGGAGTGGGTTATGTTGTAGAACCTCAGTTATCTGAACAGCAACAGTTTTTAATCGTGTTGTATAACACTTTCTCTTTTTAGGCTTTTTTTTAATAAAGCCTATGCTTAGGTTTGATACTGTAGCTTACCATTTTCACTTTTCTGAAAGAAGTCAGCTACCCCAATTGCTGTTTGGCAAGTACTTCCTAAAGGGGTTCAGATAACTGAGGATGCACTATATGTGGTAGTGTGCACTGAGGCTACAACAACTTTTTAGCTTGTTCACAATAATTGGCGTAAATAGTGGAGATTACTAGGCTTACTAAAGTCAGTGGGATCACTTGCTTTGTGAGGATCCTAGTAATTTGGTAACATTAGAGTGTTGAATAATAACATATTATAAAGGCAGTGTGATCAGTACTTATTTGTAAAGCCCTAATTTTTATTTCACATTTGTGGAGTGCAAGTCCTCACTTGCTCTTTATTTCAAGAGTTTCTTTGAAAATGAGATGCATGGTATTTCAGACAGAAATGTAGATGACACTTGGCAGGAGCCATTTATTACAGCTGTGTATCTAATGTATGGTAAACATAGGATTCCAAGGGATTAGTTTAAATTTTCATGCTTAAAAATGATAACAAATCTCTTATTTTCGTAGCAGATTTGAGATTAAGTGTGTGTGGTTTTTTGGGAAGATTTTGTGTTTATTAAACAATAGTTCGTTTAAATAGTTTAAAAATTAGACAAGATAATTAGAGCTTTGGAGAATGTTCAAAATTGAAATGCTCTGCAGATAGCAAACTGGTAAAATAACTTACCTCTGAGGTTTTAGCCCCAACTTCTATTAATAAGGGAGGATAATATTTTATGGCCATAGGACTTTTATTGGATAACCAATAGTTTTTGCATTTAAGTGATTTTTTTTGTGAAGAAGCAGTTTTTGATGCTTTTATTCCAATGTGAGCAGCAGTTTCTGTTCCAGAAAATAGAAATCATTCCAATATAACTATTTTGTGATGTTGCCTTCATCTAAACCATTTTCTAAAATGTTTTGCACAGCTAAATCCAGCTGTGGTGGGGAAACAGTTAAATTAGAAGGAAGTTTATCAGCAAATGGTCACCAGCAGAACTTGAAACTAAACCCGGAGTTGATGAGGTACAAAGATGCCTGAAACTGGGTATATCTCTGGTTTTGACTGGCCAGTATTTTTCCCTGTAGTGATTGTGAGCCTAAGATTTGAGGCAGATAGGCAGCCTTTCACCTCAGTTTTGTTGCACATTTAGCCCGCATAGTCTTCTGTTACTACTTCCCTACTCACATGGGAAGAGACTTGACAAATAAAGTAGGTTGTATTAAATTCACAGAAAATGTAAAATAAAAAAACTTAAAAAAAGCGGGGGTAGGGGTGCAAGTTGAAATTAGATTCTGAAATAAACAGCAGGGTTATGGAAAGCTAGGAAGAGAAACTGTGGCTCTTGACCATGAATTCTGAGAAATTTGCAATTTTTCTGGGAGAGGGACCAGCCTAAGTTCAGCTTGTGGTTGTCCCCTCTGACTTTGTTCTCTGGGGTGATTTTGGTGTGGGGAGCAGCCTTTTTTTGTTGCACTTCCAGTCTGGTCCAGCAGTGTGGGGGAGCAGCGTGGCAAAGTCCTGGTCTGGGGAGTGGGTGGAGAGCTTGGGGGCTGCTCCAGTCTTCTCCTGGTCCAATCTAAAAACTGGAGCAGTAGGGGAAATGCCCAGTCACTCCCCAGACCAAGGGTCTGGGTCTGAGGAGTTGGTGAGATGGGAAAAGTGGCAGCTTCTCTGTTCTGGTCTCCTTATGCAGAGTGGAGTGAGAGGGCAGCAGGGCAACCAGCGGGGTGGGAGGGGACCTTAGACCAGATCCGGAAAGAAGCATGTAATTGTTATTCCTTGTGAAAAACTTTTCTATCACAAGGGAGGCTTCCAGGTTGACACTTTGAAGCCTTTTCTCCCAGAGGGGGCATATTTTTCCCCTGCTGCCCTGTGCCTCCCCCCCCTCCCCCCCCATGAAATTGAATGAACCCTTGTATGTTTGTAGTTTCTGCTGGGAGAGTGGCAACTCTCCCAGCAGAAATGTAATGTTTGTAAACGGCTCCTGTGTGAATGAAGTTTTACTAATGGCATTCTGTTCATGCAGCATGTTGCAGAAGGTAGGTGAATTGGACCTAGGGGAAGTCAGAAAAGGAAGTAAAAATAAATAACAGGGTATGAAAAAATATTGGGACAGGCAGACTTCTGTAGAGGTGGAGTTGGGCCTCCTGAAATGTTCAGGAGGTGGTGATAGAGGCCGCGGACTTGTTTACTGATAGTTCCCTTATACAATGTAATCCTTCTTCTGTTTGAAAGCGGTTTTATCTACTCAAAAGAGGTATGAGCTGGGCAGGGTGGATTTGTTGTTTAGGCCAAACTTTCATTGTTCACTAAGCTTATCTGCCTTAAGTTTTGGATGCTTGATTTGAGGCACCTAATGCTCTGACAAGCTTGTGAAAAGGATTATATGATGTGGTTTCTTGTGATAGAAGGGCTTGAACATGTGTTCTTAGGTGTGATTTTTTTTCCTGATACATCACAGGCTCTCTGCTGTGGTTGATTTATTTTACTGTTCTGAGTATGAGTCTAGGTTTTTTTCCCCCCTCCAAAGAGCAATTGAAATTGCACTTCTCTCTGTGGGTGATTTTATATTTGGTCCCCCTACAGTCTTGACCTGTAACCTACCATTTTTTGTGTATGCAATAAAATACCAAGCCAGAAATATTTCATTTTTAGATTAGATTTTATTTTGGTATTTTTCATGCATTTAACTCTTTATATGTTGGGTTAACTTATCATTGGAATAATATAATGGGTGAAAAATTATGTAAGTTTTGAAACATATTTGTTGTTGGTACCAACTTACGGTGGGGATTGAATTCAAATGAAAAGGAAAGCTCTTTGAAGAGGAGGTTGGAAAAACCAGCGATAGAATTAGATGAGTGATCTTTTGTATGCAAGATACTGTATGCTACTATCTGTTGTGGAGAAGGCAGTAGGCAGCAGCCCTCTAGATAATTTCTGTGGAGCTGTTTCAGAGGCTTGAAATACATTGAGTCTTTGACACTAACTACATGGCTGATGTAGGCATGCGGAGTGGTTTAGTTCCTAAGATTCAACAAACAGCACTTAAGAAAAGGAGAAAAGAAAACTTAAGCAAGAAAGCTTGAAATGTCTTATTTGGGATTTGGAGGTGTGTTTATTTTTCTATGCCTGCAACTCCCTTATTTAATCTGATGTAATACAAGGCTTATTTCTTAAAGCTTTGCCGTTATGTTTGTGGAAATCTTGCTTGCACCAAGATAGCAGGAATGAGCTGTAATATTGGTAAGCTTTTTTTAAAGTTTGTAAGAGGATGAAGTCTTGAGTCTCCTTTGCTGTGATGGTTTGGATTTCTTGGCTGTGTTATGGTTCATGGGTTGCTATAAATATGTTCTTTGTAATGACAAATTGTATGCCAGTGGGTGCAGAGGAGCAGGGCTATCTTGTACGTTTTCTTTGATTTATTTATTGTATATGAGGAAAGGGTTTAAAAATCTCAGATGTTTGTATTGGCTTGGTTAGTGTTCATTGGAAGGTAAAGTGAATTCAAAATCTGAGCTAGAACAAGGACGAATTCTGTGAATGTGGAGATGATCAAGAGAGAGCAGAAGATTATTTTTTACATAATGTTTGCTTTAGCAAAATACACATAATCAGTTACAAGTGTTAGTGGCAAACTGACTTTTTGAGACTCCGCCTCCTATAGGCTGGTGTTGGAAAACTTTTGAATTAGCTGCATAGAAGAAACCTTTTCCCGCCTCCTTAATTTCTTTCTTTTTTTTAACAAAGCCTCTAAAATATTTGCATGCTAAAATAGTAATCTGTATACTTCTATACAAGGAACATTCTTCTAAAATAGCTTATAGCCTTTGTATAGTTTGCATGTTCTGTGGATTATGTAGCACTTCAGATATAGCAAAGCTTGATCAATGACTAACCCTTTGAGGTAATTTCCATTTAAAAATGGAGAATCTGAGATACTGAGAGGTTATGATTTGACCAGTGCCACCCAGCTATGTTACTACTATCAGTCTTTTGTGTGTTTCACAACTTTTATTCCTTTCCCACACTAGGGAAGCACTGTAGTGCTTGATGGTTTGTTTGTTTGTTTTTCAGTTAATCTTAGTTTCACATTACCTATAATAACATTAGTACAGCCATGCATTTTATTGGATGCAACTTGCAGTTAAAATGTGTTAGACTGAGACTTAGCAGAGCATTTAAACATGTGAATAACTGACCTCGAAATATGCACGTGCTTAAGATGTCTTTTGAATTGTAGCTTTAACGCTTAAATGAAATAAGAAAAATATTTTTCTTATTTCATCACATAAATACACTTGATTCTATTTAGGATTGTAATTTGTCACAAAACTATATATACAGGTAAAATCTTTTCATAGTTAGTCATTTATTTAATTATCCTTGTTTTTCAGTTGTCCATTAACTTTGCAATTGCTTTGGTACACTGCATTTTATTTACTTACTTGTATATTATCTGTGAGCCAAAGTGCTGGGGAAGGTTAACAGAAGGGTATAGCACTTAATGCATAATAGTAATAACAGCTATGTTTTATTGAGAACAAGATACTGGATTCACAAGAATAGAAAAAGATGATATCAAGTAATTAGCAGTAATATTAAAAATCAGAAATTAGTTTTTCTAACTGTTGTCTTACAAGGAGAGAGGTAGTTTGTTTGAAGTCAGGAGAAGGCAGGGTAATATAAGGTGTATTTCTTACCTGTCTTATAGAAGAAAAGGGTAAGGGCTGTACTAGAGAGAAGGAGGAAAAACAAAGCCATTAGGAACAAATGGTACAAGCAGGAAAGTGAAAAGAAAGGCAGGAGTTCGTAGGAAGGACCAATTCAGATGTTAACTGTCAAACTGAGACTTTTTTAAAACAACTATGTATCATCCAGGATTATTTCATCTATTGTTAAAGTTGGAGTAGTGTTTGCTATTTGTATAATTCCAGGTTTGTCCATCTAAAACAGCTGTTGCCTTATGAAATGCCTCCAAAGGTACATGTGTCCATAGCCATTAGTTTCCACAAGAGTTACTGGTGCTCTTTGCCTGTTTGAGTTGGGTCATTTTGTTGCACGCTTCCAGGGCTTTTCCCACTGTAGAAGAATTTGGATTATTTATTCAAGTTTACTTTACCAATGATCATAATGTGACACAAGTTGTCTTCATCTCTCTTCCTTTTATAAAACAAAGGTTTATATTTAACTTTTTTCTTAGCCCTTTCACATCTTAAAACTATTCAAGTTTGGCAAAATGTTTAAGGCTTCTTGCTCTGGAGGACAACTCAGTTTGGCCAGGTTAGGCACCTAGGCTAAGTACAGACTGTCAAAAAGCCCCGAGCTGAATCGGTTCAATTGTTGCAGGTTTTTCTAAACTGTGTAGACTTAACTGATAACAAAGTGAATTGATGTTTACTTTTAAAACCAGGAAAGCAGCCAGACCCCTGCAGTGGCCCATACCAGTAGCCGGGGAGTGCTACAGCATGCCTCTGACTGCTAGCCATTGCCAAAGGTACCCAGATGCAGCCAAGCAGAGCTCATCCTTCATTGGCTGCCTGGCACATGCTGTCCTCCCTCCCACCCCCCGGGGGAATAAGCCCTCTAGCCTGGGGCTGGGAGGATCCCCCTGCCTCAGTGCAGGTTCCCTGACTGGCAGGGTCCTGTGAGCCCTGCCCCTGGTGCAGAGATGGGATTCCTCCCTTGCACCTGTCAATATGGTCCCACGGATTGGTGGGAGGGGAGCGGAGGATAGTCCCTGTGGTCCAGGGCTGGCCACATCGGCAGCCCATGTTTATCTTGGAATCAATAGTGATTCCAATGTGGCGACACGGTCAGAAAGGCTAATCGCACCTTGTCATGCCTCCATAGATGCATCACGAGCAGGTTCAGGGAGGTGATCCTCCCCCTCTCTGCAACATTGATCAGGCTGCAGTTGGACTACTGCATTCAGTTCTGGGTGCCGCACTTCAGGAGGGATGTGGACAGTATCAAGAGGGTCTGGAAGAGGGCCACTTGCGTGATTAGGGGGCAGCATGGCAGGCCCTAAGAAGACAGGCTGCGGGACCAGAACCTGTTCAGCCTCCACAAAAGAAGGCTGAGAGGGGGTCTGGTGGCAGCCTATAAACTTGCCAAGGGGGACCAGTGGGCAATGGGAGAATCCCTGTTCTCCTGAGCATTACCAGGGGTAACAAGGAACAATGGCCATAAGTTGAGTGAGAGTAGATTCAGGCTAGATATCAGGAGGCACTACTTCACTGGAACCAACTTCCAAGGGAAGTGGTTCTTGCCCCTACCCTGGGGGTCTTCAAAAGGAGGCTAGACAGCCACTTAGCTGGGGTCAGTTGACCCCAGCATCCTTTCCTGCCCATGGCAGGGGTTCGGACTAGATGAGCTGCTCAGGTTCCTTCCAACCCTACTAACTATGAAACTATGAACTTACACAATTGCTCTTTATGCTGTATGTTTTCTGTGGAAGAATATTTCAACTTCCAGGCCTATTCCTTTTTTTTCCTCTAGGTAACAATTACTTGCTTTCTCTTTTTCCTGAAAAGAGACACAGCAGAGTTGGGTATAAACAAAACGTGTTTCCTTCAGATAGGTTTTCTACAAGGTGATTATAAATTAATTTGGTACTGCTCAGTTAAAGGGCACAAACACAACTTTCTCTTTTTTTTTTTTTTTTGTAAGTCACCTTTAATACATAGGTTTCTACTGAAACATTTCAAACCAGAGACTTGCAAAGTGGGGTAATGGTTTTAAGGAATTTGAATTGTGGAATGTTGTATGGAATTTTTTTGTGGAGAGAAAAATAAGTCTGGGATCTTAAGTATTTGAGCTCTTGGGAGGAAATCTTCAGACCTGGTTGACTTCATGAAACACATACATGAATAACTGGACTTCAGTTTGAATGGAAAAGTTATTTGATTTCTTCTGGGAGACATAATGCCAAAGAAAATACTAGTGGGACTATCATAGCCTCATTTTCTGGTATGCGAGACTGGGTTTTGGCAGCTGTGAAAAGTAGGACAGAAATCAGGTTTTGATGAGGGCAGAATTTCTTATTTTCCTCCTGTGTTAGGAGAGAGAACTGAAAAGAAATTTAAGCAAAATATATTATTAATGAAGTAAAGACATGATATCATTTACAGTTTCTTTTTTTTTAAGGTGGTTGTTATTCAACAATCTCTTTTCCTCTTAGTTGCAAAGGAAGGCTTTTCAAATACCAATCTTTTTAGTACCAACTGAAAAGAGTTCCCCTCCTGACTGTGCCTGTAGCCAGTTTATGGGGCTCTCCTGTTTGTTCAAAGTCTGCAAATCAACACCACCAGTCACTTTCACTGCTGGTATTTAGAATCTTGTGGGCAGCACTAAAACAACTCGGCATTGTCTCCATTTTACACTTTTTCAGGTGACACCATGATCAGCAGTAGATGCAGGTACCAGGAGTTCCTCTTGCAGGAGGAACCCTCTGAAATAGACTCATGAAAAGGAGTAGTGGGGAACCTTTCACTTTTCACAGCAGCCAGTATACTCTGGTCTCCTTTTAAGAGACTTGGTTCCCTCCTCAATAAATCAGCGATGGGGTTTTGTGGTTGTAATGTCAGCAGAAATCCCAGCAGGAGGCTGAAACATTGACAGGGGTATGGCCATTGACCCGCAGTGCTGGAGATTCTTATTTTGTCTCATGTAACTTCTATTGTCTCTTGACTTGGTCAGTCAGGCTGCAAGTGTCGCGGAGAAATGGAAACTTCTAAATATGTAGGCCTCCCAGAATCAGGGAAGTATTCTCAGATGCTTCAGGAAAGGGGAGGGGGGTAAGGTCAGGGCAAGAGACCATACATTCTCTGGGTTTGTGTGAGAACCAATTGCTTCATCTCTTGGCACTCGGGTGCAACCATGTTGCATTAGTTCTTTGCACAGCATTTGAGCCTGCCTTCTGCTCACTGAGGGAGTTTGAGGTATGGAAGCCAGTTGCTCCTGGTTTTTTCACTTGGTACTTTGCATAGTGTAGAAGAGAGCACGTAGCATATAACAGCTTCATGTTATTGCTCCCTATCCAAAAGCTGGTGGAATGTGTGGCCTTGTGCTGCAAAGTCTGAGTGAAGAGCATCGAGAGAGCTGCCTTTGTTATCTTAAACAAGTGTTCTCTGCTCTTTTTTGCAATACATAGCAGAAGGAGACATGCTTAAAACTGGCTGAGAGAGAGCAAGCATCTTTAAAAGAAACAAACAAACCCCAACCCCCCCCCCAACCACTTTGAAAGGAACAGAAATTTGCTTTAAAATCTTGTATGTCTTATATTTTCATTGAAAAGCTGGTAAAAATGAAGGCTTTTTCAGAAGTAAAAGTTGTGTGGTATGAAGAAGAAAAAATCAGCCTTTTTCTGAATGTCAGTCCTAATGTTTAACCATCTCTGTTCTAAATTAAAATAAAAAAAACCCCCAAAAGCTATATGAAGTGTTTTTGAAACTCAAGATTAATATTTTACCTAAAATTTCCTCTCTGTAATGGTTCTGAGCCATAGATATTCGTTGCTGCTGATGACTTCCATTGTGTATTTCTTGAAAATTATTCTGGGATGACTTTGAGCCTTGGTTCAGGATGGCATGTAATCACATTATTAACTTGAATTATTGAAGCCAGAAGGATGTAGGGAGATGATGAGATGCTATTCTGAACAGGAAGAGAAATAAGCATGTACTTTAATTGCTTTTTTTCCAATTGAAATTGTAATTCTAATAATTCTTCTAAAATTCAAACTTAATGCAGTGTTACAAAAAATAGGAGTCTGGGAGTCTTGATAAAGGCTTGCATTGTCCTTTTGATAGTGGCCTTCTGGTTGGTCTTGACTAAATCATTGAAGTTCTCTCTTGAGAGCAGCTGCTGGCAATGAACTTGCAGTAGTATTATCTAGTGTTTCTGGGTTTGGAGCGTGCCTGTGGGCGTGGGTGAAAGTGCAAGTTGAGGGGCATCTTGCTTGCAGTATGCTACAGTTGTGGCATAGACCTACCCTCAGTGCTTGTAAAGTACATTTGGTATATAATGTTTTTGGTATCTAATGAAAAATACTTTTTAGCAATGACACTTCTGTCTTAGGAGCCACACACAGCCTGTCTTAACTAAAGAGTCAACTTAACATAGGACTGCCCAACTGGTGGGCTACATGCAGCCTGCAGAGGGTTAAACTGTGGCTTCCCCTGCTCCCCCCATCACTACTTTGCTGCTGAAGTCTCTGGGATCTCCCACCCTTCTGCTGCCTGCCTTCACCTCTGGAGGTGTCCAGGGCACTGTTGCAGAGGTGACAGTACAGCACAGGGGAGGGAGAGAGTCCGTGGAGTACAGAATGGTGTAATGGCATGGTGCAGTGAGGTGAGGCACCACCCACTGTGTAGTGTAGAGAGAGGGGCAAGCAAACTGGCATGCAGCCCCTGGCTACTCAAAAGTTGGAAAGCCTCCGGTGGTAATACATCCCCAGGTGAATTATGGCAGACAGGTCATGGAAAAAAAATGCAGCACACTTGAAAGCATCTGAGTGTACATGTGCTGCATTATTTATTATTTTAGGAAAGATATAGGTTGTTTTGTTTGTTTTAATGCCATGCACTTTCTGAAAATGTTAAAGAACTTCACACAGCTCTGGAGCAACAGACTGTCATGGCTTTAGTGATCTAAGACTATCATTACTTGAAGAATCATTGCATAGATGCACATTATTGATGTCTGCAAAACTAGGAACAGCACAAAAGAGTGTGCTATATGTAGATGGAGAAACATCTACTACCAAGTCAGTTTATATAATGCCAAACTAGTTTGCTCAGGGGTGTACATCAGATGAAGTAGTTGAGAGAAAAAGGCTGTTAGTGATTATTCCAAAGCCAGAAGTGTTTCTACTATAGTCTTGTGCTACCTATTTTTAACTGGTTAAGTGCAAATATTTAGCTATGCTCCATGGCAGTGGTCTCAACCTTGTAGACTCAAGGCATCCCTCCTTAGAGTTGGGGTACCCCTCACAAAATGCCAGCTCTTTGTTTTCACTCATTTTTTGACTACAGAAAAATAATAATGGTTTTTCTATTGCAATGAACCCAGGCAAACAGCAGCAGGTCAGTAGTGTGGCACTCCAAAAGGATCTTAAGACATCCTACGGTGCTGCACCAGGGACCCTGGTTGAGAATCTCTGCCTTATAGCACATATCTTGGTAGTGCAAGAGAAATAACATAATGGGCAATTTCCTTTGCTTTCAACTTGGTGTAGATGCTGTCAGCAGGGCAAAGTGTATGTAAATAATAATATTAAGATTGTCTAATGCACAGCTGACAACTTTTTAAAAGGAAAGAAACATCTCTGATTGTGCCCTGCCCTCCAATTAAAACAGCTGTTAAATGGTCAGAGGAGTAGTTAGTGTTTAACAATTTATTGTTCTGTTCTTTTTCTTCTTATTCATAACCAGTTTACTTATTTTTCTGAAGAAGAATTTGTTGGATTTCTTAATTTTCTTATATTGGGACTTGGCCAATGTCACCACAAAAATTATGACTATTACTTGTTGATCATATTTCTTCTATGATGGCAAAATATGTGGTAGATGTCTAACCACTTTCACTTGGCAAAGAGGATCAGCTGGAGGATAAAGCAGGGGTGCTCAGTCTCTTGCCCATGAGCCAAACATGGCTTGGGGAGAACTCCATGGATCTGGAAACTTGGTGGGGGAGCAGTGGCCACTGATATAGGCACCCTTCCCCTACCAAACTCCCAAACACCAAGCCTTACACAGCAGCAA
>NW_017728995.1:57649221-57658193 GCF_001723915.1 Gavialis gangeticus
CCTTCCCCTACCAAACTCCCAAACACCAAGCCTTACACAGCAGCTATACCCCCTTCCCTATCCAGGGCCAGGTGATGCCCTTGTTTCTCCCCTCCTTGCTTTTGGAGTTGCAATGGGGCTGGGCCATGCCATTTCTTCCCTGCTTCCCCATGGCTGCATCTGGGCTAGGCCAAGCTCTCCCCCCTCCCCCCCCCAATAGGGCCAGGTCTGGGCAGGCCATGCCCCCCACACCTGGATTAGGGCTGGGCCATGCCTCCTTCCCCTGATTGGGGCTGGGCTGTCTCCCACACTGCTCCACATGGCCAGATGGGGCCAGCTGTGCCTGCTTCAGGCTCCAGTTTGGGACCACTGTATATCTCTAGTCTGCAGATGAACTAGGCACTGTCCATTGAGCCCACTGTGCAAAAAGGTTGAGCACCACTGGGATAAAGTGACCTTTCTGGGAGAAATGAGTTTGAGATGAGGAAGAAACTGCATGTGAGATGTATAGGATGCCTAATAGTGTAAGAAAGAGTGATCAATTAACATAAGCAAACAGGCAAACACATAGAGTAGTAAAACAGGTGTAGGTAGAAATGAATTGTAATTAGAGCCCTTGCACAGCAGAAATTTTGTTTGGAAGGCCTAATATTTTGTATTTCCTATTGTAAATTTTGACAAAAGGCTGGAGTGAAAGGGAGTCAGTGCAGCTTAAAAGGCATGCCTAAGACTACCAGGTATGCAGGGGCCAAAAAGAGCCTGTTCCTGTGATTCTGGGAGGTATACAAACTGAGAGGAAGCTTGGTTTTTGGGGAATTTTCTATTGGCCTCTTAAGATTTTTCCCATCAGTGTCTGTTGCTTCTCATTATTGCTTCATTCTATTGTCAGATGCCTACAGATTTCTGTACAGAAGCCTTCAGATGAGAAGAAATATGAATGTCTCTTCTTGCATACCTGCTGATCTAGTGGTTCTAAGTTCCTCTCAGCTATAGTCTGCCTTACCACTTTGCAGAGCACTTAGGCTTACTGAAATGGGAAATATACCTTAAGAGCAAGACTAGATTCACTTGTATCATACACCTAAAATTTGTGGCAGTGCCCTGTGGTTCTTTCCACACCATAATGTAATAGACAGGAAGTGAGAAGGAAGGAAGGAAGAAAGAAAGAGCATGTGGTACTCTTACTGCCCAGGAAGATGCAAAGTATTTTGGTTCTTGTACCCAAGAGCATTTGAAAGTAGACATATTGTTATGTGATCCTTGAATTTTCCATGTCCACACTACAACTGCTGTTGTTTGTGACTAGCTATGCTGTTGCATGCCATTTAATATTCAAAACTGTGTCCAGAAGTGGTGGGTTTACCCATTGTTGTTTTTCTGCCAACATATCAGCAAGGTAAATAGTTAATGTTGATATTTAAATGATTGTCATATTTGGAATTACCACCACCCTGGATGGCAACAGTTCACTTCTCTTCAGTAGCATTATTAGCAGACTGGTCAGATAGATGGTCATTACTGCACCAGTTTATATTTTAGTACATCTTACTATTTTAATAATCGCAATAGATACAGACTTTTACATGACAGTTCAGTTTCCAGAAGAAAGTGGTGAAGCAGCTTCACAAAAAAGGGTAAAACTGATAGCAGTTTGTCCAAGTATATCAACGAAAAAGGAAAAGAAATTCAGGAACTAGATACAAATATATTCACCCGAATGATTTCAACATCTTCAGCTTAACTGACCATGGGCAGAAGTGAAAATCGGCATGGTGGAAAGCACTGAAGAAGATGGACTGTATGCAAGAGATTGCATGGAACAGAAAGTAGGAGTAGTGACTGAAAATGGCTAGCAAGTAACTGAGAAAACGTTTGCAGAACTATAATTAGCAAGATAGTTAACTGCTGCAGGCTGTATGAAAAGGAGCAATCTAAGCCATACTCTAAAACCTGCTTACACCATGGAGAGCATCTTGTGTCCGATTTTGGATCGGGATTCATAGTGAGGAGACTGACAGAGGATAAAACAATTTTGCAAGATACTAGTAATAGGAAATATACTTGCTTAACATAACTGCAATATATTACCATGACATAAGGCTACTTCCTTAAACAATGTGTTCAGAAGAAACTGTAGTGGAGAGGGAACAACTCTGACTCTTGGAATATGGTTATGGTTAGAAAAATTAGTGTTGAAAAAATACACTAGTTAACTTGTATATATGCTCCATGTATGTATTCAGAATCATATGTTTGCTTTAGTAGCAAATGTGTTTTCTATCCATAGTAAAACTCCAGAGCCAATGCAGCTGAGTGAGCCAGATTCTTTTGTGATGTGTTGTATCAAAATAAAGAATTGTTGATGTTGCTCCATTTGTAACATTTGGCCTCTGGCTCAGATCAAGTGTAGTTCCTAGTGGTGCATCAGCCACGGAACAAAAACGAAGTTCAACTTTCAGCTTGCAGGTAGTTTGCAAGTCTGGCTCTTAAATTTTTTATTTTCATACAAAATGAGATTTTCTAGAACTGTGAAAAATACGGCTATATAAAGTCTTCATTTTAATTGTGGTAGAATGATTTTTTTTCTATCACAAGGATAAGGGATCAATTTCTTCACTTCATTAATTAAGAAGATTAAAATTAATAATTTCATTAGTTGTGACATGCTATTGCTCCCTTACCTTGAATGCTTGTTTTGCTTTTGTTCCAGAATACCTTTTGTGTGTGTGTACATATGCGCACACATGCATCTGCATTCAGCTAATTTCTCTCATGTATATTCTTTCTGATTTGCTTATTTTTAGCACTTAGAGAAGCTTTATTGGGTGGCAGAACTGCTGCTGCTGCTTCTCTTGTTCTCTTTGCCCAAGTGCCTGGTGTAAATTCATTCACTCCTGCACTCTAGCAGAACCTGTTTGAGAGCTGTGAACTAGGATAGTAGCTTTAAAGCTTAAAAGTTTGGTCCCATAAAAGGTGCTCTGTGATTTAAGGTTTATCTGCCTGTGTTTATATCGTGCAATAATTAAGTTTTCATCATGTAGGAATGTCACCAAATTTGGTTCATATCACAATTGTAACCACCAGTACCCTTTTGACTTTAAAATACTCTGCCAAATGGAGTTTTTAATCAAAGTAATGAGAATAACTGAAATATGGCCTTTGTCTTGCCTGTACTCAGAGGAAAAATTAAGACTGAGCCTGTAAGCTCATTGCTATCTTCTCTACAGTTCAGCTTGGCTCTAGCAACTTGCTCTGTTGCTTTCCTGTATATGAGAACTTGTAGCTATGTGCTTGTGAAATTATACGGATTTCTTATGGGGCTGCAGATAGGTTTCAGTATGGCATTTGGTCTTTGGGGCTACAGGCAAGTATTTTAGAGATGGCAACATCTTAACTTTTTAGCCTTTCAGGTAGTCTGTTAAAACTCTCAGCAGTTGCAGAGTGGTGGTAATGAACGTTCTATACATGTATATCGCATGGTAAGAGAGTACGTATGTGCCCCAAAATAAGTGGCACCTGTAGCCCATTGATAGCAAAGCTATTGGGAGGAATAATTTTAAAATTATTTTTATAAAGTCTGAACTCTTAGGTCTTAATGGTTGGCCAAAATGAAGTATAATTAGTAGACAAATGTAATCTGTCTATAACAAAAGACTTGACTTTGGTACTATCGACCTACAGTTTACCACTTTGTTATATGTGCATCCCCACCAGTAAACACTGCTAGTCTTTTAATTTAGGCACCTTAATGCTGCCTAAATAAACCACTTCTTATCCTATGGTCATATTGATTTAAATACTATGTGCATAATGCTATGAAGTTTTTAATAGCTCTGTTTTGCAGATGAAATTAGTTGCTTATTTATTTTTGCTGTTTGTCCTTAGATGTATATCATTAACTTTACAGCTTACCTCTGAAAAAGTTCATGCCATTCATTCTAGATTCTCTAACTTTCATTCCATTTTAATCCTGTGACTTTGGTGGTAATAGCTTTATTTCAATGAAAATGCTTAAATCACACTTTGTAGCAACTATTGTTAAATTCTGTGCTTAAGATGGAGGGCTGAAAAGGAGAGGAAGATTTTTTCCCTTTTTTATAAATATATTGTATAACATTGTTTACACAGTTTGAGTGCACTGTTGGTGGTTAGCTTCTGGGTATGTACTTGCCTCAGCTGTTCCTTCCTTCTACAAAGGTTTATTTTGTAGTGAAGCCACAAGATCTTGGGCTCAAATACAGAAAGTCCCTTGCCACAATTCTGCAATTCCTGTTCCTTTGTTTTCTCATTTTACATCCTCTTCTTCCTCCATTGCCTGAAAGTTGGTTGACAATTTTTATCTTAAAATTCAGCAGCAGTTTGCTTAAGGGGGCATTCATTACATTGGGATTCAGAGTCTTGAGTGCACAAAACATAAAGCAGCGATATAAAGTTGCTAAGGATGTGAATAAAGTCTAATGAAAAATGAAATGGTTGTGTCTTGGGTATTCAACAAAAGGATCCAAATAATTCTTAGGCTTATGCATACCACTACAAAAGCCTTACAAAAAGCCTGTACTGTCCATCTCATTTCTTTCTGCCCAGGAAAAGGGTTCATAAGGATAATCAGTAGTAGAATTCCCATTGACTCATCATAGCTTCTTGAAGAGATAAATTAGGGAAGCCCTCACTGGCAGAGTCCAAATAAGGGGTCCTCCTTCTCTTTCCTATGGAAGTTCAGCAGTGGTTGAAAGGGTGGGGCTGGTAGAGTGTCCAGTTTGTAGGCATTCTTTATGGATTTATTTAAGTGGTTTATCAGTATTCTTCCTAATTATTTTCTGCCTCTTTAAGAGGTAATAACTGCAGACTTTTCACATGGCAGAAATTCTTGTCATTTGGTTAGGTTAGCTGGTAGGCACGCTTTGTCAGACTATCTCAGTAAGGTGTCAAGGTAAAGCCTGTGGGCTGGATCTGGCGGGTAGAGCCTTGTCACTTAGCCTGTGATGCTAACTGATCATGAATGAGCCCTGCTTGCTCTCAAATGGTTTCTTTTACAGGTTTCCCTCACTTTATGCTGTACATGTGTTCCTGGAAAACAGCGCATAACTCAAATTTGTATAAAGGGAGCCCACTTTACAACATAACAAATAGGGATATGTTTCAAGACCTTGACTGTACTGACCCCCAGATACATTTCTACCACTTTTACAAGACAGTTTTGGTACTCGCCAACGGCAGACAGTCCACACAAGTTCAGAGCATTATCATAATGGGGATGGCAACTACAGAAACGTGTCACAGATAGTGAGCGAGGAGCACAGATCCACACAGGAGACTATATTTTGGTGTGCATTACTCCCACAGTGCACCGCACAAAGCAGCTGACTGTGTGCTTCCACCACACTGATTGCGTAAGAGTGAATTTATCTTGCATATAATGAATTTTGGTATAAAAAGGGTCATTGTATAAGAGTAAATTTGCACATACAGAACCCAGATAAAGCAAGGGAAACCTGTATTGACTTGTGCTCTCTTCTTCTTCCCAAGACTCTTCATGTTAGGCAAATTCCTGGACTTTAGAATTTAGGATCTCTTTAAAAATGCACACATACACACACCCAAAAAGTAGAACTTATGGTGTGACCTTTATTTGTCTCTATAAATGTTGCCTGCTTCCTCTGGTCTTGAAAAGAAGCAGAGTTGCTATATGAAATATAAGAAGCTTATTGTGGACCTTATATATAAAATACATGTTAAGGGAATCTAGTTGGTGGACTGTCTGTGCATCCTGTTACAGCCACTTCAAGGCTTAATGGCCCAACCACCCTGGTGCTGCAACACAAGGCACCAAAATGGCAACATGTCCAAGATGCAGTGGAGAGGCACGGAATTTCACAAGTAACTGTGTGGAGTTGTAGACTCTAGCAGCACTTATCTACTGTTGTGGTGAATAGGTGTAAGTTCATATAGACACCAGAATCTTTGTAAATTTGGGTGCAGGAATAAGCCATGGCCCTGGGGCAGGACCAGTTCTCTTCACAAGACCAAGCATTGTTAAAGATGCCTCTTCAGATCCAGGCCCAAGTGCAAGTGCTTTTCTCAGAAGAAGCTTCTCCAAGTTCTTAACAAGGCCAAGGGCCTTTTAAGTTCCTGCTCTTCCATCCTCTCCTGCATGTTGCTGTGAACTGTAGATGGTGCAGAAGGTGATACTAATGCATGCTGCCTAATCATTTGTTATGAAGGGGGAAGTTGTGACTTTGCAAAATTTCTTTTATTGAGGTATAAAAATGGAGCCAGCTTCACACTAGTCATTAAATTGAGCACCCTGTTACCCAAACTAGTTAGCATGGAAAGCTGCATTGAAATAATAATCAGACAGTAAAGTCAATGTTTTACCCACTACAATCCCACAGCATTGGTCAGGGCCAGAATACCCCTTGCATGTTCTAAACTCCTTCACTCTAGAGGTTTAACAGATTAACATGGATAAATCTAATCTTATTACAGGATAGTACAACATCTTATGCAAGAGAAATCTTAGTTTACAAAACAACAAAATCGGGCAAGGGATGGATTACTTATTAAAACTGCTGTGTGTGGTATCCTGCATTTCTGTAAGTCTGTATCACATGTAGAGGTGCCTTCTGCTTGTCAGAATTGGCTACAGCTGATTTAAACATCCATGCAAAAGGACTTGACTTGTCTCTAATTTCTCTGGCATTGTGCAGACCATTTAAATGACAGTGGAGACAAGAATATTTGAACTTCCAGATACTTGGTCTAAACTGTTGCAGAATGGTGGTAATTAATGCTCTTTGTGGCTCCATGTTGTTAGAGTATAGCTTCATATCTTATGGTAAGACTGCATATATGGAGTGCCCCAAAATACTAGTGGCATCTTTAGGCTACTGGTAGCAATGCCAGTGGGAGGGAATCAAGTCTCAGTTTATCCTAGCCTGCCAATCTCTAGTATTAAACATTTTGCTAGTTCTTCCCCTATGTGTGGCCCGAAGGGAGAGGTTCATGAATACCTACTTCTCCAGAAATAGGTAATATTCCTTATCGTTTGACATTTAACTTCTGGCTCCTTTCAGAGACTAAACTATGGCCTCTTTATCATCAGTGGTACTAACAGAAGCTAGAACCCTATTTTTATAAAACACAGCCTTTTCAGGTACATCTCCCTGATTGATGATAACCTTCATAATAGTATCATAAACCAACCATAAGTCTGGCAGTTAATTTATCAATATCAAGCTAGTAACCCACTAACGTGTACGCATTTTGTGCCAGCCATTTTTCAAGTAGTGAAATTTCTTCTTCCTTGATTTGGGCTCCCTCAGGCTTGTCAGTGGCATCAGTGGGATGGGACAAGTTCCTTGTACAGATCCATGAAAACCTGATTTTTTTTTTTTTTTTTTTTTTTTTTTTTTTTTTTTTATGTAGAAGTTTTGGAGCAGCTGTTGGCATTGGCGATGTGTAGGGGGTGCATGTACACTCCCTGAGATTGTCCACTGCCGGTTGTGCCTGCAGGCAGTTGCTGCTTGCCCACTCCCTCCTCACTGCCAACACCACTGCGGCCCCCTGCGTGAGCTCCCCACTTGCCACCACCATACCATCACCTGCTGGCAGTTGCTGTGCCCCCCAGCCTCGGGAGGCATGTGACGTTCATGGTTGTTGGTCATTTTCTGTCTCTGGAATATGGTGATTCCAGTCCTCCCTAATAGTCCAAAAATGCAATTGCAAGCTTAGGATAGGGCAGCATTCATGGCATGCATCATGTGGTTGTTTGAATCAGTCCTGTAATCTGTTTGATACCATAGAATCATAGAAAATTAAGGTTGGAAGGGACCTCAGGAAGTCATCTAGTCCAGTCTCCCTGCATCCACGGAGTCAGTCATCTTATCATAGAAAGCAGTCAGATTGGTTAGGTGTGACTTGCCCTTGGTGAATCCTTGCTGATTGTTCCTAATCACCACCTTCTCTTCCAAGTGCTTAGAAATGGATTCCTTGAGGATCTGCTCCATGACTTTTCCAGGGACTGAAGTGAGGCTGACTGGCTTGTAGTTCCCAGGATCCTCCTTCTTTCCTTTCTTCAATATGGGCACTATATTTGCTCTTCCAATTATCCAGGACCTCTCCTGATTGCCATGAGTTTTCAAAGATGATGGCCAGTGGCTCTGCAATCACATCGCCCAGCTTCCTCAGTACCCTTGGGTGAATCCCAACCAGCCCTATGGACTTGTACACGTCCAGCTTTTCTAAATAGTCCCTAAACCTGTTCTTTTGCCACCCTTGGCTGCTTGCCTCCTCCCCAAACTGTGCTGCCAGGAGCAGTAGTCTGGGAGCTGATCTCGCCTGTGAAGTCTGAGGTGAAAAAGGCATTGAGTACTTCAGCATTTTCTGCATCCTCTGGGTTGCCTTCCCCATTCAGTAAGGGACCCACACCTTTTCATTGATTTTCCTCTTATTACTGATATAATTGTAGAAACGCTGCTTATTACTCTTCCTTGCTAGCTGCAAATTCAGTTGCGCTTTGACTTTCCTGATTTCATCCCTGCATGCCAGAGCAATACTCTTAGGATGCAGACAGACGTGACAATTTTTGCCTGAGCTGGCCGCAGAAAGCGGTCTATAGCCATGACCAAACACAAGTGCATGGCTTCAGACCATTAAAAATGGTAGAGCAGGTGAAAATCTAAACCCTCATTGCATGAGGATTCAAATGAAGTTGTTTCAAAACATAGCATCTTCTGTAACTTGTGTCTGTCTGCCCGCTAGCCTCTGAGCTGTTTTCAGAACAGGAGGGGAGAAAGGGAGTGGAAGGAGTTCAGTCTGAGGTTTTTTCAGCCCCTGCTGCAGAGTGGGGTGGGTGTATTGAACCCCCCCCCCCAAGGTGGGGGGCTGCCAGTTCACCCATCCCACCCTCCAGCACTGGCTGGGGAACTCTTCTAGAACAAGCACCCTGTGCTCCCTTCCCTCTCCCCCAATTTTGAAAACAGCTGGGCTGGGAG
>NW_017728995.1:57658804-57660961 GCF_001723915.1 Gavialis gangeticus
GGGGGGGGGGGGGAACCACCTGTAATTGCAGTCCAGCAGCAAGATTCCCCTCCCCCCTAGAACCAACAGTGAACTTCTGTTTGGTCTGGGGGATCGTTGTTACTGGAAATGCTTCCTGCAAAGCCTTCTCAGTTACAGTGGGAAGCTGCACTTCTTTCTGCACCTTTATACTCTTCTGTAGTTGTTTATCCAAGTTTCCACTTCTTATAAGCTTCCTTTTTTTTGTTTTAGCTTACTGAAGAGTTCCCTGTTAAGCCTAGGTGGTCTTCTGCCATACTTACTGGTCTTCCTGCACATTGGGATGGTTGTTTCTGTGCCTTCAGTAAGGCTTCTTTAAAGTACAGCCAATTCTCCTGGACTTTTTTCCCCCCGTGAGGCCAGTGTTTGTTTTCCCCTTTTGCCCCCTATCTTTCTGTTGCTGTATGGTCTACTTTCTCAATGGACTTGTTTACGCTGCCTCTGTGTCTCATGAACCCCAGCACAGCTGGCTGATTCAGGCATGTTTCTTGGCATGAACATGTAGCCACTCTGAGCTAATTGTCATCTGACTTTTGTTGCGTTTGTCCTTGCTGATGAAGAATGACTGGCTGGGATTCGTCTTGGTCCCCAAAGAGTGTCTAGCTCATGCTTGGACTGCAATAACAAGGTGCTCATTCAGGCAGCTGATTCACGGCTGTTGCATTCCACCATACACACTCATGGCTTAAGCAGCATGAAGGACTGATAATGCTGTGTATGTGATGGCAGGCTGAAGTAACTTCTGCTACTGAGGTAAGTGAGAGGCAGGAGTTTCTTAGGGTGTTATGTTTTATTGGACTAACTGATGCAATAAAAGAGATCACCCTAAGAAACCCTTGCCTCTTGCATAATTCCTGGACCATTACAGCTACAACATCACTTTTAAATAAATTGTTCCATGATCCACAGATAACTCCCAGAAGGACTCTATTCTGCATAGCAGCTTGGTGCCTGGTACGTGTGCCACACGTTTCAGGAAGCACAAAGTTCTTGGGTATCACTGTATTCTGTGTCCTGGTTTATTTGTGTAGTTGTACCTATTCTTTTTTGAGTGTTTAGACGCAAGGAGGGAAGATAAACTTAATGAACATCTTTCAGTAACGTGCAAGTGTTTTTCTCATTGTGGTTTCAGCTGTCAAAGCTTCCACAGCTTTGCCCAATTTAAACCAAACACACTAATATTTATGAAATAAACTGCCAGCAAGATATGCTGAATGATGTGGAGTATGTTTCATTTATAGTTCTTAATAAGCGGGGGTCCTAGTTTTCTCTGATTTTTAAAAATTGCAAATTGTCTAATTAAAAACCCAAAATCCATGATAAAAATTAAAGGCCCACCACAGCCCTCCTGATGCCCCTTGTAACAGCCCCCCCGACCCACAGGCATGCAGACACTGGCATCCACCCCAGCAGGTAAGTGTGTGTGGGGGGGAAGGGGCAGGGCAGGGGAAAGAGAAGGTGCTGGGGTATAGATCAAAAAGGGGGATAGTGTGCCCCTGTGCCCACTCCAAGGAGCAGGGCCAGGGGGTGATGGCAGGGATGCCACTCTGTGGGCCGCACACATGCTGGCCGGCCTGACAGGAGGTTCGCGCATGGAGGCTGCCACGGCAACTCTGCCACTGCACCCTGTGCTACCATCCCATGGCCACCTGCATGGCTTTGTGGGCAAGTGGTGCAGGGCACGGCAGTGGCAGTGCGATGGCAACCACCATGTGTGGGCCACATGCATGCTGCCCGGCCAGGAGGTGAAACGGGGCTTGCATGCAGCGGCATGCCCCGCAACCAGCTGCATGGCGGTGCGGGGTGGTGGTGGCTGCATGCAGGGTGGGGGGGCTTTGTGGGCAAGTGCTGCCACCGTGAAGCCATGCCCATTGCCCCTGGATCCTAGAAGTAAGTGGGGTTTGGGGGCTGTTAGGTAGGGCTGGAGAAGATAGTTTGAGGCTGAGGGAGTGGGGGATGCTGCTGGCCCCAGGCAGCACACTGCAGCTGGGAGCAGGGCCAGGGGGTGAGGGCAGGGGTGCCCCTCTGTGGGGGGCTTTGTGGGCAAGCAATGTGGGGTGCAGCATGGTGCCTGCCATGTGTGGGCCGCACACATGCTGCACAGCCGCCTGCCCAGGGAAGGGGGAGAGGGAGGCTGGC
>NW_017728995.1:57665961-57666421 GCF_001723915.1 Gavialis gangeticus
GGGGGGGGGGGGGGGGGGGGGGGAGTTGGGGCTTGGGCTCCCACATGGTGCTGTCGCTTACCTGGAAGCCCATGACTGCCACTGCATACAAAACCGCTGCAGAGCTGTGCCCGGAGCTGTGCAGCCAGCTGCTGGGTGGCAGCAGCAGCATGGTGGTGGCCTTGAGGCATGCAGCCATCCCCACCACCACTCTGTGCTGTGCCACTGCTGCCAGCCACACAGTTCCAAGGTGGCAGCGGCAGGTTTTGTAGGCAGTTGGCTCTTTCAGGCTGGAGCTGTGCCAGCCTGTAAGAGCTCTTTGCAAAAGCAGAGAATCCACGGATTTCTCTGCTAAAAAGAGAAATCTGCATTTTCTCCAATTAAAAACAGGGAATCCGTGATATTTTCTCCGTTTTTCCATGGGAAGCGGACAGCCCGGATCTCTGGTTATAAGGAAATTTTATTACCATGTTTATAGAAA
>NW_017728995.1:57668009-57700799 GCF_001723915.1 Gavialis gangeticus
GGGGGGGGGGGGGGGGGGGGGGGAGTTGGGGCTTGGGCTCCCACATGGTGCTGTCGCTTACCTGGAAGCCCATGACTGCCACTGCATACAAAACCGCTGCAGAGCTGTGCCCGGAGCTGTGCAGCCAGCTGCTGGGTGGCAGCAGCAGCATGGTGGTGGCCTTGAGGCATGCAGCCATCCCCACCACCACTCTGTGCTGTGCCACTGCTGCCAGCCACACAGTTCCAAGGTGGCAGCGGCAGGTTTTGTAGGCAGTTGGCTCTTTCAGGCTGGAGCTGTGCCAGCCTGTAAGAGCTCTTTGCAAAAGCAGAGAATCCACGGATTTCTCTGCTAAAAAGAGAAATCTGCATTTTCTCCAATTAAAAACAGGGAATCCGTGATATTTTCTCCGTTTTTCCATGGGAAGCGGACAGCCCGGATCTCTGGTTATAAGGAAATTTTATTACCATGTTTATAGAAACATCAATAGAAATTTTATTCAGCTGTATAACAACACAACCATTAGCTTAGAATATGTTTTTGTTTTTTTCTTAATTTTTATGTTTTGGCTATTAATTTTCTTTAAGAGGAAGTGACCTTTAAAAAACAATTAAAATATGGAATTCTTATCTAAAAAAATATCTTCATAACACAACTAACTGTCCACAAAGCTTGAGGTCCCAAATTTTTATGTGAACTTCCAAGCTCATTAAAACAATCAAGTGTATCTAGGCATATATCCAACCCAGTGCACCCAGGTCTGAAAATTTACGTTGATGACAGTTAATAGCCTGCCTGGTTACTTTTCTTTTTTATCACAAACCTAGTCATACAAACCTGTTATGATTAGTGGTATAGGGTGTTGGTAGTGCCTGTAGATGCTTCTTGTGTATGCATTTTGTACTGAGATAAAGAATTGAACTTAAAATAAGTTAGAAGTAATCTTCACGTATAGATTTGTATAAAAGACGGAGGTTGTCAGAATCAATGAGCCAAAGTGGCTGTGTCTGTTCAGAGCCAGAGGATTAAAGCCCCATTGAAGTGATGGATAAGAATTAGGTCTTTTTTTGTGTTTCCAGCCCATAAACTGGAGTAGAGACAGCTTGTGGATGCACGGTTAGTCTGAAAGCATAAGAAAACAGGATAGATTTCAGTCTTGTCCCTCCGTATCTGCTGTCTTTTTCAAAAATAATGTTTCAGGAAGCAAAGTGTCTCCATACTGGTTCTTTCTTTAGGATCACTGATAAAATTGTCACTATGCCACCCACTTCTGTATCTGGGAAATCTTTTAGAACTTGAAAATTGTCTTTCTGGTGGTACAAGTTTTGAGATACAACCCTTCCAGAAGTTGGAATTGAGAGGCTAAACAATATATGTTATTTTAAGACTTGAACCCGTGATGATAAACAGCTAATGCCAAACTGCCTCTCTTTTTTTTAAATTGTTGTGATGGTTGTGTTCTGTGAAGTTGTGGTGTGTGGAGTTAAGCATCTTGTTTTTAAGAAGTTTACTCTTTCTCAGTGTTCCTATTGTGAGAATTGCTGATTGTGATCCTTGTTGCTCACCCTTTCTTCTGTACACAGATGAATCTTTCTGTTTTTATAGCTCTCTCTCCACTCCTGCCAAAGGGAGAACTGTATTTTCATGGAACAGTCCCTCCCATCTCTGCTCCCCCTTGTCTGTTATGTCTCAAGATGGTGAACATAGTTTGTGTGCTCTCAGATGTGTGGCAGAATTACAGGATCTTTTTGCATATGGCGCTTTTTTTTTCTGAGCGGGATTACTGTGTTGACTACATCTCCCCACATCCCTCCTCATGAGGTTTGTTTTGTTTTGTTTTGGGTTTTTTTTCCTTTTCTTTTTTGGTGACAAGATGTTCTAGCTGGATAGAAGCATCGCTTTAAAAATGCTGTTGAATACTGCTTTGACTGCAGTTCAGAAGTTTGACTGAAGTAATGTTGTCTGGCTGCTTTCTTCTGAGTTGGGCAAAACCAACCCTCTTCCCAGATCTCACCGTCCCATCCACTAGCAAGTGCTGAGTGGGAATAGCAACTGTGCAGAAATTGCTTCCTTGTACATTTTGTTAGCTCTGGTATAGATAGCCCATATAAGAGAAGCAGAGGACCACTTTGTTCTCTCCTTATACTCTCTCGTGTACCTGCCTAGACTTATTGGTGAATTTTAGCTCAGGGCTATCCAGCTGGTGGCCCATGGGCCTCAGGCAGCCCACAGAGGGTTATGCAGCCCCTGGGCTTCTGTCCAGCTACTGCACACTAGGTCTGTGTGAATAGGAAAGTATTCAATTCAGATTCAGCCAATTTGGAGATTCAGATCACCGTCCTGAATTGAACTGGCTTTGGAAGATTTGGTGCTGATTTTGGAGAGATTCAGTAATTTAGATCAACCAGGGAGAGGCAGGCACAGCCAGAGGATCCATGGGAGAACCTGCAGCCTTCTGGCTGTGCCTGCCTCTCCCCAGGTGGGAGAAGCCCCCATGGCTGCCCTGCCCAGCTCCATCCCCTGCTTGGCCCCAGCCTAGTCTTGGCTGCAGGAGCAGTGACTGGGGCTTCTGAGCACTCATGGCAAAGTCCCCCCTGCGCAGAGTGGGGGGCATCAGGGATTACCCCCCTGCCTGGTACTCATGTGGCACCTGCCCCGTGGTGTGGGTACAGCGTGGTTTGGCAGGGCGCTGTGTGCAGCCCCAGTTCCAGCCAGCAGCTGCAGCCTGCCTGCCCCGCCCCACCTTTCCCTCCTCCCAGATCTGGGGGGAACGCCCCAGCTCCACTGCATGACCCTGCCCTCCCTCACCACGGGGCATTGATCTGTTGCTCCCTGCCCCATCCCTCCCCACTCCCTTTCAACCACAACAGACTTACTAGCTGGACGCAGCTGTATCGGAAATCGGATCGGTATCGGCTGATATGCCTTCTTAAAAATTAGCTATTGGTATTGGCCCCCAGCATCTTTATTGGTGCACCCCTAGATATTTTGATGCAACATGTGATTGAAAATGTGGTGGTTAATTTGTGAAACTCTTTCCTTGAGAGTTTATGGAGCACATGAAATTGACTGACTGCAGTTTTTGCTTAGAGTTTCTTTGGTTTAATTGTATCCTACCAAGATATGACACTACTCTTGTTTTTGGTTTTCTAGGTCATCTTGTGAAGTCTTCCAAGAAAATACTAGCAGTTGTAAGAAAACTATGTTTAACAAGAATAACATCTTCCTCCAGTCGGACTGAAACAGAAATGCTCCTCTGAAGTGTAAATATTAATGTATTTTTTCAATTCCTTTTTAATTGTTTTTTGTAGACATTCTTCTATATACTATTTAGTAACTTTAAAAAAATCATTTAGCTGTCATTTAATGCATTTAATGTAGATCGTCTACAAAATATCAAGGCAGATAAAGAAATCTATTGGTGAAGCAACCTATGAAGCCTCTGATGGAATCATTATCAGATTATTAGCGAACACTGCCATTTTGGGGGTTGCTACTATCTGATGAACTTTGGAGTTCTGCTGCTTCTTTCTGGGCTACCAGGTATTCCTTTTATGTGGCTGTAAACAGGAAGCAGTGCAGAGCAGACATAATTGCAGCCTGCCCCAAACTTGCTGTCTGCTGTATGATGTAGGCAGGATTTTAAAATCAACTGCAGTCCACTCCAGTGATACATTAAAGTTTTTAGGAAAATAGTATTAAGGAACTCAGGATAGTAAGTCTGAATTGTGCAACCTCCTGTGTTTGCTCAAAGAAATGGTAACATAAGACTGTAGGTTGCTGCCAGTCCTAGGGCCAGCCACATGAAAGTTGTGAGATTGTAATGCTCAGTGTCAAAATGCCTGTGTCTGTAAATCTAGCCCAGGGGTGGGCAAAATGGTGGATCTGGCCGGCAGCCAGACTCCCATTTCCCAGCAGTGCCTGCTCGCACATGGTCTCCATGGAGGCGGCATCTATGCTGTCATAGTGCAAGGCTGGGGTTACCATGGAGACCAGCCCCAGCTGTGCTGGCAGGGTGTGCAGCAAGGCAGAGCAGAGGGTGCTCGGGAGCACCTGGTATCTTGTGGTGGGGGCAGCTTGGTCCAGGGACCAGGGCAGAGACACGATCCACTGCCTGCATGTCCCTGTCTGGAGCGTGCAGACTACAGATGGCATCTTTGCACTGGCTCTTTGCAGTGGTGACAGCCTGGCCCTGAGCCAGGACAGAGCCATGATCCATTGCCTGCGCACCCCTGTCTGGAGCATGCGGGCTGCGGACTGCAACTCTGCCCTGGCCCTGAACCAAGCTGCCCCCACCGCAAGATCCCAGAAGCTCTGGAGCACCCCCCTGCCCTGACAATGTGGCTGGGGCCAGTGTCCAAGACAATGCCAGGCTTGCGCTATCATAGCACAGCTGTGGCTGGGGTCTCCATGAAGACCAGCCCCAGCCAGGTTGGCAGGGGCTTCTGGGAAATGGAGTCCATTGCTGGCCGAATCGGGCCTGCAGGCCAAACTTTGTCCACCCTGATCTAGCTTAGGAAACTGAGGCGTGGGGAAGCTAGCTATCTGTTAAATAGGGAAGTATTATTTTTCCCACCTAAGGGGCAGGGGTGAGGGATAGGTAAATTTGGATTGTGTGGTACTCAAATGCCATAGTGATTGGAGGTAGGTAAGTATGGTAAGGAACAAACAGTATGTGGTCATGAATTTGAAAACTTAATGTAATATGTATTTATTAAACAGAGGGTAGAAATGAGGAAGACTATACAATTTCCTTACCTCCCCATTCTAGTTTCACCTGCGTTGTTGTTGCACCTATATAATTCCACTGATATCTGCCTAATTCAGAAAGAAATAAGGGGAATCTGGCTGTTTAGAACTTAAGATGTGGGGAGTGGAAATCTTTGTTGTAGCTTACAGTAGGGGCGGGTAATTTATTTCCAGTGGAGGGCCACTTAATGAGGTTTGGTGAGCTTTTGAGGGCTGCATGGGTAGCCCTGCCCCTTGACAGTTGGCCTGCCCCCTGGTTACTATCTTGGGATCAGAAGTCCTGCTCCTAACCCTTAAACTTTGCCCCCAGAAGTCCCTTCACTTGACCCCTGGAAATGCTCCTTTTGAGAGGGAGAGTTGCCATTTTGGTATCAGAAGAAAACTAAATCATACACTAAAAGTCAAACACCTACTATAACTTATTTTAATTTTATTACAAAAAATATTTTTGTCATGATTTGTTTGCATACTGTATATAGAGGTGATTGCGTAATAACTTAGTATAACAGACTAAAAATTTATTTTTGTGTGTGCAGGGTACGTGGTGTGTGCACATCTGTAAGATGCGGTGTGAGGGTGCTGGGTGTGTGTGGTGGGGTGAGAGGTGTGGCTGTGTGGCGGGCATAGGGTATGTTGGGGGTTTGTGTACATGTGGGGGTGTTCTGGGGGCAGGCTGTGTGTGTGTGTGGCAAATATGGCGTGAGGAAGGGTGGAGCGGGTGTGGGGATGCCCTCACACTTCCCTTCCCCACCCCTCCCCATGGCATGCAGACCCTACAGGTGGTGGCAACAGGAGCACCAGCAAGTAGTGACACATGCTGGTGTCTGGCTGCACACAGCTCTGATCAGTGCTGCATGTCAGGGCGAGGAGCGCAGCCCTGCCGGGCCCCCTGTGTTACCAGGGCTCTCTGCTGTGCATGCACAGCCCCTGCACTCATGTACCACTGGAGGGAAGCTCCATGTCCTGGTGCCAGCTGCCTGCACTGCTCCCTGCTGCACAGATCCCAGGACTCCTCAGGGAAGCAGCAGGCAGGGCTCCCCTCTGCTTCCAGCAGTCCCAAGACCTGCGTGGCAGAGGGTGGGAAAGGCAGCCAGCTGCAGCTCGTGGAGCTTCCCTCTGGCGTGCAAGTACAGGCATGAATGGCGCCTGCCCCTCTGGCAGCTGGGGGAGTGTGACAGCGGTAAGTGGGGAACTCCCACAGAGAGCTCCACCGGTACTGTCAGTGGTGGGGGTGGCGAGCTCCAACCAAGGGTCTGCAACCACCTGCAGCTGCCAGTGGCAGCATCAGCAGTGGCCAGCAGGGATTGGGGACTGTCTGCAGATGGCGGTGGCGGTCTCAGTGGTGAGCAGTGACCACCCACAGGTGCCACCTTTTTGCAGGGGGTGCACGTGCACCCGCGTGCCCTCCCTGCACGTTGCCCCTGAGGATGGGGCTGTATGTGTGCAGCGGGGAGTGCCAACAGTAGAGGTGGCTTGGCTGGGCAGGCTGTGCTCCTTGCCATGATGTGCAGCACTGGCTGGAGCCACATGCCACTGGGTGGCAGCACCTGTGCTGGTTACAAGCGCCCCTGCCTGCTGGGGCTGCATGCAATGGGAGGGAATTTGGGGAGTGGGCTCCACACCCTCTCCAGCCCTTCCTCAGACCCATACCATACCCAACTGAGCTCTGCGCTGCTCCTGCCCCCCGGGTGAGGCTCTTCACATTGCCACCAGCTCCAGCCCCATGCTCTGTGCTCCTGCCCAGCTGCAGCTCCTACCAGTGCCCCCACCTCCATCTCCATCCCCACCTTCCCTACCCTCTGCCTAGAGCAAGTGGGAAGACAAGCAGGTCCCCTGGCAGTTGTAGCAGTGGCAGCAGCAGCCCTGCCCAGAAGCTGTGTGCTGGGTGGGCTGGGCCCTTTCACCCACGAGGCTGGGAGTGAGGCGCAGTAGGGTATGTTGGGGTGGAGGGGAGGTGTATATGTGGATGCCTTGCTCCTACCCTCGTGGGCAGAAGGACTGGGTGGAGTACAATTATTTGGTGGGCCCCGCTGGCCGGATGAAAGTGCCTGGTGGGCCTGATCTGGTCCATGACCTGTATCTTGCCCACCCTTGGCTTTCAGTAAGAGCATTTTCAAATGTCTGCTCATTGCCAAATGGAAATCAATTCTTTCTTTCAACTTATTTGTGTAAAGGAGATGTGTAGATGGTACTGCAACTCTGGCATAACAATGTCTGTGTGGGATTCGTTAAGGTGAAGCTAACCATCTCCTCGGTATTTTTTTCCCATCAAAATGGCAGCTGCAGATGCTTTGCTCTAATAGCAACATTTTTCATTTTGACCAATAACATTATGTTGTTTTCAGGCAAACACATTATTCTATACCTAAGTTTTATTGAGTGAATAGAGTTAAGGAATAAGTACCAGCATGCATAGTAAAGTGTCCAAGCAGTTCTGGAGTCAGTTCTTCTGCCATTAAATCAGCATCTGCATTTATATCCGTTAGAGATCCAGGTCTATTATGATAATTTTTTTTAAGGATCATTGGTTTATTCAGTCTTAGAAAAAAGTCTCTGCACTCTATTTTCATGCGTGGTGGTAAACAGGAAGTAGTCTAGAGAAGATATGGTTACAACCTGCCTCAAATTTATTAACCTTTTTTTTTGGCAACAATCTGCATCTTTGAATTTTAGGATTTTTGCTCTATGTTGATTTTAGTCTTTGGAAAGGGGGGTAGAGGAGGGAAGCTGGGAAAGCTTTATTTCTCAAATTTTCTTTTGTCTTCCTCTTACTGCAGGGGTATCAAACTTGGGACTGGTTTGGTGAGGGCACTGCATACAGCACATACCCTGGATTGGCCATGTGTGCTGTTTAGAGCCAGTGCGTGCACCAGCTGTAGCTCTGCATGCCATATACAGCATGCTCCAGCCCCATCCTGATGTGCTACATGCAGCATGGGGAGTCAGTCTGGGGTGCATGTTGCCTGTGGTGCTGGTGGCAGACCAACCCTGGCTTGATCAAGACCAGCCTCAGATCCAGCAGCACAGCTAGTGGGCTACAGGCACCACATACAGCAGGTGCCCCAACCTGGCCCCATGCCATGTGCAGTGTGTGCCAGATGGGCTTCATATCCCACATTCACCATGGGGTTGGGGCCAGCATGTGCATCATGTAGCAGTCATCACTGTGGGCCAGGTGCTAGCTCTGACACCCCTGCCTTGTTATAATAGGTAATTTACAATTAAAACATCTAGTAAATTGGTCTTTGAACTAGCAACGTGAAAGCATTGCTAGTATTCGTAAAATATGAGACATACACGGAGAGACAGTTTCTCATCTTCTTTAGACTGCCATCTTGAAGTAGACACTTTCACAAGCTAGAATATATTGGATCATCTTCACAGCACGAATTAGCTTGACAGAGTACACTAGTTGCTTCACTCAGCCACGTCTAGATGAGCTTTAAAGTTGGAATGACTGCACTGAAATAATCCTCCAAGATGCACACAGCTGGGATTACATTAGTGGGTACAGTTCCTGTTGCAACAACTACTGCATTCTTAGCTCCACCATGAAAAGCCATTTTTCTTCAGCCCCCTACCTGATGTGCCAGCTAGGCTGAGCTAGAGAATTTCATGTGTGGGTGGAAGTTGGGTTCCACTTCAAGCTAATAAAGCAGTAAAGGCGAGCTCTAAGCATTATTCAAAAGCAGTCAGAAAAGTGAAGTGCAAGATGTTACTAATTTAAAAGCACACCTGTAAATAGCAAAATAATATTGATCAGCTTCTAGTTCGTAGTTGGTCCCTTAAAAAGAAGGGGTTTTTTGCCTCCCCTTCCCTGCTGTTGAAAGTATTTTGTTACCCTTGTTTATTGATATGACCTTTTGTGTGCTGAGGAGGGGAAGCAAGGTGTTTTAAAACTGTATTTAGGCATGTAAAGATATCTAGACTGCAAATTTACCATTGCTTGGCCATTGGTGTCCTCACCAGAAGCAGTGTACCAGAGGTGAACTGGGGCATGGTAATTGGCACTTCCACTTAGCAATATTTATTAGTCTGTGCTTCCTCTGACCCCCTCACCAGCACCATATATGCAGAGCTTTACTATTTTTGGTTGGGAACTAGTGCACGTGGAGCAGTATAGCATTTCTGTGGGTGCCATGGCTTGCAAAAGTTTTCAGTATAGATGTGGTATTAGTGTTGCCACATAGACATGTACTAACTAATAGTTCTGTTTCTTCTTTTCCTCTTTTAGAAAACCAGTTATTCTGATATTATCTAGTAGAGAAAATGTAGTTGCTTAGAACAGTCCTAATCTCCCATAAAAGTCCTTGCCTGGAAATATGGAAGTGGAACAAATGTCTAACAAATGTAATGAAAAACAATATTGCAAAACAGTAAAAGAGAAAATCTAATTTCCTAACATTTTCTTTCCTTCATGTATGTAGATTGATCTTTCGGATCCCTTTAGCATTAAGCATCATTGAGTGTATTAAAGATGTGAGCAAAAGAAAATAATTGGATAATGAGTATTGATAGTGGTGTGGGTGTGGGTTTTTTTTTCTTGGATGTAGTTACATGCATACATGTGTGCGCTCACACAGTATGCTCCTAGAAGTCTGCTCAGTGTAAAAATAAATAAAAAGTTTACAAGTAGTTCTGGATACTACAACTGTTTTTGTGGTTCTTGCCAGTTTTTGTGGCTTTAGTCTCATTATTCAAGCTTCTGTCTTTTAAAATGTGAGGATCCTTGTTGAAAGTAAAAGTTAAGTATATGCATAAATGTATTTGCTAGATTGGGGTTTAAAAGTTTCATAGATTTCATAGACATTAGGGCTGGAAGGGACCTCATAAGATCATTGGGTCCAGACCCCTGCCCAAGGGGTAGGAAGTCAGCTAGGGTCAAAGGATCCCAGCGAGATAAGCATCCAAATGTTTCTTAAAAGTGTCCAGAGTAGGTGCTTGCACCTCCTGTGGGGGGAGTCTGTTCCAGGCCTTAAGAGCTTGGACAATAAAGAAGTTTTTTCCTTATGTCTAGCCTAAAATGGTCCAACCGTCACAAACTCCTGCAAGATCTTGTCATCCCTTGGGGTGCTCTGGTGAACAGGCATTCCCCCAGGTCCTGATGCACACCCCTTATGTAGTTATAGGCTGCCACCAACTCACCTCTGAGCCTGCTCTTCTTCAGGCTGAAGAGTCCCATAGCTCATAGCTTCTCTTCATAAGACCTGTTCTCTTGCCCTCTGATCATGCGCGTAGCTCTCCTCTGGTCTCTTTCAAGCTTCTCCACATCCTTCCTGAATTTGTGGAGCCCAGAATTGGATGCAGTACTCTAGCTGTGGCCTCACCAAGGCCGAGTAAACCTGAAGGATGACATTCTGGGTCTTGCTCGAGATGAATCGGTAGATGCAAGCCGGAGTCTTGTTCGCTTTGCCAGCTGTGGTATTGCATTGGTGGCTCCTGTTCATTTTGTGGTCCATCATGACCCCCAAGTCTCTTCTGGTCATGGTGCTAGCGAGCGTAGCATTGCCAAGCCTATAAGTGTGATGCAGGTTTTCCCCCCCCCTGAGGTGGAGTACCTTGCATTTCTCTGTATCGAATGCCATCATATTTTCATTCAACTGCCGTGCAAGCCTATCGAGGTCAGCCCGGATCAGGATCACCAGCCTATTCTCAAGAGTGGACACTTCCCCCAAGCTTGGTGTCGTTAGCAAACTTAGCCTGTCCACTGCTGACACTCGTGTCCAGATTGCTTATGAAGACGTTAAAGAGTACAGGTCTGAGAACAGAGCCTGGGGGGACATCACTAGTCACCGAGTGCAATGTTGATTTGGTTCTGTCAGCTACCACTTTCTAGGTCTGACTTCGGAGTCAGTTCCCCAGCCGTTGGATTGTGGAGTAATTGAGGCCGCAGTTGCCCAATTTTTCCATGAGGACATTTTGGGATACTGGGTCAAAGGCTTTTTTAAAGTCCATATAGGAAGAGGTTGATATCATATTTGATATCAACCTCTTCCGTTTTGTCCAGGTGATACGTCACCTGGTCATAGAAGGAAATGAGATTGGTCAGGCAAGACCTACATGCAGCAAACCCCACGATGGCTATTCCTCAGAATGTTACCTTCTGTTAGCCTGTCAAGAATGGTTTCTCTGATGATTTTTTCCAAGAATTTCCCAGGGATTGATGTTGGCCTGTAGTTTCCCAGGTCGTCTTCCTCCCTTTCTTGAAGATGGGCACCACACTGGCCCTCTTCCAGTCTTCCTCCTGTCCCACTGCGGGGTCGGGGCATGGTCACACTGCTTTTGGGGTAGAGAACTCATGCCCCATTTGTTCTTTTCGATCTGGCTTTAAGGGAGGAGGAAGGCTCATAACACGTGATGGGTAAATACAAGTGGTTTATTTACTTATGCCCCTTTTTGTTAGTCACGTGGGCGCAGGATTCGCAAGTCGTTACAAAATGGTCGTCAGCAAAACGCATGGGAGCTCAATAGCGGGGTTGAAAGTTACACCTGGGGAGCGGTGGTGGGAGATGACGGGCGATCAGCCCGGGTAGCTGTGAGGCCTGCTCAGTTACAAGTGAACTTGATCCCAGTCAAACGTGCAAAGTGCGACGGATTGTAGGCATGCTTTTCATATTTGACGCTGTGCTGGGGCTTATCGCGGCTACAAGCAAGGCAGCGACGTGTTGCCTCATCCCAGGCTTTGGGTCAAACTTCTTTGCTCTGTCCCCCTGCTTGTTTCCAGCGAGCATGCGCCTTACGCTTTCCTGGGTGGTTCCAAAACTCGTGAAGCCATTGGACTAGGTAATCACTGTTGGGCGTCGCTAAGGTCTTGGCTGTCGTGCATCAAGGCTCTTGTAATGGATTCTGCAGGTAGTCGTCGATGCGGGGGTGGACAGGGTTGGTATCGGGCTGATGTAAATGGGTATGTTTAATTAGCGGGAGCCGGCTGAACTCTATTAGCTGCAAGAAGATCACTTCCCACACGTCTGTGTTCTCCATGGGGTCGGCTGTGCCTATCGCGACCTTATCTATGTACTGGCTATCTACCACCAGCATTGGGATGGGTCGAACATCATCGTGATATGCGTAACAGTGCTCTACCATGGCTTGGAATCCAAGAAGCTCTAGACGTTGCACACTATTGCTCGTAGATCCTGTCCAGGCTTTTGTGCGCGCACATGGTCGGCAATGATACCCGTAGCAGTGGTCGACTTTGGACCCATCGGAAGCCATCCATCCGTCTTCGGTCGTGCCATACAAGAAGGGTCATCTTCCCGCGGTGGAGTTTCGGGGACTGGTATCGTGGTGGTCCCAGTTGTACCTGTACCAGTCATAACGGTGCTGGAGGACCAAGTGTATCCAAGTCTTGCTGTTGCCCTGAAAGGTGGGCTCTGGGCGTTCAGGATCCAATAGAGGCAACAGTGAGGCCACGGGGGAGCAGATTTTTCCTGCCCCCTTGGAATATGCCGAGGCAAGCTGAAGGGCTAACAAATATTTGCCATTCATTCCATACCGATGTTGGGTTGCATGTACAGTTTTGTGTGCGCAATGAACGAGCTGACTTTGCTTGTTACGGACAGATATGAAGATGTGCGTGTCCGTAAAACCAGCATGAACTTTGAGCCGAGACGACAGGTTCCACGCCACTAGGGATGTGGTCGCTAGACTGGCTGAGAGGCGTTGTAGCTCTCGCGCATCTTTTGGTGTCCATGGCGCTATTTCGCTCATTGCGGTGAATCTGAGACTGGATGCGTGCTAGAACGGGCAGATGTTCGGGGTCAACAAAATGGCGTTGCCAACCGAGTTCTCTGAGTAGCTGTTGGAAGCCTTGCTTGCTCTTTGGTAGGTTCCTCAACCAGTGCGCGAGTGGTGGACTGTCACTGGACAGCACACGGAATTGGTTTTTATCGAGCTCAAATCCTAGGAAGGCTAGCCGAGTCTGTGGTGTGAGCTGAGATTTCTTATCATTCACTGTCCACTTGTGATTGGTGAGGTGATGTACAAGCTCTCGAACTGTGGTAGCGACCTGCTGTTCTTCGGAGCCCATGATCGCTAGGTCGTCAACGTAGCTCCAGACTCTAACATCGGGATGGGGGGTTTCGAAAGTTCGTGAGGGTGTCGGCGATGGCGCTACATGCAAGAGCAGGTGCGTTACAGTAGCCTTGTGGGCAGATGTTCCATTTGAACATCTGCCCGTTAACAGCCATGTTGAGGATGCCGAGGCGATCGTCGATGCTGATCGAATAAAATATGTCCTTTTAAGTTGACGGTGGCGCTCCACCATTTCATAGCTTGGTGTTGTCGCATCTGGGACAGTGTGTCGGGGACAGACAAGGCATACGGTGTGGCAAGCGGAGAGCAGCGCTTATTGGCTTCGCAATAGTCAATGACCAGGCGTACAGCTCCTGGTTGGTGAGCTTTAGTGAGACCCCAGCCAGGTGACAGGAAAGTTGAGGCGGTGACGGGAGTGATTTTTCTCTCGTCTTCTAAGCACTGGAGTGAGGTCTTCAGGGGATCATGGAGCGGTTCCTTTGTTGGAATGGGGCGGTACCTCCAGGGCCTTGTAGAGTATAGTGACGGGATGTGCAGTGGACTCGCTGTGGTGACAGGCAGTACAGCGGCGACTTGGTGCTTGAGCCGCAGTTGATGTAAGCTGGGTATGCCTAAGAGATTTACATCCCCCAAAATGGCCATAAGGGGTTTTTCCTCTCCTTTTACCCAAAAACGCACAACTTGGGTTTGCTTTGTTTCATTCAGGCCTTGAACAAACATGGTAGCCTTAGCGGGTACATGCGGGACGTCAGGGCAGATGACATTGACTTGAGCTCCAGTATCCAGGAGAAACCGCACATCGCGGGGGTGCTGCAAGTGCTGGGGGTGATAGACGGTAATGCGGCTATAGGGTTGGGAATCGTTGGTCGCTGCGGAGCTGACGGTTACACTCAGTTTTTTTGAAAGTCACCCTCTTGCCAGTTAAAACCGAGGTGGTCAGCAAGTTGTTGTTGGCTTTCTTCTGTGAGCTTACGAATGTCAGCTTTAGAGAGTCTGGAGTGATTTAGTAAAAAGCCAAACATAGCTCGCTCACGGGGCGAACGTTCGGGTCAACCGGCGCATCGATCTGGGATAGGTTGGCTACTGGGCAGGCGAGCTTTGTCCCTTCGTTCGTCTAGGGTGGCGGCGTGTACTTCAGCGGAATGTGTGGAGCTTTTGAGCTCTCTCAGGTGGGGCTCGTAGCTGATGGTGGCGTCGCCCACTAGACCGGCAAGCAGGAGGTGGATGGTGATCTTATGGGGCCCCCCATGACATTCCACAGCGGCTCGGATTGCCTCTGGACGTACCAGAACCGTGGCCGGATCTTCTAGAAAGCAGTGGGGTCACGGGCCATTGATGTGAGCGGTGGTAAGGCCTAACGGGGCGCGCCGTGGGTCCCACAAGGCATAGGACATGCCAACGACCATGTGCACTAGGGCCGTTGGGTTAAACCCGGGTGGGCCACCATCATGCTAGCGATTATGCATGGCCTGGAGCGTGTCTAGCGAGTAGGGCCAGCAGTGGGATTGGCCAGTCGGTGTTGTTTAGATGAGGGGCCATGTCAGTTAATATGCCCCCACTCCACCTCGTATTACGGACTAAAGTGGTTGTCTCCTCCGCATTGAGGGTTTCATGACCGGTTTCCATGACAAGGTGGCCTAGCCATGCCATGAAAGTCTCCATTTGACCCTTATGAGTGGCAGCTACTAGCTCGGTCAGTTCCACCCAGGAGCAGGTATGAAGGGTCTGGGTGGTTTGCTGGCCTGCCGCTGTTATTACGGTCTTGGTAACTGTGACGGGGAGTGCTTCTTCTGGCAGGGCGGTTGGGGGGTAGAGGCGGATACAACTTTGGCTCCTCCTTGCTCAGGGGAGGTACGTAGGGAGGGGGTGCTGATGGGGGTGGTTGACTGCCTGCGGGTGGGGCCAACGCTTTAACCCTCGAGTCTCCCGGGTCGTCCTTCTCCTCCCCCTTTTCCCCAGGTGGCAGCAGCTTGGCCGCGTCTAGGTGCTGGCGCGCCAGTGTTTCTAGCTGGGTCTCTAAGTCAGCGGCCTCGCGTAGGAAAATAGAGACTGTGCGGAACAGGATGTTTAGCATTTTTCCTTTGTCCCACTTTGGGCTGCCCCACTTAGTGGCAGCACGTCCATCAGATTCAAGGGATTCGCGGCACTGCGTTAGCAGTTCATGTCTGTGCGATCCGTCCTTCAGGGCGAGGCAGTTAAACTTATCTGAAGGGGTAGTTTCTCCTCCCTCCTTGAGGTGGCGTATACACTGGGCAAACTCTTGCTCTGGGGTCGGATTAGCTGCGCCCACTGGCTTACCTCTGGCAAGATTTAGCGCTCTGCACGCTTCGCGGGCCCAAAACATAACGGTTGGGTGGCTCACGATGCAGCCGAACTCTGTGGGGCTCAAACTCATATTCCATTCCTTTCCCCTGGTTGTTAACAAGAGGTAGCCAGTGATCTCATCGCAGGTCGAGGGACCGGTGGCCTGGTGGTACGTTATATGGGCCCAAAGGTCATTGGGATTCAAGAGTGGCCGTGCCCCTCTCGTCCACGGGCAGCAGCGGAGTAATTCATGTTGCTTCATTCCTCCATCCCCACCAGATCCTGTTTGTGACACCATGTCCCGCCGCAGGGTCGGGGTGTGGTCACACTGCTATTGGGGTGGAGAACTCACACCCCGTTTGTTCTTTTCAATCTGGCTTTAAGGGAGGAGGAAGGCTCGTAACGCGTGATGGGTAAATACAAGCGATTTATTTACTTACGCCCCTTTTTGTTACAGTCACATGGGCGCAGGATTCACGAGTTGTTACAAAATGGTCATCAGCTAAATGCATGGGAGCTCAATAACGGGATTGAAAGTTACACCTGGGGAGCGGTGGTGGGAGACGACAGGCGATCAGCCCGGGTAGCTGTGAGGCCTGCTCGCAGTTACAAGTGAACTTGATCCCGGTTGCGCTCGGGTGGTGGCTTCCAGGACGGTCTCTCCGAGCAGCAGGCGGGTGCGGGTTTTAAACCCTGCCGTTCAGTTTCGGTTTGAGTCAGCCAATCAGAACCAAGAACGCTTTTTGCTTCCTAATATGGGAACGCTGCTGTGCCAGTTTGGAATTTTCCATTCATGCTTGTTTTTGCAAGCCCGGGGTTGATGGCTTAAAGGAGGGCGTGTGCGGCACAATCACCATTTCGTGCCTTACACCTCCGAGTGCCACGAGTTCTTGAATATCCTTACCAGTGGCTGTACTATGATGTCTACCAGTTCCTTTAGGACTCATGGGTGCCATCTATCCAGACCCAGCTGATTTGTGGGGGGTTTAGTCTCTTAAGATGCTCTCTCAGAAAATCCACACCAATGGTGCGTATATATTCATCCTCACCCTGGTCATCCTGCATCATGTTAGCCAGGGTGGTCCCTTTGGGCTGGTAAACAAAAAAAACAAAACAAAACAAAAACAAACAAACAAAAAAAACAAAAAACCCCCACAAAACGAACCAAAACAACACCCCCCCCAAAAAAAAACCCCACACCCCAAAAAAACAACTCAAAGTAATCATTAAGCAGATTGGCTTTTTCCTTGGTGTTGGTAGTCAGCTGCCCCAACTGGTTTAGCAGGGGTCCAATGTTGCCCTTGTTTTTCTTTCGACTCCCCACATATGTGAAGAAGGACTTTTTATTGTCCTTGTGTCATATAGCCAGTTGGAGTTCAGTTGCAGCTTTGGCTTTCTTAGTTCACTCCCTGCAGGTGTGGACCAGTGCAGAATACTCCTCCTTAGTGGTGTTTCCTGACTTCCATCCATTATAAGCCTCTCTCTGAAGATGTAGGGCGTCCATGAGTTTCCTGTTGAGCCAAGGGGGTTGTTGAGCCTTTTTACGACCTTTCTTATGGCTTGGGATGGATTCCCCTTGTGCTTCTAGGATCACTTCCTTAAGGAGCAACCACTCATCATCAGCTCCCCTCCCTGTGAAATCATGGCGTCTCAGGGCCTCAAGAACAGGCCTTCTGAGCTTATGAAAGTCAGCCGTCCTAAAGTCGAGGACTACTGCATTGCTGGCTGACTTGCCAGCTTCGTGATGGACAGTGAAAGTGATCTACTTGTGGTCACTCTCACCCAGCTTCCCTTGGATTCTTAGGTCACTGATTACATCATCCCCTTTGGCCAGTATCAGGTCCAGCAGTGCCTTACCTCTTGTCAGCCCATAAACTTCTTGAGACGGGTAGAGCTCATCCATGCATGTATGGAAGCTTTGAGACCAATTGGGTTTGCCCGAGTGCTCTTCCCATGAGATGTCATGGGAGACTTCAGCTACACAGACAACCATGCACCAAGAGCATGCAGCCTTGGCCAGTTTCCAGGCAAATTCTTGGTCAAGCTCTTGTTCCTGGTTTTGGAGGTCTGTAGGAAACTCCTACCATTGTATTCCCTTTGCCACATTCCCCTCGTATTCTTACCCAAAAGTGTCTCCAGTTGTCCTCTTTGGGTGCCAATCTTGGCATGTAGGGACATGTAGCTCTCCTTTACATAGAGAGCTACGCCCCCATCCCTTTTGTCAGCATAGTCTCTCCTATATAGGGTATAGCCATTTATACCTGTAGTCCAGTCATAAGAGGAGTCCGATCAGGTCTGTTATCCCTATAAGAGAGTAGTCATTTTTGTTTAGCAGAAGGACCAGTTCCTCCTGCTTGTTCCCCAAACTCCTAGTTCTAATTTAAAAAAGTACTTGGTGCATATTTAGCTTCAACCACATGAGTAGTTAATTTAAGTACAACTATTTGTACTTCTACTTTAGTCATATGGTTAAATGACTTGCCAGATCACGTCCTAATCTATTTGTATTTGGAGTGCTGGAATGATGAAACTGGCTGTCTACACATCATTCAAAAATATGCAAGAGTAAAAAGCAAATGCATTAGAAATCTCTCTTCAGCAACTTTTGTGATAACAGTAGGTAAAAAGAGAGAGGAACTAATAATATTGAGGGTTTTAAATTGATTGTCCCTTGTAAGCTATCTCTAAAAAGGTGGATGAAGAAACTCAAGGAACATCCTTCACTTGTTCCTATGGACACAAGAATTTCTGATGATTTGGGTGGAGTAAACAGCTCCTGAATTCCTGTAGAAATGAATGGTTGTTCAGAAAATCTCCCTTTAAAGAAAACAAAGCTATTAATGTCAGTGTTGATGTGTTTTGATCACTAAGCATCTAGATATAACTTGCATGTGGGATGGGAGAATTTGTTTGAGACTAGAGAATAAGTCATTTCTGCTTATGCACTGGCTTTCTGGGTCAATTTCATATATCCTAAAAAAGGCCTGAAGTAACCTTTTGTTAGAAATGTAAGAAATCTGAAAGGAATGGAAGACCTTATAGACCTCAAAATTTATTACCCTTACAAAATCTTTATTACAGACTCAAAGGGGTTTAATGTAGTGGTGCACTGATTTAAAGAATTCTTGGGCCAATACTGATGGCCAATTATTAATGAGCCATATTGGTCGATACCAATCAGATTTGCCCCCCCATTCCCAGTGCCACTCTGCCCAACCCAAGTGCAGCCCTGGCCCAGCCCACTCCCTCTCCCCACACACAGATTGGGGGGGGGTACATATGCCACCCCCAGAGGCATATGCGGCAGCAGGAGCTGCCCCCCCTTTTCCCCAGAAGAGCCGCTCATGGCTCTGTCCTGCACCCTACCCCACCCCACTCCAGCTGGGCAGCACCTGCCCCAGCCCCACTCCCTCCCTCATTGCAGGGGTCTCGATCTGCCCCTTCTTCCCCAACATACTTACTAGCTGGATGCTGCTCTCCAAGCTGCTGGGCTGGCCATGTACATGCTGCAGCTGCACTTGTGCATGTGGCATTTATCAGCTACATCAGCCAAAAAAGCCGATTGCCGATTATTGTCAGTTTTCCTTTTATTAGTGCTGATATGATATGGACCAGTGTATCAGTGCACCTCTAGTTTTGTGCAAAGTTGTGATAAAACTTGCATCTTGAATGGCATGCATTCCTAATGTTTATTTTAAATATATAAGCACTGTTTTTCATTTGTTGTTCTGAAATGTTACCTTTTTGTAAAGATCTTCTTTATTTCAAACTTAAAATATATACTTGTGTTTTTTGTTTGTTTTTTGCTGAATACATCTATCAGCTACTTTCACATATGTCAGAAGCTCCAAGTGGAGGGAGGGAAAGCAGGTAGAGTAGCCATAGACATCCAGACAATGATTTCTTGAAAGTTTTATTAACTGTTAAGCCCTCCCCTTGCAAAACATTGGTATAGAAAACATCAGAAAAACCTATGAAACTGGTGTTTTTCATTAGTAAGGAAAGCAAATACTACCCTTCCTGGTCTGTCACAGCTTGATTAATAGTTCAGTTTCCAGCATTCAAACAAGACTCACTGAAAGCCTCTTGTTTCAAGCATATCTGAATTTTCCTAAAGACTCCAAATTAAGATACATTTTTATAACAGTGGTCCTTTAATCTACCTGGCTTTGGGCTGGATCTGTGTGGGGTTGGTCTATGGGTACAGTCTGGCATGCTGGATCTGCCTGTGAAGTGCCCCATATACCAGTACAGTCTTGTGCACAGGGGCATGTTATCCACCCCCAGGAGTCCGGAAATTTGGCAGCAGGGGAGTAGCAATGAATGCTGTCAGCTCTCCCCCTGCTGTCAAATTTTGGGACCTGTAAGGAGCCTTGTGGGATGGATTGACAGCTCTGCAGGTTGGAGACTGAGCATCATTGTGATATAAAAATTATCAAGTCCTTTGGCTTAATTGTTTTTTCACTACCTCTTCATTTAAATGATCTGTAAATACTTGATGAAAGAAATCAGTGTTTCTCAAATGGCTGGTTAAATGTCAACAGAAGCCTGGCAAAATGCTCTAGGTTTTGTCCAAAGAAAACTAGTAAATCCTCTGTATTTAGGTTATACATTATTATTTGCATTACAGTAGTGCCTTCCTGACTCGTCATTTCTTGCTCCTCCATGCTTCTGGACTGTTTGCCACTGAATTTCCTCTGAAGTGGAATTGGGAAAACACTATCATTTACTGCCTCGACCTTCTCTGAAACCTCATGATCAAATCTTTGGTGAACATCTGCTCATCATGGGGTGAGTCTCTCATCCCTCCTGCACTTAATTTTAACTTTAAAATTCAAACAGGCAGACCTTGTCTCCTCAGGCAAGCTCTTCATGTTTGTGTTTTTGTTCATGTAACTGATCCTAAACTATCACGGATACGGGGAGAGGGGTCTGAAAATTACATGCAGGAGAATTAACAGCTAATTACTATACACGCTTGGAATGTGGCATTCAGAGAGGCTCATTTTAATTTGATAGACTTGAACAAATCTCAGAGATCTTTAAGGTTTCTCTATCTCTTTGGTTGATAGCAAATGAATTCTTGCTTCCTCTGGAGGGTAATCATTGCCTGTGTAGTAAGCAGCTCTCTAGTTCCCTGGGTCACTTCTGTGTCTTTTTTGAGATGGGCGTTTCCTTTTTACTACGGTATTGTTTTTTAATACTTCCTTTGCATTCGGCATTTTATGAGCAGATGACATGCACAATTTCTCCCATATTCTTATTATTCATTCTTGGACTTGCCACTGCTTAAATTTTCAGGGTCTCTTCATTCCATCTAGGAAGAGCACGCATCAACTGCTGAAACTTTCCTAGCCCGACGAAGGATTTTTGAACCCAAAAGCTTGCTTAAATATTGTTCTCCAACTATTTACTTGATCTAATAAAAGATCAGATTCACCCAAAGAATCTTGTCTGCCAGGGTCTTGGATAGCATCTAGAAACATACAGCTCTCTCTTTCCTATATAAACTAATGTTATCAAGGAAAAATGGTTACTACATTTAATCTGTTAATTAAAATGTAAATGGATTTGTAAACGGAAGTGTCTAGAAGTTCTTGATTTTGATGCTTAGGCTTATGTGATGTGAACCTGATTTTTTTTGGTGTGCATTTTCACATGTCTGCAAGCTGCCCTGGATGTCAGTGGGAGCTTTGCCTGTTCAGACCCTTTGAAATTTATGCTGTATCTTATTTAAATACTTTAATATTGGGAATATGGACTCTTGGCTTCAACTTCAACAGTTTAAGTGTTTTAAAATGAGGACAGTGGTGGGCAATCACAAATGAAATAAGACTATGAAGGCTAAGAGAACAAAACAGTTGAAGGGGAAAGAAACAGTAACATCTTATACCTTGTCTCTGGAAACTGTTAACTGCGTCTATTTAAAGGGTGTGGTGGAATCTCAGTCAAATAAAACCTTTCCATACCAGTCTAAATATCACTCAGCAACCTTTAAAATATACAGGGTACTGCTCAATTAACATCCTGGTTAACGTTGTTTCGTTATTATGTTGCCAATCTATTAGAGAACGTACTCGTTTAAAGTTGCACAGTGTTCAGTTATAACTCTGTTTGGTTATTGCCTGCTAGTAGGTAACTACTGTGATATAATTGGATTCGCTTAACATCATTTTGCTTTGTTGTTTTTTTTCAAGACTGTAACTAGAACATTAAGCAAGGAGTAGTTGTATGCCATTTTTACTATTTTATTTTTATAAAACTAGAGTGACACCTATCCTAATTTCTTAAGCAATTGTGACTTTAAAAAGGATATGCTTGTTCCTTCATTCCGTGGGGTTAGTTCATACTGTCTTAAACAGGCTGCTTGGAAATAGATAAAATATTTGTCATAACTTGTGATTTTTAACCCCCCCCCCCCCACAGTTCTTTATGACAGCTTTTATAGATCCTTTGAATTTTCATAAGCTTTGCCGTTGCTTTTGAATAGCATGAAAATCTTAAGATGGGGGAAAAAAAAACAACTTGGTTTCATAGATTTATAGTTCCATAGACTGGAAGGGACCTCGTAAGATCATCGGGTCCAGCCCCCCTTCACTAGGCAGGAAAGACTGCTGGGGTCACGTGAACCCAGCAAGATGACAGTCCAGTCTTCTCTGGATTTCCCGAGTAGGTGATTGCACCACCTCTGGAGGGAGCTTATTCCACAGTCTGGACACCCTTACTGTGAAGAAGTTTTTTCCTAGTGTTAAGCCTGAAACAGTCTTCCAGGAGTTTGTGGCTGTTACTCCTGGTTTTCCACAAGGGTGTCGTTTGTGGTGAACGGTTATTTGCTGAGCCCTTGATGTATTCCCCTGATGTAGCAGTAAGCTGCTAGCAAGTCCCCTTGCAGCCTTCTTTTTTTTTTTCAGGCTGAAGAGTCCTAGGTCTCTCAGATCTTTCCTTGTATGGCTTGCCTTGCAAGTCTTTGATCATACAGGTGGCTGTTCTCTGGACTTTCAAGCTTTACCATGTCTCTGTTGAAATGTGGTGCCCAGAACTGGATGCAGTACTCCAGCTGCGGTTTCACTAGCGCCGAGTAAAGTGGAAGAATCACTTCCTTGGTTTTGCTTGAGAAGCATCGATTGATGCATGCCAGAGTATTATTTGCTCTTTATTAGTATTATTACTTCACGGTTTCATGTTCTGCAATTGTAGGGGCTCATTTTGGTTTTTTTCTCTCAGTTAAAAAACAAACAAACAAGAAAAGGCCTCTTAGAAATCCATGTAAGCAGCTCCAGAAGACTAAAATATAGCAAGGAGATCAGGAAGTTTAGTGGCAGTGCAAGAGTTCAATGGACTTTGCATGAACTTGGGCAAATTGCTTTGCCCAGCTTGTTTTTAGTACTCTATCTTTAAAATGCTGTTATTAGTACTTTTTTTGTCTTTCTTTTTGTCTTGTGTAGACTGTAAACTCATGAGTGTGTACTTTGTTTCTTGCTATATGTATGTATGGTACCTCGTAGAGTAGTCCCAGTTTCAATTGGAGACTGTAGGCAATATTGTTTTACAGCTCTTGAGTTGGTGCCTATGGCTTTCTGTTGTTGGTAGCAGCAGGCATGGGGTAAAGCAGTGGTTCTGAGACCTATGCCAATATATTAATTGTAAACAATGTGCTGCATGCAGTGGCAGCTGTAGGCTGGTTTGGCAGAGGGGTCTCAAATCTTCCTTCCTGTTTTTAGGCGTAGGAGAAGATTGTTTTCAAGTGTTCTCTCAGAGATACCTCTGTGCATCTCATTTAGTCAAACACATCTTCAAGAATGACTCTCTCTCAACAATAGGGGTGGAGTTTGGTTTTTGTGTGTTGTCATTTGCTTTTTTTAAAAACTTCATAAAACAAACTGTGTTCTAGTTTGCCATCGAATACTTTTCTTTTATTTGTTTTAAATATTTCCTTTGTGACTCTCTCTTCTCTTTTGTATAGTACTGGATCTTTATGTAGTTTAAAAAGCAATTACGAAGATGATATTGTGTGAACGCCTGGTGTTTTCTGGTCTTTAGACTATGCGATACGCTGCTGCTGTTTCCTAGAAGATTACTGTGGTGAGATTGTCCTCAGCAGACTAGGTGACAATCAGATTCCATTTAAGAACTGTTCTGTGTGTCTGTGTAGGGTGGCCTTTTTCTAACTGTTTTCATTGTTGCAAGAGTACTGGTTGGCCATTTGACTGCAACATAATGATAGAGCAAATAGTAAATGCAGCAAATAGTAAATTACTGTATTGACTGCAGTAATATTTAACCTCAAATGTGTTGCTTGGCAGTTTCAGTAAGTTGTTATGTAAGGTGATTGTAAAATGCTGGACAAGTAGAGCCCTTGCCATTTATAGTTAACGGAAGCAATTTCGTTCTTTGTATTTTTAATGTAAATGTTTGAGTTCTGTTTTCAGTAGAGACTAGACGGGGGGCGGGGCGAAAGGCTTTAAGAATTATGCTTTATTGCAATGGGTCAAATACAATTTTTTTATTTATTCTGATCTTGTAGATTACATCTTTCATGTAAGGCCACATTAAGTAGTTTTAATTAAACTTGATTAGCATTGGTATGTTGTAAATTTAATAGCATGTCACGTGCCAGAGGCTAAATGTTAATTGGACGGGGGCGGTTGAGCTGCATGAAGTTTAGGAAAATAATAGAAATTTTCCATTTAAACATGCAAAATGAATTTTTAGTGCTCATGCTCTGCTTTTGCTACGCCCCTGCATTTTCTTTTCTTATTGACATGGATACTGATCAAAATAATTTCAGTCCTTATAAGTTCTGATCTATGTCAGCATACAATGAAAATAGTTACTGACAGATGTGTAAGATGTCTCTCACTATCTAAAGCTTTCTACTGATATGACTAAACTATTTTTAAAGGAAAGAAAATCGGCTTATTTCTTTGCTTTAAAAAAAGGCTGTTGGTTGAAAATAAATAGCTATCATGTAAGCATTGTTATTTGAATTGGATGAATGCCAACACTCCCTAGTTCAGTTTTCATTTATTCTGAGACAAATCTTTCTGGAACTTATAGAATGAGTAGGGGGAAGAAAAGAGCCAAAAGCATTTAGTTCTTTTTAAAGCAACTCCACTTTCAGAAGCAGATAGCCTCTTTTTCTCTCTCTCGTCGGTCTTTTAAATGTTTTATTATAATTTGAAGTGTAATAACGTGACCCTGCTTCTTGTTAACTCAGTAAGAGTTATTAATAATAAATTTAGAGGTCACCTTTCTGGGTTCAGAGTTTATTCGGTCCAAGATGATCAGGATGTAGTTTAATTCCTTAAAATGCTAACGACTTCTAATATTTAGCATTGGTTAGCATTCTGTGGGATTTTGTGGAGTATTTCATTTGTCTTCTATTTTTTAGTAAAAACAATTTTGTATAAGTTTTTTGCCATAGTATTTTGATGCATATAATGTTCCTGCATTGCAGCAAATATAATGTTGACTATCAAGACTACTTGCCCCTTTGTCCTTTACTTCCCCTCCCCCCCCCCCCCCCAAAAAAAAAAAAAAAAACCAAACCAAACAAACCCCAAACCAACCAACCAACCCAGAAACTCTAGGAATCTTACCAACTAGCTGTCACCAACAAAAGCTTATGCTTTTCTGAACTGGTTAGGGCAAAGCAGAACCTTAGAGACTCCTCTGCCTGACTTCAGGTTGATACAGCTAGCTACCTCTCTCAAAGGTTGAAAACTTTGAAGCTGTGGAAGTTCTAGTTGCTTGAAACAGACTGGTTTTGCAAACTTATGGAGATATAATTTTAGAGAACAGAAATTGCAAATAGTTGTTCTGTTTAGATTGTGTGGATTATTTTGAGGTTCCATGTTTATATTTCAAAGAATTAAAGTTTAAATTTTCTTGATTCCAGTGCTCAAATATTACCTTCTAATTAGATGTTCCTAAAATTTTATGCTATCTAGAGCCCAAGTGAGTTCTTTTCAGTTTATCACCTGTAACATGTGGCATGTCTACACATTGTATGCCATTTTAAATCTATCCTTCTGGATCACAAGTACTAAGGATTTTGTAAGTTAGATTAGCCCATTCAGTTATACTTGTAAAAAAAAAAAACACAAAAAAAACAAAAAACAAACAAACAAACAAAAAAAACCCTGATTTCGGTTGCAGAATCTGTAGTACTTATGATCAGGGTGAATTAATTTCTATTTCTAAATTTGTTTTCCCAGACCTGACAAAGGGCACTTTGTTCTCAAAGACTTGTCTAATGCTATACAGTTTGTCCAGTAAAAAACACTCACAAAAATTCTTGCCTCTTGTGGCTCTGATGGTCCATGAGATGCACAATAACATTCTACCCCTATGAAAAGCAAGATCAACATTTCAGTAAACTCTAGTTCCGGGTACTCCTAACCAGTAAGTTCTACCCAGTCAGTGGTTAACCTCTACACTTCCCCCCCAACCCCCCTTGGAACTTCAGCAGTAAATGTTATGCTTTTATTTACCCAAAATGGTTTAAATACAGTAAAACCTTGTTAAGTCAAAATGCAGGGAACCAAAAAACACTGACTTTGAAATTAGAGGGTTCAAAATAAATGTATATATGCAGATTTAGTATGGGTATCTAAAGGTTGAGTTCACCTGTAATTGATGCATTTTAACTTTTTTTCCAAAATGCTAAAAGTTACAGCACAGCTATTTCATAAATATGATTTTAAGCAGAACTTTTGTATCTCGTTATACATAATGCAAACTATGCATAAAACTTCGTTGAAAGCAAAAAGACTCACGATTTAGGATATAGTTAATTGTGCTGGACCCCAGCAGAGTCAACAGTGTTTCAAGCCATGGTGTCCCCACAGTCCTGCACTCCTCAGTATCTGTACTTCAGGTATCCCCATGCCCTCAGCAGAGGGTTTCCATGCTAATTACCCCCCCCACTCATGACTGGAACCAGATGTTCTTGTCCAGAGTTCTAGGATCCTTCAAAGATGTATATGCAGATGACGTTTGGAGCCACCTTGTCTGGCTGTACCCCATGGAGGGCAGGGCCACACCTGTCGCATGCAGTGGGCCCGTAAAGGGGGTGACAGAGCTTCTACATAGATATTTGGTGACGTTCAGACACTTAAGGCTGGCAAAGAAACAGAATTAATTGTAAATGGGACAGAAAGGTGCTGCTCACCTGGGAGTGAAGAGGAAGTAGAAGTGTATTTGCTGTGGCGATTCATTACAACTCGAAAAAGATGGTGCTGAGGGGGACTAAGCACAATGGCTGTTGCGTCTTATTCAGATGGGCTGCATTAACTCAGGCTTGTGGCAAATTCCTGCCAGCATGTATGTGCAGTGTGGGTTTTGTCTTTGTGCCAGGTGTTCTGTGGGCATGCTCGGTACAGGCTACTTTCAATCAACTTCATAGTCGGTTTCCATGATTGAGTACATGCTTCAGTGGTCTAATGATAGATAATGTATTTTAATGAGGCTTTCCTGGTCTAAGGGAACGAAAAATGGCTTTGAATTTCAAAGTTAGCTGTATTTTGAATTATTTATGTTGTAAAGCATACAAAACTTATCCTTTCAGCTGGGGAGTGACAGTAGTTTCAAAGTATCTGATACTTTGAACTAGCCAATATCGAATTAATGTGGTTTTACTGTAGTTTATAGGAAGTGTTAACCCCTAGCACAGGTTGCCATAGTATCAAATATAACTTTGAATAGGTTTATTTTTAAAAATGTATTAAAGTAATTACATTTTATAGAAGTACAAAAATCTGTTCTTGGGTCATCTCACCTTGTCTGCAAGTGTGGTTGTCATTTGCTTTCAAAGTTAACTTGATTCAATTGTTTTGTTTTTTAATTCATCTTTGGGTGAATCCCCAGGGCTGGTATTATGTAAAACCAGCCAACCAAGCTTATAAACTAAGTGAATTTGATCAAGGGGTACTAAGATATGCAAACAAAAGAGCAAAGCCTGCCTTTCATCTAAGAAAAAATGTCTGTACTAGCCAATAAAATCATGTCTTGAAATACAGGTGACTCCAGAAATTATTTTTATTTAGTTGTATTTATTATTTACTATGATTAATATTATTTTTAAATGATGTACTATTATGTAGTGAATTAAAATAATATTTATCTAGATAATGGAAATGCCAAGTTTAAATGCTCTTTTAATTACTTCCTCCTTTTGTGTGATAAGTTGTTTTTATAATAGAAGTAGACACAAACACTCTGAGTTTAAGAGCCTGAAACAGCACTTTTTCCCTTTTTAGTTGGAAGCTGCCTAAAATGCCTCTTGTGTCTGTGTTTGCCATCTAAATGGCTTCCTGGAACTGTCTCAGTTACTAGATGTGGGGTTTGTTGGTTAGTCACTCACTAGTGTCACCACACATTGTAGTTTGGCCCATGACTCATTCTCACAGCGGTCCCATGTTTATGACCAGTACTGTTTTCTGTTAAAACACTTGCTCTCTCCTGACCTCTATGATATCAGCTGGTGGCAGAAGCTGGAACTATGATTGGATATGGTTTTTAAAATGTGCTAATCTGTTTCATCAATGAGCAAAGTTTTAAATGGGCATCTTGCTGAGTGTGTAATTAATTGTGTATGTTTGTACTTTGGCTTCTTGAAAGGTTCAAAAATATGGTTGTATTTTAGTAAAAATCAGATGAAGCCTAAAAGGTTTCTGTTCATCCTGAAGATCAAAATCATTTCCCAAATAATAACTTTGGAGTTCCCTGCTGTTAATGTTTTCTGTGTTTACAAAGCATTTAGTAATATTAAATATGAATTGTCAGTTATGTTCCAGTATATCAACATTAATCCTGTTGAGAGCAAAGTGCTCTGTTCTTAACTATATCAAAAAGAGGAAGAAAGGGGTTTGTGGGGGGCAAGCAATAGTATTGAATGTCAAATTGGAATTGTGCACATGACCAACATAGGACATTAAGGTATGTAAAACTTATTTTTGTTTCTGTAGTAAGTGTGCAAACCCAGTGCTATACAACTGAGATCTTCATTTGTGTCTTTTTGTGGGATAGCTTTTGCAGCATTCAGTTCTTCAAGCAGACTGAGTGGGGAGTGTATAATTGCACAAGAAAAGAACTTTAAGGTTGCTCAAGTGAATTTCCTGTTGCTATATTCACTAAAAATCAAGAGGGTCACCCTTTGGGACAAGAATATGGCAGAGACATTAGGGGTAGGACTGGCTGAATGGGAAGACAAAGTTTAGACAGTATGCAGTAAATTTAGAAGATCTATTTTTCAGGCTCAAACTTAATGCATGACCACTCACTTTCCTCCACATTTACAGAACTGTTACTTTATTATATTAGTAGTCAGTCATCTATCTTTGCAACTCCTAGGGATATTAAGTATTATTTCTTCTCTCTTTTAATGAAAACCTAAATCTCAGTGACAAGTTTTCACTTTTCACTCTTGTTTAAAAGAGGATGGGTATGCTTCTAGAGTGCTGATAATTGATATGAAGTGTTTTTCATGCCGCCTTCATAATAGCAGCTCCGTTCCAGATAATTGCTTGGATTTTTTGTGTGGTATGACTTAATCTGCACAAGCTCAGAGTCATGTGTTTATTGGAAATGAGCAGCTGATTGGAGACAATGAAGGAAAACTTTCTGATGGGAGTTCCCAGGTTTTTGCTGTTTGAATACAGCAGAAAAAGGAATCATTTTCTTTATAAGCATTTAATCTGCTGAATATTGGGGCCTTTCTGTACTTAAGCTGGACACAAGCAAAATATTAATTAAGATACAATTAGACTTTTCTGTTGACCCATATAGATGATGAAAGCACAAACAGCTCCATATTTTTTTCCTCATGTTGTCTGAACTGCAATCAAGAATCTGGCTGCAACTTGTCAAGACACCTGTGCTAGCTTTAAATTAGTTGGTTCAAGTGCTGGTGACACTGCAGCAGCATGGAGCTCAGCATGGGTTTGCCATCTACAGATTGCATATCATCCTACTTGATTTTGGACATGCGATCAACATCTTTGAAGCTGGTCTGTACTAATGCATCTATATAGTTAGTCAATACCTGATTTTTGGCTAGTTTTGAAGTTAGCTCTGATACGTTAAGGTGCGAGTTGCAATCTACTATATTTGACTGTATTAAAGACTTCCTCTCAGTCTGAACCTAAAGGATCATAATAATCAAGTGCTTCGTCATTCCAAACTCACCTATTGAGTTGCACACAACTTCTCCCCAGAATCAATTATCTGCTAACATATGGTACCATTGGAGGACGTCTAGACTACACAAGTTGAAATGAGAGCAGCATACAGACACAATCCAGTTCTGTATCTCCTTTCTGTTACAGAAATAGTATCATCTCTCTTCTTTCTCAGCCATAGGAAAATAAGGCAGAAACATCCCTGACGAGGTCACTTAGCCCATTCCCTTCCCAAGATAGGATCAGTTCTGTCTCAATCAGTGGTCACCAACCACTCAGAGGTAGATCTCAGAGCCTCTTGGAGTTGATTTGAGGCTGGGGTGGGGAGCTGAGTGCCCACATGCATGCACACATGAGCCCCAACCCAGCAGGTCAGTCTGTGTGGGAGAGAAGGGGTAGAGCCTAGAAGGGGCTAGGCTCCTGCAGTGAGGAACAGTGCCGCAGAGGCAGGAGCAGAGGTAAGTTGAGTGGAGCCCTGGCCATGTGGGACTTACCTGCCGGGGAGATGCTCCCCCAAATACTTTTTTCTCCCTCCGCCTCGCTCTGCACCCCCCACCCCCCACCCCTTCCCTCTCTGTAGACTTACCTGCTGGGCAGAGGCAGGGGTGTAATGGTGGTGGTGCATGGCAAATCTTGGGTTGCTTTTAAATGTCAAATGTGATCTTCTACTTAAAGGTTGGAGACCTTTAAATCACTCCAGCCAGTTGTTTACTGCTTTAAATCATTCCAGCCAGTTGTTTGCATAGCCTGTTCTTAAAAACTTGTAGCTGGGAGAGAGTCCCCAACCTCTCCATGTAGTCTGTTCTTGTGTTTAACTATAGCTAAAAATTCTAATAATACCCAACCTGAACCTTCCTTGTTGCATGACTTCATGCCCATCCCTGTGGGCACAAGAGAATAGTTTCACCATTTTCTTTATAAAAAATTTTAGGGAGGAAATAGACATCAGCTGACATCTCATTTGTACTGCTATAGTTTTTTTAATGGAAGCACAAATGTTGAGCAAATAGACATTTTACCACATGAAAGGAAAATCAGTGGCACAACAAAAGGTGATAGCCTCTACTGCTTTGTGGTGGATATATATACTACATCTGTGGTGCTTTCCCTGCTTAGTCACACCCATGCCTCAGGTCAGACCTATGCTCTGGGTCTGGACAAGCAAGCAAATCATATTGCCCTTGTCCCAACCTCGATGGTGCAGGACAAGGAGCAATGTGTGTTTTTTGCCCAGTGAAGCAGATGAGCTGTGCTGCTACACACCATGACACAGCTGATTTGCTTCATTTGACAATGTCTATTTCTAGCTTTAACATATTTGAACACTTGTCAAATCCCCCCTCCCCATAATATTCTCTCCTCCAGGCTAACTAATCACAGTTTTTCAAACCTTTTCTTGTAAATCATGTTTCCTAGACCTCTACCTCTCCTCTCTGTTACAGAGATAGCATCATCTCTTTGATTTCTCAGTTACAGAAAAATGTCTGAAAGTTTGTAGGAGGTCCCTGCTGGACCTTTTTCTGATTCATGTATGTCTGTCTTAAAGTATAGTCTGCAAAACTGAGTATAGCACTCCAGGTGAGGGCTTAGCAGGGCTGAATAGAGTAGAGGAATCGGTTCCTGTGACATGTAGGCAGCACTCCTACTAGAACATCCCACCATGCTGGGTTTCCCCTCTTTTTCCCCCTCTCCCTTGGAGGTAGTGCACACCTCCAAGCTGACTCATTCAACTTGGTGTTCAGTATAACCCCCAGGTCATTTTCTCTATTACTGCTTAACCTAAATTCAATGGATAGCCAAAACTGGAACCCAGCCGAAGAGCAGCTAGATTAAGCTGAACTCAAGGTTGATTCTGGTAGAAGAGAGGAGTTTTTTGGGGTTTTTTTTATATAGCATGCCTCACTATTTACATTTAATGTGAAATTGGCCTTCATCTTTGGGATTTTTTTGGACTTCTCTGCCAGTGGATACCCATATGTTGGCAAAAAAATGTTCACTTTCATCTGTCAAAAGATTGCACTCCTGGCTGTTCTGTATGTACAGTATTAACCTGATGCATGGATTTATGAAAAATAGACTCTGTTTATTATAGCTTCATTACTTAGGAATGAAGCCTTCCAGTTTGCACAAAATGCACTAGTACTTCTGCTTAGCAGCATAGATTGTCATAAACACAATCCATTAGTCCCTCATGCCATTGCCTTCCTATTAAACAAGATCCAGCCTGAAGTCCAGCCAATGGGAGACTTATGTACAAAGGAGAAAACTTTGTCAGGATCAGGACCAAGATGTTGGTCAGTTGTTGAAAGGTCAATAGGACTGCATTGCTAGCTGTTTGGCAGTGTCCTAATTTGGATTCATCCTTTCAGAAAATTTAAGTAGATCAATATACATGTTTAAACCAACTTGCAAATTATGTGAGCTTTGTAGCCACCTAAAATGATGCTTTTAGATCAAGATGCCACTTGTTCTGTGGAGAGGATATTCTAGATGGATATTCAACTTTACCCATGCAAACCCCATGCTACTCTCTTTAATATTACATATTATCAGCCTCAATTATGGAAGTGTAAAAGTTACTATCCAGAGCGCTGCTTTTGTAATTATATGCCCGACAGGGACTGTATTCTAAACCAGAGCTGCCTGAACGGTGGCAGTCTGCTGCAAGCAGTTAACATGTGACCCATGGGCTCCCATTTATCTGCTACAATCCTTCCCCCCACATTGCTCCTGCTGCTGCAGTGACCCAGGTCTTGGGGGTGGGCAAGTACTGCAGGAGGGGGTACAGCCTTCCCCTCCCCCTATGGGCTCCCCTCCAGACATGCAGCCAGTGGGGTAGGGGGAGCTGAGCTCCATTTCATTGCAGCAGCCATAGTCTCCCACAGGTGGCAGCTGGGGGTCAGGCCCTGCTGTGGTGGAGGGGGGGTAGGGGTCTGCAGACCTGAGTCCTTCACCCTGTAGCCCTGGCAGCTGGGGGACCCCTCTGGCAGGGCTGGGGGCAGTGGGTGGGGAGTGAGGTACAATGGCATGGGCAGGGCCCTGGTATATTAGTGCCACAAAGCAATAGTGAGGGGAGGGGAAACTGCAGCTGGACCTCTGTTCGGGTGAGCAAAGGGGGCAGGAGGAGCTCTGATTTTTTCCATGATAAAAAACCCTAAAGTCAAACAACAAATTTATAGATACTTATCACTTATTTTATTGTAGTGATTGAGGCACTGGTAGGCTTTCAGATTGCTTTAAATTGTAAATACATCAATAAGACAATGTGTTCAACTGATACTTTTTATATAGTATTGTTTCACTTTAATCATGGAAATATGTGGATGTTGGGGTTTTTAATCAGAGAATTTGTGATTTTATTTTATTTTATTTTTTTTAAATGGAGAAAACCAGGATCCCTGATGATGACATTACTACCACATTATACCAGGGGTTGGCAAAATATGGCCCGCAGGCTGAATCTGGCCCACAGGTAGGCTCCCAGAAATTCATTGCATCTGGCCGGGCTGGTTGGCTGCCCCTGCTCTGCTCCGGATGGGGCTGA
>NW_017728995.1:57705799-57711532 GCF_001723915.1 Gavialis gangeticus
GCTTTTTACAAGAGCATCTCGCCTCTGCCGCGGTGTCTACTTTCGATAAATGTTTTGATTTCGCCTCGGTGCTCATGTAGCAACAGGAAAACATCAGCCCCTGGTAATGTTCAATTCCATTTGAAATTATCTCTTGGAGGCAACACAGGAAACAGCAGTTTTCAGGCTTCAAATGCAGTCCCACCGGTGTCTGAAGCTGGGGCCCCGTATGTTTGGGAAACGGAGGAGTTGAGGACTGGGTGGGGTGGGGGGGAGGTAAGTGTGGACTCTGTCTTCATCCCACTTTAGTCTTGCTCATGCATGGCTGGGCAGGTGAGCGTGTGCATGAAGGGGCAGGGGGGCATGAAGGAGCTCAGCTGCTCAGAAAGCTCCACTGGGCAGGCGTGGGACAGGCAGGTATGGCAGGAGTAGCAGCAGGAGCCAGTGCAGACTTGGCTGCAACCCTGCAAGGCAGGCATGGGATAGAGGCCAACAGAGCTGGCAGCGCCAGGCTTGGCTTCCTCCCTCCCCCTCCCCACCAGTGGCAGCTGCTTTTCTGCTCCTTTACCCTCCACTCCCCACCCCACACACGCATCCCGTACCTCACTCCCCACCATACTCGCACACACTCAACACTCTTCTACACGTCCCATGCCCCACTATACCCACACACTCTTCCCACAACCTCCCACACACTCCACACCCCACCATACCTACACACGCATCTCACACCCCCAAACTCCCCACACACACATCTACACATACACCTCCCCACACATCCCACACTGGCCCCCTACACCCACACACATCCTGCACTCCTCCCATAGCCACACACATCCACACTGTCCCACATACACCCCCTACCTCCCCTCCCACACAATTATACAAAAAACTTTGAGCTATTACACAATCACCTCTATACAAACTGTGCCAAATGTACATAAATCAGGACAAAAATATTTTTTGAAATAAAATTTAAATATGTTATAGTGATGTTTGATTCTTTTAGTATATGATTGTTATTTTCTGGTTCCATGATGGCAAACCCCACTTCCCCAAAAGGAGTAATTCTGGGGCAGGGGGAGGGAATTCCTGTGGCAGAGGTTAGGAGCGATACCTCCAGTACTGAGATGGCAACCAGGTGGGGGGGCCACCTGTCGAGGCAGCACTCCCCTTGTGGCCCTCAACAGCTCACCAAAACTTGTTAGGTGGCCCTCCAGCTGAAATAATTGCCCACCCCTGCACTATACTGTGGAAAATGGAGGTAATACTGTAGTTGATCAGAGGCAGCACAATTCTGTTGTGCTTATGAAGTTATGAAACATATGAAACATAGAAGAGTTAGCCATTTCTTAATGTTCTTCTTAGAAAGACAGGCGGTTAATAAATTGCAAAATGGTACCTTCTGTGTATGAAGGTACAGAAGGGGTGCTTTGTGTTTATGAAGTCTGACGTGCATCTTAATGATTTATTTCTCTGGATTGTCTAAATAAGTGTAAAATTTAATAGCTGTATCTTGGTATACCTTGATTACACCTATACATTTGAGCTTGCTACTCCTCCACATAATGCATCTGTGGTGTTGTAAGGAACAGCAGTTGATTGAAGCTGATTTAAATCCCTAGGAGCTGAAACTCCTTCTGCTATTGTTGTTTAGTATTGTAGCAGAACAGGCCCGATCCTAGACCAGAGAATGAAAACAAGGCAGACTGGGGAAAGAGTGAAGAATGCAAATAGGAACCTGCACTAGGTAGTCGCAGATTCTGTTTTAAACAGGACAGACTATTTGCTTTTCCCTTCATATCCTGTTGGTTAGTAAAGTTTGGAATGCTACAAAGGCAGCTTATTTTGCCTTTGTCAGAGGAGTGCTTTGCTTTGTGATACTGTCTTGCCCACCCTTTAGACCAGTGCTTCCCAACCTTTTCCTCAGCATGAACCCATTCAAACATTGGAAATATTTTGCAACCCCAAAATGATGGAGACAAAATCAACAAGTCATAAATATGGCATTACAATATTTATGACCGTTTATCTTTTTCATTTAAAACTTTTAAAATCATTTTAACTTTTTAGATTTAAAAAAAAAATTGAATACCAAGTTTAAAAAAGCTATTAAATAATTTATTTGATGTTTTATTTAATTGCTTCAACTGTGGATTATATTTACTATGCTGCCATACCATTAAACAACCCTAGATGTCATGGCTGCTAAATTGAGACTTAGAAGTATATAATACACAAAAAATATATAGGAAACTAGACTGCCATTACTGTTCACTGTTAATGTTTCTATGCTTGCTCAATATAACTGTCCCTCTAAACTCCCACTAAAAACAAAGTAATACAAATCAAACCAAAATAAAATTAATGCATAATACTCTATAACATTTTCTTTTAGCAAGAAAAACTAAGTGCCATCATAGGTGATGCATGCCTCCTGAGGCTTGGGGTGGCACAACAACCGCCCACAAGTGTCGACTGTGAAGGTGAGCCAAGTGGGGATGGTCTGCAGGCAGTGGTGTCAGACCCACGGGGTCCCCCTGTGGCCAGGTGCCTAGTCCAGAAATGCCGCCACTGTGCCCAGAAGTGCCAGTGGCACTTCTTGGGGTTGGGGGGGAAGACACCAGCTCTCTGCCCGCCCCCTCTGCCCATTGTCTAAGCCAAGAGCACTTGCTCTTAAGGGAGCAACAGCACTCTCAGGGGGTGCGTGTCCATCACCTATGAGTGCCATACCATATTCAACAGTGGTATGCTAGAGAAAATAAATATATACATAATTTGTCAATGCAAATTATAACTCATTCTAGCTATAGTCTAAAACCACAAACAACATGCATAGAAAAAGACACTCCCAACCCACAGCCCCCTAGCCCTGCCAGTGCCCCTCGCTCCTGAACCACAGCCTCCCAACCCCTCAGCCCTGCTCGTGCTCCAATGCAATGGGGTGGGGTTGAGGCTGGATGCGGGGCTTCATCCCCACCCACCCACCCCCATGATGGTGGGGACTGAGGGGCTGGAGCGAGTGGGCAAGGGGTGGGGGGGCCATGCATGGAGCTGGACATGGGGTGGAGTGGGGCACGGGACCAGAGTTAGACCAGCGTGGGGCATCAGGTGGTGCCGCTCCATGTCCTGTTCCCACCCCCCCCAGTCATTCTTGATGGGCAATTGGCTAGTTTTAAAATAAAAACTTATACACTTATTATACCATTGTGCTTTAATAACAATATTATTGTGAAAACTATATATAGATAGCTCCATATATAATATATATTTTTCACAATAATATTTTTCCAAATTGGTTTACTTGTATTTTGGAAGCAAAGATCTTTTTGCCTCCAGGTAATGTGCAATCCCACATTAGTAATACTTTGTTAGTTCAATAGGAACTGTTAAAATATTTAATTTATGTGCTGCTGTTCAGTATCATACAAGATGCTATGAATATTGTTTTTACATGTATACAAATGAAAAATAAACATGTTTAATGGAATATTTTGTATTCTTTGATCTATCCTATCTGAACCACTTTGAGTAGTATGGTAGAGGCTTCTTTGTTTAATGAATAGTTTAACAAATATATTTTTATTAGCCTAGTTACGAACAGTAGATTGGTGGAGTAGATTCATTCATTCAATTTCTAAATGTTGTAAAGCTATGTAAACATTTTTCTTTAATGTAGATAATAGTAAAGAATCCAGTGGACTGCAGAGGTTTTTGAAGTATACATACTGTGTTTCATATTCTTGAATAGTGTATATTGATCCATAATCCTTATTAGGCTCTTTGTTTGTTTGTCTTAAGTTTCTGTTCTGCAAAATTTTCTGGGCACTACTTTCAACAGAAATGAAAACTGTCAGTCAGTGAAAACTGTGTACATATAGTTGGTTTTTAATTTAGGCCCTGGTGCTATAAACACCTTCACAGAAGTACCTTTATTCATTGAACTTCATGAGTTCAATAGATTTACTTGCTTGAGTAAAATTATTCATTTTTGTATATGTCTGAAGTCTTGGGAACCTTAGACCCCCTACCTTGTAAGCTGATCTGTGCAAGAAGGCCTATGTAAAATTTCGCAAGATATTAAAATGTGTATCTGATTATAAAATAGTAAAGCATCTGAATTAATTTCTTTTCCTAGGGCCATGTGGTTATGATACTGTTCAGATTTCATCATGCCTCCTACAGTAACAGACATCCTTGACATCTGGGCAGTGGATTCACAGATAGGAGCTGATGGCTTAATCTCTGTGGATTTCCTGCTGCCCACTGGAATCTACATCAACCTGGATGTCCCTAGAGATGCCACCATATCTCATATTAAACAGGTAGATAAATGAATGGACTGTTAGTACTATGCTTGCTATTTTAAATGAACTCTACTATTGATTTTATTGTGAAGTGCTTTATATGTTAGGTCACTTAAAAACCTTAAATTTTTCTTAATGTTTGTTCCTATCTATCAAACACAGATGCAATTTAAAGAAGTGAACTGAATGCAGACTTTGGTAGACTCATCATGCCTCTGCGGGTTAGTCATCTGGAGATGTTCAGTCCTTTACTGACATACTTGTCCTGGCAAAGTTCCAGAGTGTAGATTAAATTATTCCAGCAAAATTGTGTTCCTTCCAGTGCAGCTTGTTTTTCCTCAGGAAGACAAAAACTAGCTGTATTGATAAACTGGAAATTTGACTAGTGTAAACTTAAGCCATGGTAGGAGCAATTTGCTGGAATAACACTTATATGGGTAAAGTGTCCTTTGGACTTCAGAAAGGCTGAAACCAGTAGATTTGAAGTATGAACTACTTGTATCCAACTGTTTCAGGTGTAACATAACAAAAGACGTTTAGATGCTCAGCAGCAAAGTAGACTGTACTGACATTTTTGCTCTGAACCTGGTTAATGTGCTTCTCACAATCTGAAAATATTTCCTATGCTTCAGCTTGCTCCAAAAGTTTGTCAACCACTTTTTATCCAACAAGCAAAATGTTAGCTACTGACAAATTGGTGGTGCAATTGTGTTGTCAGAAGGAAAAACAATTTTAAAATGCATCCAAAACAGAATATTAAGAAAGCTGAGAAATGAACTGAGGTTTTGTATCCATTTTATTAACTATTTTAATTTTCATCTTTAGATGGAGTGTACATTTCCCTTAAATTTAAATGAAACATGTAGAATTTCCTGTCTTCTGTAGAAGCCCGAGGTCAAATTCTGCAAGTTAACACTTGCCCCTTCAAGCCACGGTCCCCAGGTTGAGAGTTACTTCATTGACTTAAAATCAAAACAAATTTAGGGTTCAAAGGGATCTCAGGAGGTCATCTAGTCCAACCCCCTGCTCAAAGCAGGACCACCTCCTGCACCCCAACTGTATCATGCCACTTCAACAGAGAAATTCCAAATATACATTGGTGTGACTTAAGACCAGATTTTGTCTACTAGAGCCTTGCCCAAAATTTTAATCTTGATTACCATGTCATAAATTAGGTCTCCCAGCAGGCAGGGAGGGGGAGGCAGTGGGGAGAGAGGGAGGGGAGCAGGAAGGAGATAGGGGGGTTTCTGGTGGTAGCGCCCCCCCTACTGCTGCCACCATGCCCCACCTTGCTGCTGCCACTGCTGTCTAGCCCCCACAACAGCTGGCAGAGAGGGGGAGGCAGGGAGGTGGGGCATATTGCATGTCACTGGTGTTGGTGGTTACCACCACATGCAGGCTCCCTTCCCCACCCCCATTGTTTCTGGGAGCTGGTGGCAGCACAGGG
>NW_017728995.1:57711755-57719903 GCF_001723915.1 Gavialis gangeticus
CATGGGGCCACACTGGGAGCAGCAGGTGGTGGAGGGCCCATGGGGCTGGATACTGTGGGGGCAGGCCACACAGGATTGGATGTGAAGGGTGGGGGGTACATGGGGCCAGAGGTGGAACAGTGGCACTGTGGGACGCTGGGTGGCAGTGCTCCATCCCCACTGCCCCCCACCCCCGTCATTCATGATGGGCAATTTGCTACTATTTATTTATTTACTGAAGAGATTTTGAATGGGAAGTAGGATATATGTTGCAGAAACTCAAAGCTGGAACTGTAAGAGATCAAATATGTAAAGAGTGCAAAGGGAAAAATCAAAGAATACATTTAGGTACTATAACACCTGGATTAGTGCAGTGTGTAAAGTATGTGTAACTTTGTATGGGAGATAACCAAACCTAAAAAATCATAATTCTCTCTGCTTTTTATCTAAATTTGAAAGCTTCACCTAAGATTTACTAAACTATGTTGCTGTATGCTATATTCAACAAAATGTTTTTCTGTTTCTTAGTTTTTCATTCCTATACAGCACTTGAATAATGATGATGTTCAGGGGTGTGTACATATGTCTGTGTGTTGATACGGACATGGGGGAAAGAAAATGTAAAAGAATAGGCAAACGTAGTTGTGAAATTTATAAAGGTTTTCTTGACAATAAAACCTTGGTTAAAAGTTCTAAAATGCATAGTATTGCAGTTGATTATGTCTATGTGTAATTAAGTAATCTCCTCTGTTCCTTTGATTTAACACTAAGTAGAATTCTGAGACTCTTTGTGTTGCTAAACGGTACTTGCATACGATTACATGAGTGGTATTGTTGGCACTTAGCCACAGTTGGCAGTTCTTTTACCCATGCTTAGATATGTAAGTGTACAGTACATGTGCATGCTTAGCATATGCAATGGGCTTCCACTGCACATACACACAGGCATACAGCTATATACATTGTGCAAATCCCAGAAAAAGCTCAGGAGAGGCAAGAGTCTTCTCATGTTTTAATCCCATTATCTAAGTGGTTAGGGCAGCAGGAGACCCCAGTTCTTGGCCTCCTTGCCCAGAGTGGCATTTGAAACTGCATCTCTGATTTCCCAGCACAGTGTGCTAACCACAGGTTAGACATTATCCAGTCCCCTCTCCTTTTTTGTGTCTGAGCCATTGCACCTTGCATTTAACAGTCACTGGATAAAATGGATTGAGAGAAGTTACAAGTTTCAGTGGGAGCAAAAGTCCATACTAGAACCTAAGGCCTGTTGACTTCCAGAATTATGTTCATCTTACTGAGCCATACACCCTAACTTGTTCTCTTGCTCTTGACTCCACATATCTCTTTCTCTTCACTGCCAATAGGGTTAAAATATAGGAGGGTTCTCCTCCTCTTCAGGCATCTAACATCTGCTAGTCAGGGTTTTTTTTTTGTCGGGCTACAATTTTGTGATTTATGCAAGTATGCTGGGCATGGTGTATACCAAGGGCGTCCAACCTTTTTGAATGTGGGGCCGGATCATGAACTTTTTATCACACACTGGGCCAGCGAGCCATATTCAAAGACCTCACAGGAAGTGGTATCACATCAGGAAGTGATGTCACATGATCTTTGACACCAATGAAGTTGCAGGAAGTGACAATGAAATGGGTCTGGAAATGTGGTTTAAAATCCAAAATAAAAACAATATAAAAAGCAACAAAGAAATAATACCAAACACTTGACTAAAATAAACACTTTCGCTTCTACTCACTTCTCAGTGAATGAAAGAAGCATAATGCAAGTCAACAGATCAAATGTGGAACAGATATCAGCCAGAGTGGAAACTAATCAAAGCAACAAAAGATGGGCATTTTTGAGAATAAACTTCAAGAAGATCTATTTTTATTGAATTAATAACTTGTTAGTAACACATCTTTAAGAAGTAGTAACAAGTTGAACCCCCAATCCCGCACCAAGAGAAACAGAAGCATCGGCTGGTGGGACCTCAGTGACCAGCAGGGGTAGAATTTGGATATCTGGCCCAGTGAAAGATGTTTACATGCCTCTTCATTCACTGCCATCATATCCAGTTGTTACCCCATCTTTATCCCTTTTATCAGCAATACACTATATGCTGGTTAAAGAGGCAGAAGACCTCCAAGGAAAGGGCATCATTGCTCCGAAGCTGGTATACCCCTTATGGTCTTTACCACTCTGCCTTGTCCTTGGCTTGCTGTGCTCAAGGCTGGACTAGTGGGGTGAACTTTCATCGGCATACCCAGCTGCAAAGTAGCAGACCAGGCATTGATTAAAATAATCCTCCCAAAATAGTCTTGGAGACTAGCTTAGTTGAGTTGCCAGGCTGAAAACAGGTCACCTGGTCTAAGGTCAGGTTGGTGGCAACCACAACACAACCAGCCCTACTGTGTTTATAGCTCAGAGAAATAGAGAGGAAACGGGGGAAATGGAAACAACGGCTGATCTGGCAAAAACCTCTCTTGTTTGTACTTTATCCAAAGATCTGATAGCTTATCTCATAGTACAACAGCTACTGCACTGAAGAGGATGAAGCAGAAGGAAGATGACTACTGTTGTGTTTGTTCTCTTTTTCTGGACACCATGCTTTACAGGCAGTAGATATCTAGTTAATTACTCCTCAGTGCTGGCTGAAGCTTGCTGTGCAAACACACCCAGGAAAGCAGGGAGTGGCAAGTTAGTTTAGCAGTCAGAAAGGACCATAAATCATTACTCTTGCTGCAACTGTGGCCTATGGATTCAGCACCAAGACTGGGAGGTAGGCAAGCTGAACTATATTTCTAGCTCTACCGGAGACTTGCCATGTAACTTCAGGTAAATTGCCAATGCCAGATTTGGAAAGGGACTGGGCGCCACCTGGTTCCATGGGAATACCTGACCTGGACCCCATGAGGCAGCAGGCATCCTGCCACCAGTCAAACAAGACCGTGGGAAGAAATTTCCAACAGTTTCTTGCCAATGGGAGGAAGTAGAAATTAAAGAGAGAACCTCTTCCCCTTTTCTTTTTGTCCACATGTTTAACTGACAAGGCATAGAACAGAGCCTGAAAACCTCGCTGTATTTCCAGTACCAGCCCTCTGTTTGCAGAGGTTAGAACAGTGAGGGAGTGGAACGGATTGCCTAGGGAACTTGTGGACTTTCCATCATCGGAGGTGTTCAAAAAGATGTTGGACAGCACTGACTGGTCGGGCATGATCTAGGCCAGCGTTTATCAAAACATGGGTCGCAACCCAAAAGTAGGTCTCAAGAAATGGTCACAAGCAAACTTTAAAAATGAGTTCTCCTTTAAAAGTGAAAAACATATAACTGTGGCTTTTCTCTTGTGGGCTGGCAGAATTCCAGCCTACAAGGGGCTACTTGGGGGGGGGGCATGCCCCCCACACTGGGGCATTGGGGTCTAGAGGTAGGAGCAGTGAGGAACACTGGGTCGGCACTGACCATCTATGTTTACAAATGGGTCCTGGTACAAGAAAGGTTGAGAACCACTGATCTGGACCGGGGTGGGCAGTTAGAGGCAGGGTGGAGCAACACAGGGCACAACCCTTGCTACTGAGGCTCCTGTTAGTGAGCCAGATAGAATCAGTTGGTGGGCTGGATACAGCTCATGGGCCATATTTTGCCTACCCCGATCTAGGCATAGCTATGCCTATGTTCTACTATGGGTACTTCTCATGCTTCTGGGCTTTGCTTGTTGCCCCCACCACCAACCTTCCCCTTTCTGCTATATGTGCCAGGGAGTTTTTAAGTCTTCCTCAGAAGTACTGGGTGTTGGCTACAGCCAAAGCTAGGGACTTTGACTGGGGTGTGCCAATGCTCCTTCTGGGACCAAATCCAGAGGCTTTTGGCTAGAAGGTTACGTCCAGAGGTAGGCAACCCCTTCCATGGGTGCCAGAGCATAACACACAAAGGCATTTTGCTTGGCACGTGTGCCTTGGGGCAGGCTTCAAGGAAAGGGCCAGAGCAGTGCTGCCACAACAAGGATAGAATCCCTTGTGGCTCCCCCGCTGTCTGCCACTGGCACGCCAACATTTTATAAGCTGCGGGTGTTTTTGGCACTGCCCAAAAAACACCACCGAGCCCTGATCTTGCCCCTCTGCTTGGGGTCCCACTGATCACCAAATTTGGGGCCAGGAAGGAATTTTACCCTATGGTCAGATTAGAGCAGACTGTGGACATTTTTGCCTTCCTTTGTAATGCTCCAGCACCCGGCTTCTGGGACGTAGGCACAGCCTGCTCCCAGGAAGGAAGACCAGGCTTTGAGATTAAAGCCCCAGGAGATGGGGGTTAGAGCTGAGCCTCCCTCCCCTGTAAAAGGCAGGGGACCCCCCCACACACATGCAGGTGCCGAGGTCTCACTGTCACCGGCCCAGCCCCAGGGGAGGCACCATCACCCCCGCCCAGCCTGGCCCTACCTGTGGTGCCCTGGCTGGGCAGGAGGCGGCAGAGGCAGATGACGAGGGCGAGCCTGGCTGCTGCACCGCCTCCATGGGTCTGCATCACTGCGCCAGGCTGGAGGGAGCCGGGGCCAGGTGGCACCTCAGGATGCAGCGAGCACAGGCTCTGCCCAAGCCTAGGGCCAGCCCATGCAGTGTAGCCAGTGCCGACAGCCCAGCGGGAGGAGGCACCTGCCCGTGCCACTCCACCTCTGCCAGCGACCCAGGGCCAGGCGGCCAAGCCGGGCTACCTCTTGCCTGCAGGCAGGGAGCCGTGAGTCGCTTGGGCCAGGAAGCGGTGGCTTCCCCATGTGGTGCTGGGGACAGGAGGAGGCGGGCCAGGTCTGCACTCCTCTTCCTACATGCACCGCATCGGCAACATCAAGCTGATGCGGTGCGTGTGGGAACCTTGTCCCTTCCCCAGCCCTTCAGCAGCCATTAGGAAGCTGCTGAGGGGCTGGGGGAGGGACAAGGGGCGGGGACAAAAGTAAACCATGTTTACTTTCACTTCTTGTTGCAGCACCGGGGCCACAGAAGATGCCTTGGCAGGCCGCATGGCAGCCTGCAGGCCATATGTTGGAGAAACCTGGTGTATACAGTGTACATAACCATGTAGCTGCTGGGTTGGTGTACAATTCCATACACACACATATGCTTACACATCCATACCACAAGTGTAATGAAATCACAAGCAATATGCTAGTGTCAAAAAGCTCACTTGCATGGATGGAAAACTCCTATTTAGGCATACAGAGTGTAATAGAATTCTCTCTTGCAGGTGGACGTCTTGTAATTTTGTATAGTTATTCCTGAAGGCTTGAAGTGTCTTATTTAGGGCATCAACTTGGAGAATAGAAGCTTGGACTAATTACACATATTAAATGTTTTTTTCCTATAATGAGCTTGCATGCTAATGTGTTCTAGAAACAGTTGGTTTTAATGATTTTGCAGTGCTTGTGTGCATTATAGAGGACTCTTACCTTTTGGAAATGCCTTTAATTATTGTGGGATGTAAAATTGTGTTTTTTATATTTCAGAAGACAATGGTGTAAACAGTTCAGCCAGGGACTATATTGCATAATCATAAAAGGATGGAATGAATAAAATCTGGTTTCTAAAATTCCAAGTTATTTTTGGTCACTGAACTGAAGCAACGGGGGGCATCTGTTTTTCATTTTAGTAGTAAACTGAATGCCTGGTAGGGACCGATGTACAAACACAGTCTTCCCCATCCTTTAACTTCCAGGTCTTAAAACTAACCAACAAGAGTCCTTGCTGCTAATATTCATACTTGAGTATTGCCCTGCAGATCAGCAGTTCATATAAAATGCTAACTTGGGTTTTAGGCAACATTTTGACTAAAGTAATTGCTGTAGCTTGGGGTATGATGTCTTATAAAGGATGGTATATTTGACTTTTATATCTCCTTGATCCTGTTAAACTATGTGAAGTTGGCCTTTTTCAGCCCTACATTTTTATCATTCTACTCTGTGATTCTAGTAAGTTTTAGTACCTGCATTTTGAAACACAGAATAAAACCCACTATCATTGATATGAGACTTGCAAAAATGTAGAGTATTGTTATTACTCCTTTACATGGAAATATCTTTCTTTATCTCTATGCTGCCTTTTATTGAACATCATACATTCACATAGACTATCACTTCCTCATGGATGAAATACTATCCCATTTTTTTCAGGTGGAGTCAGACTATCAAAATGCTTATATAGTGTTTTGGAAAAAACTATATAACTGTCCATAGAAACACAGTAGCTGTTCCACAGCTTGTTGTATGGGAATGTAATGGTTTTCAGGTGTTTTTATTTCATCGTGATATATATTTTAAATATGTCAATCAGGGCAGTTTAATAGAAGGGTCACCTGAGCTGGTGACACTCTTAACTCCTTTGTTCATATAGGGAATGCTGTCACTTAATCAAATTGAAGCGCCTTCTGGAAGTTTAAATACAATTTGTTTCAATTTTGAGATATTTGCTGAGTGTGTTCTGAGAGATGTGCTGCCATTTTTTATAGCATGCTTGAGCTGATGTGGTTTATCACAGACCTTTTATTCAAACTAGTACATTCACTGCTCTAGACAAAGCATCAGCCTTTTTCCAGTTTCAGGTTTTTCTGGGATTACAATTTGTCAGTGGTTTACAAAAAACTTTTTTAAGGCAAACATGTAGGACATCAAAAGATGGAATCTAATTTACTTGAAATTTACCATTCATCATAGTGTAGTTGATAAATTAAATAGGTGTTGCTGGGCCAGAAAACTATAAGCAAATGCAGTGAACAGTGTTTAGGCTTTGAGCTTAGGCTTTAATATGGGTTTGGCTTAAGTGTAGTGGTTGACCTGACACTGAAGATTGAGGGGAGTGCTTGATTCTCTTGCCCTGGCCCCTCATGTGAAAGACTTAACTACTATGAGGGCTGACTTTGAATTAGAAAGGGGAAAAATGCAGCAACCTAACACAGGTTTTTGTGTTTGTTTTTTTGTTTTGTTTTGGGGTTTTTTTGAGGCTCATCATTATGAGAGAGAGAAGTTTTAAGTGATGTCAAGTGAGTAGTGTCATATTACAGTGCATCTAATGGCTCCAGGTCAAATTGGAGAGGCATTGTGCTACGTGTTTTATAAATGTTTATGCTTATGGGATAGCTTTGCTCCAACTAACAGTCTAAGTAGTAAGACAAAAAAAGAAAAGACATTGTAGAAGAGGAGAATGAGGAGGATGTTGCTGTTGTAGAGAAGGGAACTGAAGACCAGTGGGCCTGGGTTGCCATTTCCCTGCTGACATTAAACTAGAGTTACCATATGTCCAGGTTTTCCCAGACTTGTCCTCTTTTTTGGGCCCTCCAACCCCTGTCCAGGTGGGGGGGGGGTTTAATACGATCAAACATCTGGGATTTTGGTCAGCTCAGCTTCAACATTTTTCCCAGCTTGCCCTAGCAAGTAGCTGCTTAGGAGAGTGGTGCAGCTAGGCAGGATGGTAGAAGCATCCCAGGCAGCTGGATGCAGGTAAATCTGTGTGGGACAGAGGTTGGAGAGCCAGAGCTTGGGAACTGTCTGGGGGACTATAAGGAGGGAGGTCCTTGGGGGTGTGTGTGTGTGTATGGCTGGGGTGTGTTGGGGGAGGCAGTGCCTGCTGGAGAATCTGTCCAGACTCTGGGGCTGCAGCAGGGCAAGGGAGTTGGGGAGGGACAGACATGCCTGCCCCTCCAGTGGGGAAGGGGGTTGGGGGGCCCTTCAGGGGCAGCAGGGAGTTGCATGGCCTGGCTGGCAGCACCAAGCCAGTGCCCTTACTTCCAGGTGCAGGGGGGAGATAAAAGGCTGAAGGGAGCAGTGGTTTGTGGGTTGGGAGTGAGGGGCACCAGCAATGCTGGGGGGGCAGGGGCTGCAGGTTGGGAGTTGAGGGCTCTGGGAAGGGCAGGGGACTGTGGCTTGGGAGTGAGGGGTGCCGGGGGTGGGACAGGGGGCTGTGGGTCCGGAGTGTGGGGCACTGGCAGTGCTGGAGGATTGAGGGGCACTGGATTGAGGGGCTGTGGGTCAGGATTGAGGGGCACCAGCAGGGATGGGGGGAGCTGTGGACAGGGAGTGGGGCACCAGCATGGCCTGGGGGTGGGGGGAGGGAGGCAGGGTACTGTAGGTTGGGAGTGAGGGGCGCAGGCAGGGCCAGTGGTCTACAGGTTGGGAGTGAGGGGTAGTAGCAGGGC
>NW_017728995.1:57724903-57729842 GCF_001723915.1 Gavialis gangeticus
TTTGGATAACTGCTAGGGGTGTACTGATAGAGATTGCCACTACTGCACACACCCCAGGAGGGCATGGGGGAGGGGGGAGTGTGCCCCCAGATCTGTGTGGGGTGGGGCGGGGTGGAGTGGCTGCCACTGCAGGCTGGGAGTGGGGGAGGCTGTGGCTTGGGAGTGAGGAGTAATGGAATGAGCAGGGGCAGGGCACTGGCATCATATAATCCCCTCCACGTGACCAGTAGCCTCTTTTTTGGAACTGGAAATATGGTAATCCTAATTAAATGTACTTAAAAATCATACCTGTAGAAATGCACACCCTGGCTGTGCCTGACATTAGAAAAAACAGAGCCAGGGAAATGGTGACATGCCCAAGGGCACGCAGGAAGTCTGTAGTGCTGCCACAAAATTTACGGCAGGTCTTTGGAATTGCAGTTCAGTTTCTTAACCCCTAGCCTCTCTCTCCTCTCTGGACAATGTGCAAAGTAGACTTCTGAAAATAAAAATATTAAGAGGGTAAAAGAATCATAGAAGTAGGGTTGGAAGGGACCTTGTAGATCTTCAAGTCCGACCCCCGCTGCCTGGGCGGGAGAAAAGACTGGACTCAAATGAGTCCAGCCAGGTAGCCATCAAGCCTCTTCTTAAAGATCCCCAGGGTAGGAGCCAGCACCACTTCCCTAGGAAGTTGGTTCCAGCTCCTAGCCGCCCTAACTGTGAAGTAGTTCTTGCGGATGTCTAATCTAAACGTACTGTCTAATAATTTGTGTCCATTGTTCCTTGTCACGCCAGGGGGTGCGAGGGGAAACGGCGTCTCCCCTAAACCCTTCTGGTGCCCCCTAGTGAGTTTATAGACAGTCACCAGGTCCCCCCTCAGCCTTCTCTTGTGAGAAGAAAAAAAAATCCAACTGTAAGATCATGAAAGGCCACACAAAGAACTGCAGATTCCTGACTGGGGTTCAGTAACCTGAAAATAGTCTTAAAACTATGCAGGATGTTTTGCCAGGAAAGTTTGACAGTAAAGCAAACAGTAAAATAGTTCATCTAACATTTGGAAACTGAATGTACATTCATTCTGTTTTTCCACCAAAGCAAAATGCCCCAGTTTTCTTTACTGATTTGTGTAAAAATTAATATTATAAACTTGTACTTTCAGTAAAAATTTAGAGATGATTGAAAATGTCCTTCTTTCTGTTTTTTAATAAACCCCTACCCTTTCTCAAACTTCTGCTCTCCTCTCTTTTCTCCTTCAGTCGCATAATCGTAGTTCTTTTTCCTTGAATCCAAATCCTGCTATGTCTAATTTAGTACTAAAGTGCTACCTAGTGGACAGAGCCTTGCAGCTATCAAATTCAAAAGTATTCCTTTAAGAAATTATTCCCTTTTATGAAGGAACCTCATCGTATCTCACTATTTGAATAAAATACAAACTGTATAGTTTAATATGAAGTGATGGCAATGCCTTACTGAGGAGTAATTGTTATTCCATAAGAGAAATAAAATCATGAAACCAATTGAAAGTGGTTTGTTATGAATGTGTGACATGCAGGCATTTCAGGAAAAAAATGACATGCAAAAATATACAATTTAAAGTCTCTTTGTAATGGAATTTATTTTTGTCAGTTCATGCTTGACAAAGTATGAAGAGCATTTACAAAAGGATGCTGGTTTAGTCAGCTGTAACACTGTATGTGCCAACAGCACTGTTGTTTTGTTCCATACCAACTTGGAGTGTTCTGTAAAATGCAATTTCCAGTAACATTTTTGTGGCTTTCTTACAAAGAGAAATAGATTGAGTCATTCTAATGCTATTTTCCATATGAAAACTCAACATCTAGGCTTGATAAATATATTGATGGAAATTCAGTAAAAAAAAGTTCAAGAGTCAACTGCCTTAGAGCTAAAAAACCAAGGAAGTTTGACATTGGAAACTTTAATGAAAGTTCTTTATTCACTAGCCTCCTAATAGCAAGAAGTGCTGGTGTAACCCAGTAAACAATGAAGAGCATAAGAATTGACAAATGTGCCTCGTGTTCTTGGCTGGTGTTTATAGATCAGTACCAGCAATACAACAGATTAACTTCCTTCAAAGGAATTAAAGCCCATCTTGCTTTATTATAAATAAGCAATAGATCCATTTTATTTAAATTAAATGCATTAACTGGCCAAGTCATCTAATGGTACAGCTCAGTTGAGCTTGATTTTAATGTACATTTAATCAAAGCATAGAAAAGTAGGCCTGGAAGGGACTGCAAGAGGTCTAGTCCAACCCTCTGCATGAAGCAGGATCATCCATACTTTAACCATCACATATGTGAATCCATTGTCTAACCTGCTAGAAAAACTATGCAGTCAACCCTGACACAACCACAAGGCATAACATCCTAACCGGCCACAAGTAAAGTAGGAGGAACTCCAGTTTTGGTAAGGCATGTATAGCCTTTGAGATCAACAGAGTCGAAGATATCTCTAGGGACTAGGAAAACATGAATAGCTTTGTTTTCAGGGTGTGAAGGGGGAACTTGATAGAAAAAAACCTTGAAATAATAAAATTATAGTAATAGTAAATGTAAAATATGTTAAGAAAATTTAATGCAAAAAACCTGAAACCACACTGATCTCCTTATATTGTAAAGGCTGCACTTATGAGGAACATTCTTTATTAGAAAAGCAAATGCACTGAGATGCTGATTTGATATTTTGAGAGACATAGAAATCAATGGATGCACACTTGCCTGCTACCTATTTCCAAAAACCTAGCTTGATATCTCTACCAAGCTGATGGAAATAGCATGATAAAGCTGTTTTTGGAGACTACCCCATCAGTCTAAAGCAAATCTATTGAGAAAATGAAGAGTCTTGGCTTCAGGAGACTCTGACTGGGAAGATGATTAGACCTATACAAAAATGAGTCATGAAGTCAGAGAAAGAAAGGAAGATTGTCAAAGGTTTAACCAGAACTTGAGACCTTGAACAGGGGAAAAAAGACATGTCTTTAATTTAAATGGGTAGATGGCACAAGAAATAGTTGGATAATAAAAGCTTTTCATACGCAAGCGGTGGTTCAATTTCAGTACAAGCCATTAATTAATAGGCCATCGAACTACCATCAAATGATAAAGACTATGTGAAAACCGTACCTTCCACACTATTTCTTAAGCTAGGGACAGACATTCAAAAAGCCAGAGCCTGAATTGATTCAGTCTTTGCAGGTTAGACTGAACAAATTTGCAAGTGAATAGATATGCCTGCAGTGGCTGAGGCCCTAAACTGGGGAGCGGTAGAGTGAGTCCTTGGCTGGAGGGAAACTAAGGTGAGGGGGGCCTGGATAGGCCTGAGTATGACTGGAGAAGGGTTTTAAACCTCCCATCCTCGCCTGCAGGGATCCCAGCCAGGATCTGCCTAGAGGGGGAAGCAGCCACTGACAAGGATCCCCAGCCCCTCCCTCCTCCTCCCCGCACCCCCCCCCCCCACTGACTGGTGGCAGGAGCAGGGGGAGGGGAGCAGACCCAGTAGTCTGAGGTGAAGTGAGGATTTAATCCCCCCATCATGGGCACCAATAGGCTCTGCTCATGCACCCGGGGCCACAGCAGCCAGATGCCAGTAACCTGAGAGGAAGGGGGGTTTAATTCCCCCCTCTCTCCCCCCTGATTGCTGGCAGCAGCAGCAGGGCACCAACATGGTGCTGTGGCCTGAGTCTGTCTAGGGAGTGGCCAGCTGACTGTGGGGAGGGGGCAGGGACAGGGGATGTGACCTAGGTGCAGGGAGCAGGGGAGATGAGGTTAGTTACCAAGCCCAACTCACCACTGCCTCCCACTGTGGCAGCGTGGCCCGGACTGGGGCAGCTGCCTCCTGTCCTGTGTGAAGGCTGTGGCTTGCAGGCAGGCTGCAACTGCAGCACTGCTTGCCACCACCACTGGGAGAGGGAGGGGGGTGGGAGTTAAGGGAACTATTGTGGTGTTCTCAGGTGAAGCACCTGTTACCTGCTGCCTGCTCACTGTGGCATCGGGCTCTCAGGGCAGGCTGCTGCAGGCCAGGGGCATGGGTCGGTGAGGGGAGGCAATTGACTGCCACAGCCTGGTCCAGCCCAGGAGCCAAGGCAGCGACTAGCCTGTGGCAGCTCACCCCGAGCACCCAGCACTGCCATGAGCAGGTGACAGGTGCTTCACTTGTGCCCGCCATGATGGTTCCTTCCACTGCTGCCGCTGGGAGAGGGGGGAATGGGCTCCTGTGGGCCAGTCACGGCCTACACTCCTGGGACACAGGGCTGGGCCAAAGTAAGCTGCGGCAGTCCATTGCCTCTCCCCACTGAGGCCCACACCCCTGGCCTGCAGTGGATCACCCCAAGTGCCTGGCCCCACAGCCCAGGAGTATAGCCTAGCCTGGTCTGGCCCAGCCCAGGGGCCTAGGCAGCAACTGGCCCGTGGCAGCTTGCCCCTTCCTCCTGCTGGTGGAGGGAACCATCGCGGTGGGTGTAGGTGAAGCACCTGTCACCCACTGGCTGCCATGGGCCAGTCATTGCCTAGGCCACTGGGCCGCATGGCTGGGCTGGACCGGACTGCTGCAGCCTGCCCTGAGTGCCCGGTGCCACAGCGAGCAGGTGACAAGTGCTTCACTTGCGCCCACCACAATAGTTCACTCCACCACCACCAGGAGAGGGAGGGGGCAGGAAGCCGCGGTGCAGATGCAGTGCACCTGCAAACTGCAGTTCCTGTGCAGGGCTGGAAGTGGCAGGCGCAAACCCTCACCTCCTGGGGTTGCCCCAGCCTGGGCCATGCTGCTGCAGCAGGAGGTGGCAGAGAGTTGGGCTCCATAACTAGCCCAGGTTGCCATGTCGGTGCCCCTGCTGTTGCTGCCTGCAATGGGGGGGGGGGGCATTAAAACCCTCACTTCCTCTCAGGCTACTGGTATTTGACCTCTGTGGCCCTCGGTGCGCAGCCCCGGGTGCCCAAGCAGA
>NW_017728995.1:57734842-57737022 GCF_001723915.1 Gavialis gangeticus
CCCCCCCCCCCCCCCCCCCCCCCCGCCGGCCATGGGAAAATTAAAACCTTGCTTCTCCTCAGGCTACCAGGGTCTGGCCCTGGTCCTGCCCCTGCCACTGGAGCAGTGGGGGGGGGGAACAGGGCTTCCTGGCAAGAGCTGCTGCCCCCTTGCCAGGCTGACCCTGCAGCACTCCAGAGCAGGGTTTCCCATCCCCACCCTTATCTCAGTGCTCTGGCTAGGGAGGAGAGGGGTGGGGCCAAACCCGCTGGCTGGAACAGACAGCCCAGCCCAGGGCTACAAAGCATGCTGAGATGCTGGTGGACTCTGATTTAACTTAAGCCAGGGAGGGATCTGGGACAGAAACTGGTTTGACCGAAATCAGTTAAGTCTGACGCTACAGTCAGCCAGGTGTATCTTAAGCCAGTTTTGGCCATTTTGAAACTGGCTTATGTGCACTGAGCTTCTGTTCTGTTAAAGGTTTATACCAGTTGCAAATAGGGGTAGGTTCCCATAGTGGTTGAGGGAGGGAGTGAGGCTGGGACTAGGGAAGGGGGAGGGGGAGGGGTACTGCTCCCAGGGCTGCACAAGGCAGCAAAGCAGAGGGAGCAGTGACACTTGCCCCAACCCCATCTGCAGCGGCTGCAGGTGTGGCTGGTGCCAGCTGCCTGCAGCTGCTCGGCTGCACTGTGCTTCCCTTGTTCCCCCAACGCCTGGGCTCCACCTGTCCCCACTCACCTCTCCTGGGCTGCGCTGTGCAGGTCACTCCAGCTCAGGCTGGGGTGAGTGCGGACAAGGGGAGCCCTGGGCAGCGTGGGGCATGGCACTTGCCCCAGCCTGTGCTGGAGCGGCCCTGGAAGTAGCCAACACCAGCTGCCTGCACCAGGGCACGGTGCAGCCCAGGAGCAGAGGTGAGTGGGTACAGGTGGAACCCAGGTGTGGGGGGGACAGGCGGAGCATGGTGCAGCCCAGTGGCTGGAGATAGCTGGGGCTGCTGCAGATGGGGCTGTAGTGTGTGGGGCCACAGCCTTTTCCCCTCCCCCCATAGACTTACCTGCTTGGGCAGGGGGCATCTGTGCTGATTGCGTAAGAGCGGATTAACCTCACAGATAATGAATCATGGGTCTAAATATGTTCATCATGTAGGGGCAAATTCGCATATAAAGAACCGTCATAAATCAAGGGAAACCTGTATTTAAAAACATTTTTATTTGTAGTGGATGCCTTATTTTAGAGTAGATGGCAATGTCATCTTTTCTCACAACTGAACATAGCAGTGGCCATGGAAATACCTTTAGCATCACGTTTGAACTTTAGCTTAAAACATTTCAGGAGATTGGAAGAATGATACTGATATACTAGGAAGCAGAACAAAAAAATGAACAGGATGACCTGGGTAACTATAGGCTGGCCAAGCTGGCATCATTTCTTGGAAGAATAATGGAAAAGCTGATAAGGACTGAGAGGGAGAATATAATTTTTAATGCAAATTCATGTCATTTTATAACTAGGCTTAGTCAAAGAAGCAGTCTATATCGCTCTTTGAGATTATGCATATTGCTGGTAAAGGGAGCTGCGTAGGTGTCATACCCAGACTGATGGTCTTTCTGAGTTCTTTGTAATAGAATAATTGCTCTATTATTTTTGTGTTCTCAAGAAAATGAGTGAACACTAAGGGCTAGCATTTTCTTTGTGGGGTCGTTGTTAGATGAGAGGTGCCTTGAGTCTAAAAAGGCTGGGGAAACTCTGCTGCTCTACTTTGTTCCCTGCCCTGTGATCCTTGCCTGATCTGTTGCTCTGCTTTCTGTTCCCTTTACCACAACTGTTGCTTTGTTTTCTGTACTATGATGCATCTGCTGCTGTGCTGCCTCTGCCCGTCCCAATCTGCCACATGCCACAGGCAGAAGCTGCCTATGGCATGTGTGCGACAGACTGGCTATCCCTGCTGTAATGCATAATAGTATATTCTAGAGGTGCACCAACACATTGGTCTGATGTCAGATTAGCACTGATATAAAGAAAATTGTCTGTATTAAAAAATGGCCTAATATGGTCAATAATTTGGCCAGTAAATGGCCTGTACATGTGCACAGCTGCAATGCAGCATATAGGCAGCAAGGAGCACAGCCTGACAGCATGGCGAGCTGTGTGCAGCTGGTAAATCTGTTGTGGGGGGGAGGAAAAGGGGGGGGGGGGGGCAG
>NW_017728995.1:57737034-57740039 GCF_001723915.1 Gavialis gangeticus
ATTGAAGGAGTGGGGCTGGGGCAGAGGCTGAGGCAAGCACTGCCCAGCCAGAGTAGGGTGGGTGCAGGACAGCCGTGGCTTGTCTGGGTGTGGGGAGGGTGTGGCTCCCACCACTGTGCCTTGCTCATCCGGTGGCTTGTCTGGCGGCTCACACCGCTGCTCCTGCCACTTGTCCAGGAGGGCATGGTGGGGGCGGGTGTCCCCAGATTGGCACAGGATGGGGTGGACCAGGAATTGCTGTGTGCAGCCCGAGCCCCAGGCTGTACCCCCTTCCCCTGCGCTCCCTGGACAAGCCATGGCTTTGTCTTGTACCTGCCCCACTCAAGCTAGGGAGCACTTGCCCTAGCCCCGCTCCCTCCTTCACCGCCGGGGCCTTGATCTGGCCCCCTCAATGCCCCATCCCTCACCCCTCCCCTTCCACTACAACAGCTGGACACTGCTCTTTAAGCTGTGGGCTACTATCGGAAATTGGATTGAGATCAGCTGATATGCCTCCTTAAAAATCAGCTATCGGTATCAGCCCCAAAAATGTCTATCTGTGCACCCTAGCATATTCCTGCTTTAAAAAAAAAAACAACCCCCCCCCCAAAACAAAATAAACCACACCATCATATCTCCCTCTAACTTTCACTCTTAAAACGCACCTATGCTATGGTTGCTGCAAAATACGTGATAGTGTTCAGTAGTTGGATGCTGTGGCCACTGCTCTGCATTGACTGGAATTGTCTCATTAGTTTGTCATAGCTATCTGATTATAAGTATAGATTACAAGGTCATCCTCTTCTATTATATGTTTGCACAGCAGTTAACACTTAGGAGGACCTGGCCTCAAAGGACTATTACCATACAAATTACAAAAAATAATGTTTCTGTTATGTTAGATTTATGCAACAAAAATAAGTAGCAATGTGCAGACATGTGCATAAGTGATTTTTTTTTTTTAACATGAATGCATGCCTGACCTAAACCCATAAAGAGCTCACATACAGGCATTGCATTTTTACTGAGAGAATTGCAGCTGTCCAGTAGAAAAGTGTACAGGTGTTCACACGGTTCCTACTGCAACAAAAATGGCAGTTCCAAGAGAAAAATGACTTAGTGTTTACTCAAATAGAAGATGACCTGGATTATAAAATGACAGCCCTCCCCCCCAATAATTGGATTATATATGGAAAAGTTTATAAATGTTGTTATAATTTTCCAGATCTAGAATCTAATTATTGTAGGTTTGCCTTGAATTAGTAGGTTTGCCCCTCCTACTGCTACAGCAGGGAAAATCAATCTGGGGGATCAGCTAGCCCTTTGCACTCTGCTTCCCCTCCCCTCACCAAGCTTTTCTCTTGATAGCCCCTTCCCCTTCTGCCTGAGCACATGGAAGTGAGGAGCAAGTTTGAAAACAATAACCTTGAAACCAAACATGGCTGTAGCAATTTGCATATAGTACCCATAGACTTAATTAATTAGAATTGATGTATGTTACCTTTTTTGGAAGTATGGCAAGTTTTATCACAGGTGTTTCATAAACACTTTTTCGAGCAGCATTTTGGCACCTCCTTATATCTAGTATAAACTACTTTTTGCAAAATGTACGTAGCTAAACTTTTGCTATCCTGTCTTGTGACTGATACAGTTCACTTGACAGTCCATAACGCATCTACAGTTGACCATCATCATTGCCATTACAATAAAATGCAATGCATTCCTGAATGCCCACTTGCCTATCACCGTTTCCTCTAGCTGCCTCTGCGTCCCCTCCTCCACAACCCCTGTGTTTCTTTCCCCAGTCCTTTCATGACTCTACCAGCCCTAAGTCTCCATCTTCCTTGTCATCATCTTTCTTCTCATAGTCTTTGTCATCTTCTCTGTCATCATTGCTGATCTCTTTTTTCACTGTTGTTGTCATCTTATCTAGAGGTGCTGCCCTTAAACAGTTTGTGCCATTCTTTCCTCCTCCATGTGTCTTCCTCTGTCTTCTCCCTGTCTTCGCCTTCTGTCTTTCAGCAATAGCTCACTGGGCCATGTTTTGATGCAGTTCATGACTGTGTTTTGACTGCAAGGTTCATGTGCCTGTACATGAGTGGGTTCTTGGTCTTCCACAGAGTCTTCCTGAAGCAGGAGGTGAACTAGTCAAAGCTGATCGTTGGGGTTCCTTGCTACTTGGTCAGATGGCTGAACAGCACAGCCTCTCTGGTCAGGGTCTTCAACCCACCTTTATCTGAAGAAGTTTGCTTACTGTCCTCCACACCTCCCTGGCGTACAGCCAGCTGTAGAAGAGGTGGTTGATGCTTTCCTCCTCCCACCAGCAGGTTGTGTGGGGCAGTTTGGTGGGCATTTCGTGTCCCTCCCCCCCCAGTGTCTCAGCACAAGGGGAGTGCCCAGTGGCAGGAGTAGCAGTACTTTTCAAGAATCCAAAGTTGAGAGTAAAATAGGTGGAAGATATCATCAGTTGGAAACTACAATGAATGATACTATCAGCCAGGGGGAGCAGAATTAGAAATGTGTATGTGCCACCAGAGTGAGAGGGGAGGAATGCTATGCTTAGGAAGCTAACGGTGGTGGTCAGAAGGAGACCATAGATAACAGCTGGGGACTTCAGTTGTATAATAGAAGTAGGTGACAGAACAGGGGAAGGAGAAGACAGAACTTTAGACAGTTCATCCGGATTGTTAATAAATATAATAAATAAGAGTCACCGAGAGCTGTGTAGGCACAGGATAGAGTTTTCACTAGAACTGACCCCACTGGAAGGAAACCATCAAGAACTGACGTTGTGTTTGTATCAAAATAAGGAGAGAGATTGAAGAAAGAAAAGGTAATTGTGGCATTTAGTGATCGCTGGAAGCTGAAGGAGGAACTGAGTCTTGGTAAGAGCCGGGTTAGCAGAAGGGGAATGTGGAAGTTAAATGTGCAACTGTTACAGTTGCAACTGCCGTGCAACTGTTACAAGATCAGGAGATATGCCAATTTTACATGAGATGGTATGAAAGATGGAGAACACTGACGCA
>NW_017728995.1:57745039-57748325 GCF_001723915.1 Gavialis gangeticus
AGTGATCGCTGGAAGCTGAAGGAGGAACTGAGTCTTGGTAAGAGCCGGGTTAGCAGAAGGGGAATGTGGAAGTTAAATGTGCAACTGTTACAGTTGCAACTGCCGTGCAACTGTTACAAGATCAGGAGATATGCCAATTTTACATGAGATGGTATGAAAGATGGAGAACACTGACGGAATGTTTTGGGAGCATCAGAGAATGGTGAATGATGGTGAAGAAGAAGATGGGAGAATTCTCCAGGAAGGAAGGCTGAAGAACCATGGGGAGAAGAACAAACGAGCTGCAGAGAAAGATGATACAGGAGCTGCTGAAAGAAGCTGCAGAAGGAAGACGGGTATGAGAACAAGTAGAAGAAACAAGGCAAGAAATAGGAAGTCGAGAGGGAGAATGTTTTTAGCACCCTGGGTGGGAGAAAATAGAGCGCTCCCAGTACTTTTCGGCTAGAGCGAAGATGGAGAAAGAGCTAAAAGCAGTACAGAAAGATGATGGTACCCAGGTGGAAAAGCAGGAAGAGGTGTTGGAGGCAATGAGATTTTATGAAGAGCTACATCAAAAGGAAATAGGAAGATGATGAAGGATTCGCTGGAACAGATTTAAGAAAAAGTACTGGAGGAGGAAGCAAAGGCGATGGAAGAAAAGATAAAGGAAGTGAGTAGTTCTTAAAAACATTTAAAAGAGGGAAATCAAAAACAGACAAACTACTTACCTTGGGAGAGTTTTGGGCATGGGTAAGGAGGGATATAGTGGAAGTTACTGAGGAAATAGCAGAAACAGGAGAGGCAGGGAGAGATTTTATAAGAGTTATTGCGATCTTACTCCTCAAGAAAGGGGAGAAGTAACTCCTGAAAAACTGGAGGCTGATTTATACTCCTTAATAGGAATTATAAGTTAATGGCCAAGATGCTGGCTTTGAGGATGAGGAAAAACCTCCAGAAGATAATACATGAAGACCAAGTATACACAGTACCAGGTAGAAGGATCTCCCAAATGATTAGAGTGACTGATCAGAGAGATACTGTTCCACATCCAAGAAAGGAAAACAAATAGTTATAGCAAACCTAGATTTAGAGAAAAACATATGACAGAATAGATCATGATTACATATTCAAAGTGCTAGGAAAAATAAGGTTCCTGGAAAAAATGTGAAATTATTCTCTCACTCAACTCTGCATTGGTAAGGCCTGAAGAGCAAGCCATAGGAGGAATTGGCTGACAGATACAGGACTGTTCAGCCTAAGACTTGGAGGGGATTTGGTGGCAGCTTACAAATATATCAGGGGAGAGCATCAGGAGTTAGGCAAGCAACTATTCACCAAAGCGCTCCAGGGGAAAATCAGGAGCAATGGTCATAAACTCCTAGAAGAAGGTTTCAGACCTGAATATAAGGGAAATCTTCATGGGTCATGTGACCAGACTCTGGAATAGACTCCCAGTGGGTGTGGTTCAGGCAGCTGCCCTGGAAATTTTCAAAAGGAGACTGGATGCACACCTTACTGGGGTTATTTGACCCCAGCAGTCTTTCCTGCCCAGAGCAGTGCAGTGGGGCTGGACCCAGTGATCTCACGAGGTCCCTTCCAGCCCTAAACTTCTGTGAATTCTGTGAAATGTGATGGTGGCTTGAATTTTGAGGTGAAAAGGGGGTTGGATCTTCCTCTAGTTTTTTTTATAGTAGATGGTGTCAGAGAGTTGTCTGTTGGCTTCTTTTATGTAGTCTTCACCGCTAAGGATAACTATAGTTCCTCCTATATCTGCTGGTTTTATTACTATTCAGTGGTTGGATCTTAGAAATTCCATGACTCTCAAACTTTTTTATACACAAACTCTAACATCCTGTTCCCATCACTGCAGTATCAAAATAATAAAAAATAAAATATCTGAAAATGAATGTATTTGGTACCCTGGTCATCTAAACAGAAGGCAGACTAATTTAGCTTTCAAGATCTAGGATCTTATAGTCGATCAGAATTATGGTGTTAAAAAGTGTTTTGCCAAAGTACACAATAGATATTTTACTTGTTATGTTTCTAACCCATAGCTTACTGGAATTACTGATTTAAAAAAAAAAAAAAAAAAGATAAATCCTCAAAAGAATCAGTTGTCTAGCCCAACCATTTTATATTCATCTCTGTGATATTTAGAAAAGTGGAAGCAATAGATGCAATATATGTAACCAGTTACTAATTTATCAGTTAATTGCTTGAAATTCTCAGCACTTAACCATGCTTCCCATCCCAAATAAGATTTTAGAGGATATTCAAGAAAGAAGAAATGATCTACAAAAGTTTTTGGAGAGGAAAGGATTGTGAGAGGGCTCCAGAAGGGTGGTGACAGTCTGCTAGTCAGCACAGGGGACTGGCTCTGGGATTAGTCAGTATTCTATTGCTGCAGTAAATGATGACTACCTTCAATTTAGTTTTACTGCAAAGTAAAATAGGTGAGGTCAGCTCTAAGAGGGGGTTTAAAACTGACCTCATCCTGGTTTACTTAACTACATTGTGTGTTTTACCTCAGGAACACAAGGGTTTGAAAATTCTTCAGGTTACCATTTTTTTTTATTTAGCAGTGAAGACAGGACCTAACAAGAAGGCAACTCTTAATCCCTGTTAGAAGACCTAACAAAGGCAGTGATAATTAGTATCACATTTCCCTTATTTGGTGTTTCTAGATTTATCATGCAGAAAATGGGAACTGGTCTATATTAACTGTGAACTGTCTTAAGGTAAATAGGTAAGTGAAAAAAGAAAAATTCCAAATACTTGTTTAAGGGTCCTTAACAGTATGTTTTTTTTCTTATTTGCAGCTACTATGGAAGCAAGCACACAGCTATCCCCTATTTCATCTCCTTATGGAGATTGATTCTTACATGTTCTCATGTGTGAACCAGACAGCAGTACATGAGGAGCTAGAGGATGAAACGCGAAGACTCTGTGATGTTAGACCCTTTCTTCCTGTCCTCAAACTTGTGACACGGAACTGTGACCCAGGGGAAAAATTGGATTCCAGAATAGGTGTTCTCATAGGAAAAGGTAACTTTGAAAGAGTTTTTTTGTTTTTGTTTCATTTGTTGTGTATGGGGAAAGGGAAGGAGAAATTACTTTGTTAAAGAGGCATGCAGATGAGTACAACTTTTTGTCTGTTTTCTCTTTTGAACTTTTCATTTAAAGGCTGATACAAACGGCTTGAAAAATTCTGATCTCCATTATCACACTAATACCAGCCATTGTCAAAATTGCATTGAGCTTATTTTTGTTACAAGGATTAGTCTTGTCCCCTCCCCCCCCCAAA
>NW_017728995.1:57748395-57758745 GCF_001723915.1 Gavialis gangeticus
CCCCCCCCCCCCCCCCGAAACTGTGGAAGCTCCCTACCCGCCACTGCTTCTATCTCGCTAAATGCTGGTACTGCAGCTTTGCAGACAGATTCTTCTTGGCCAGTCAGGCAAGAAGGCATCTGCAGAAGTGCTTTAAAAAATGAAGAAATGAAGTATAGAATGGGTGGTGGTCATAAAGATCACAACCCACTTCCTGGCCAGCATCAAGAGCTGATCTGAAGTTTAAAAGCTGATATCTATTAGTGGTCCTTCCCAGTCATGATTAGTAAGATAGGATTCATATCAAACTACTGCTGCCTCAGACTATCATAAAGTTTTGAGGTAGAGGTAGTTCCGTTCCTTTTCACACAAGGTTTATGTGAGATATTTGGGCAAAAACTACAGGCAAATAAGTTTTTTTGCTCTAAGATTTGTTTTTAATTCTTCATCCTTGCACTAACAGATTTTACATTACATTGACATCTGCCTGCAACACTAGGTCAATGATCTAAATAGCAAATAAGTTTTTGTTGTCTTGAGTAGCTCAACTACTGCAATCCTCCCTTCCCCCTTCAGAGCTAATTGGAGGGCTTAAGTAAAGCTGGAGGCTGCTCTTGAATCTAAATAGGAATCTCTCTTAGGGAGACTGAGATTTCAGTTTATCATATGGCAGTGCAGTGTGCTTTTGATACGTTTCAAAGGCCAGTTATCATGTTAAGTAACAGAAGAGTGTAGTGTATAATCTTATTAGCGATAGGAGTAAAGTACAATATTCTGAAGGCTGTTGTGACCGAACGATGAATAGTGATTAGGGTTTTATAAGAGTGTAGAAACCAGTTTCTACTTTGTATATTTTTCCCTTTCTTATTCAGTGAACTTTTGTGTTGTTTTTTTTAAATAGTTGCACTGCATAGTTTTTTTAAATAGTTTTTTCTATATAATTCATCATATAAGGAAAAACTATTAAGCTGTTTTGTAGAGACTTAACAATCAATTGCTCTTGGGCTTTTTAATACACAATTTTCAAGTATGCTGTCAGATTGTTCTCTTGGCTATGTAAATGAAGACAAAGAGCGACTAATGAGGTCATACGTCACACATCAGAACAATGAACAATTGTTAGCTCTTTTATAAAGACTGCAAGTTCTGTCTAGGTTTCAGCAACAAACTGTCTGATATTTGTTCAAACTGACAATGGAACTGTTGCTGACTTAGCCAGTTTAACTGTTTCAACCTTAGTACTCTGAAAGATTTCTGTGACTGAATAATTCAGTTTTTGTGGCTCTGCAAGCCTGTGACTACAGAGCTAGTCTTCAGTTCCTATTATGTCTGCTCACAGTATAAAATTGATGCATTCCAGTATTTTTTAGCTTGTAAGGCTGAAGTGGATTTCAACGGGTGCTTTAGCAAAGCTTGGACAATGTTCTTCTAAGTACAAAAGAAATGTGACACTTTCATACTCTTTTGCTTCAGGCAAAGCAGTTTACATAACTTTTAGAAAGGCACACAAGCAAGTTTGGTTTGTGGGGAATTTTTAGCCTTTTTAGTTTTTTGAGGGTATCAGATTTATAATTAAAAATTACAAGTCACTATCCAGGGAAAACTTTCCATTTGCTAACACAGCACCTTCTTGCAAACTGTCAATCTTCTACTGCCTCTTCTGAAATGCTTGTCTTCATCTTTGAGGGGGAAATTGGTGGCCTACAAGCTTTTCTGATGTCTAGCTGTCCCACTTGACTATATCTATTTCCTGATACAAGAGGAAGATGATGATTAAAGCTTATGCTCTTTTTATCTTTATGACATCTTTCTGGGGTCAGAAAAGGGGCAGCTTTCCTTTTAATAGTGACACAGGAGAGGTTCTTAACTTTTTATGTTGAACCATGTATTTAACCCAGATTAAAATTCTCTCTTTGAGAAGTTATTTAAAAATGTTGTTGCTACAAACTTTAGAATCAAATTCAACTTGCTGTCCACCAGCAATTTTGGGTGAGAAGGTTTATGACCTCAAGTTGACTGGTTTTTCACGTAGCACAAGGCTGTCCAACTTCTAAGCAGTCCAGAGGCCAAGTGTCCCACAGGCTGCATCAGTGGGGGCTTCATGCCCAGGGGCCATGTAGCCTTTCCCCCCAGTGCACCTGCACAGGTGTTTTTACGCACTCCCACTCGCATGGTCCCAGGCTCACCCTCTGTTCCCAGCTGTGGTGCACTGCACTGCCCCTCTTCCTGGGCAGATAGGGAAGACTAGAGGAGGAAGGGGGAGCCTGGAGACTCTGGCAGTGGTTGCAGCTGGAGCAGTTTGGGGAGCAGCAGTCCAGCAGGAGCCCCAGGGCTGCAACTTAAGCCCTCGTTGCTCACACGCAGCCAGCAGGCCACAGGTTGGGCAGCCGTAAAATAGCCTTTGACCACTGCTTTTTTAAAATATGTTAATGTTGCTCAAATGAATTTCTTACCACCTTGCATATGTGCTGTATATATACTTGTGAATAAACAAGCAGTGGTTATGCACTAAATACCTGTTGTTTGACTGACTCTTTCAGGCCTTCATGAATTTGATGCCTTACCAGACCCTGAAGTGAAAGAATTCCGTACAAAAATGCGACGAATCAGTGAAGAGAAGAATCAGTCACTTGTTAGCCTGTCTTGGATGGACTGGTTAAAGCACACTTATCCCCCAGAACAAGAACCTTCTATCCCAGAAAACTTCCAAGATAAGCTTTATGGTGGAAATCTTGTAGTGGCCATTCATTTTGATAACTGCCAGGTAGAGTCATTGTTGTCTTTGAAGTCAGATAAATAATCTGGTCCTCAGGTTAGAAAGCACAGTGACTAAAAAGTATGTACAGAGCAAATGCACGCTGAGTGAAATAATGTTTAAATGCTGTGGTGTTGGCTTTAGGGTCCATGTTTTCCCTTTACAGTTCCTTGACTTTTGAAGGAGAGGGACCCTACGTTAGAAGTTGAGGTCACTAAAGTCAGAATTCATTCATTAATAAAACAAAGTGCTCTACTCATTCTTCCGCTGCGCAAACAGTTGTTCCTTCTGTAAGAGGAATGCAGTAAGAATTACTTACATAATGTAAGTGTAGATAGTGGATAAAATATCTATCTGAAGATATATTTTATCCTTGTTTTTTTAGAAACTTATATTTTTAAGTGCACCTCCCTGACTTTTTATGTACTTGTTCATGTATACTCAGAACTACTTTGGCCAACTGCTATTTTACTTTTTTTACTACTGACTGATTTTAGGCCAATAAAACACTGAATGGTAGGGACCATATTCAGATTCTGTTGCTTGACTTTCTAAAAAAACTCCTCTTTTAAAACTATTGCTTATATTTTATGTGCCGTAATTCACTGTTGAGTATCTTTGGGCATGATTTAATAGTGTTCAGGCTGAGAATTGCACTGCATAATTGACACAAAAAAGTAGGTCTGCATGCCTTACACTAAACCTCCTATCTTTTGATTTTCAAATAGTATTGATACAAAAGTGTTAAAAAATTGAGGTTGAAATGGTGTCAGTAGAATCAGGAGCAATCCCCAAAATTACATTTTCCGAGCAAGAAAAATCACTAATTTTCAGTTAGTTGATTTTAATTCTTACTGCCTTCACAGTGCAGCATAAAGGGGCAGACATTCACAAAGCTAGAGCCTGAATTGATTCAACCTTTGCAGGTTAATCTAACCTGCCTAGCCTGAACCAGTTTGTAACAGGACAACCATTCTCTCTGGACGGAGGAAATGCAGGCACATGCCTGCAGTTGCTGAGGCCAGGTGCCCGGGGGCACTAGAGAGAGTCCTTGGCTGAAGGGAAGCTATGATGGGGGGCATGGCCAGTCTGGGCTAAACTGGCCACAGAGGGGTTTAATTCCCCCCTTTATCCCACCAACAGAAACCCAAGGTGGGTCTGCTGAGTGTTTCCCCCCTCGCTGCTGCACCATAGTCCCTGAGGCAGAGGCGGGCAGGGAGGAGAGGTAGTTTTTCCTCTACCTCCACTGGTAACTGGGTCAGCCCGCTGTCGCTGCTATGCTCGCTCCCTGCCACGGAGTAGGCCCCTGCTGTTCCCTCTGCCAGATGCCAGATGGAGGAGGAGTAACCCCTGTCCTTGTCCCCACCCTCAGGGACCCTGTTTGGCCATGCCTTCACCCTGCCACTGCAGCGGGAGGAGGCAGGGCCCTTGTTGGGGGCAGCAGCCCCTATCATAATGTTGGGGAGCTGGCTGGCAGAGCTGCGGCAGGCTGTGTATGGCAGCACTGGCATCTGGAGGGCCAGAGCCCTGTAAGCCCTCTGTGCTACCGTGCTCAGCAGCAGTTCTCGCCCCAGCCCAGCAGCACGGCCCTTGCCAGGAAGAGGCTTGCTTTTGGGGAAACAGGGACGGGGGCTGCTACCCCAGTCACAGTAGCTCCCCCCCTCACCACTACAGCAGCTGGGCAGGGACGAGGTCAGACACTTCCTGCAGGGCCTTTGGGAGGTCAGGGAGTGGGGTTCTTCACTCTGCCTCCAGAGCACCGCAGCTGGGTCTGCCTGGCCCAGCTGCAACCACTGCTCAGGGCAGTGTCTGGCAGAATTAGCCCCCTCCTGCTGGGAGGAGGCTGGCCCTGAGCACAGACTAATGCTGCTTTGTCTGCAGCTGCCACATGGTCTGCACTTGGCGCCAGCCCCCTCCTGGCAGAAGGGTGCTTATTCCACTGGACACTGCCCTGAGTGCCGATGGAGAAGCGGCTGTGGCTGGGCCAGGCAGATCCGGCTGCGGTGCCCCAGGGCAAAGCAGGGAACCCCATTCCCTGCCCTCCTCTCCTCCCTCCAGAGGTCCTGCAGGCAGTACCTGGGTCTGCCCCACTCCCACCCATCCACTGAAGCAGTGAGGCAGGAGCTACTGTGACTGGGGCAGCAGCCCCCATCCCCGTTCTGTAAGCATGAGCCTCTTCTCAGAGGCAGCACATGCAGCCTGCTGCAACTCTGCTGGCTCGCAGTGTAGTGTCCCCACTAGTAAGGGGCTTGCGCTCCCTGACATTTGACAGGGGATACTGCTGGCAACAAGGGCCCTAACCACTCGTGCTGTAGTAGTGGTGCGAGGGCATGGCCAGACAGGGCCCCTGGGGTGGGGGGCAGGGACGGGGGTTATTTCTCCAGGGTCTGGCAGAGAGGACAGCAGGGGCCTGTTCTGCACCAGAGAGCGAATGCGGTGGAGATGGCAGGCAGACCTGGCTGCCAGTCGGGGTAGAGGGGAAACTAACTCTCCTCCCTGCCCCTCTGCCTCAGGGGCCATGGTGCAGCAGCGAGAGGGGAGCACCTGGCAGACCTGGCTCAGGTCTCTGCTGGTGAGAGAGAGTGGGGGAATTAAACCCCTCCCTGGCCAGACCATCACTCCTGCCTGTTCTTGTTTAGGCTGGAGAGCCCAGCCCAGAGAGCGTGCCGAGATGCTGGGAGAGTCTGGTTTAACTCTAAACCAGGAAGGGGTCTGGGACAGACATTTGCAAGAACTGGTTTGAGCCAAATCAGTTAAGCCTGATTCAACCAGGTTTATCTTCCACCAGTTTCAGCCATTTTGAAACTGGTTTATGTGCACTGAATGTCTGTTCTGTTACAAGTTTAAACCAGTTTCTGATCACTTAAACCAGTTTATGTAATGTCTGTCCCTAGCCAAAATGTTACTCTTTGTAGGAGTAGTTTCATCATGTATGTATCTCTAGTATGTCTCTGCTATGCTTTTACAACAGTAGAATGGGTAAGAATGGATGATTTACAAAAAAAATAACAACTCAGAACCATTTAATACATTTCCCAGGTGTGATTGCTTTTGTGTGCTCATAGTTCGAGTTAACTGTTTTGCAGTAGCATAACTGAGAGGGTGAGGAGCTCTTGAGACAGCGGCCTCAGGTGCAGTCACTGGCAGATGAGGTGAGAAAATAGCTTCCATTGCAACTGAGAGTCATACACACTGCTGCTAGCAGCCAGCATTGCTCTGTGCAGAACTGCTCCCCAGACCGTGGAACTTCCCAGTTATGCCTCTGCTGTTTTGATAATGTTGCTGATAAAATCTCTAAAAATGAATTGAAATGGGAGAAAATGATGAAACAGTCTTTTGGCTTTGGAAACTGATCAAAATATCAATACTTATTTTGGCAGCAGTGTACAACTAGCTAAGGCTAGGCGACTGATCAGTGACCCAAAAAAGGGAAGAATGGAAGCTGGCTTTGGTGCAGGGATTTTGTTATCTCCAAAATATATTGTTATAAATCTCTGTATGTGAGGCTGATACAAAAATAATGTGAAAGTACCAGCTACTGAAAATTGAGGCTTCTGCCCCCACGCAGATTCTGCTCCATTGCTAGTTGAGGGTGGTCTCTTCATGAGCTGGTGCCTTCCTGAAGTGCTCTTCATACTAGGCAGCTCAGCTGAGTGGAGTTGCCAAAGGGGCATGATTGTGCATTCACTCTGGCAGTGTGGGCCAGAAGGTAGACAAGGTCCCGGACACTTCTGCACCCAATTTAAGGTCTTGGGCCTGGTCTTGAAAGCCATTAGTGGTTAAATTCTAGCAACTTTAGTACATTAGCCCCAATCTGGGTTTTTCTGTTTGCTTTGTAAAAGCATTATAAAAGCAAGAATTTAAAATAAATAATTTTAAAAAATAATAACCCGACAAGGATACACACCAACACCTCCTTTCAGCAGGGGAAAGCAAACTGACGAATTACAGGGAAAAAAGGAATAATGTCCAAAATTAGCTACCCAGAATAATAAGGAAACTGAGTGTGGAGACTGCTCCGACATGCTGGAATTCCAGCATGTCGGAGCAGACTTGATAGCAGCTTCCTGCGTCTTATGCATCAGCACCTTCATGCTTAAAAATGGTGGAGGGGATGCTTGAACTGAAACTCGCAGAGCAAGCTTTAGTTCAAGAACTCCAGCTGCCATTTTTAAGCATGGGGACATGGGGAAGCTGATGCAGGAGTCATGGCAGCGCTTTAATTAAAACAGCTCTCGGAGCCATTCTAACTTAAAGTGCACCCCTCCACCACCCCAGAGCATGTGTAAAAGTGCCCTGTGAAGCCAACCAAACTGACTCCTTGTATTTGAAAGAATGAAACCACTTCCCACACATGTAAGGATGCATGCCCTCCACCCCCTGTCCCCCACCCCCCAAATCTGTAGTGAAGCGCCAGCAATTGTGAGGAAAAACAATGTTGTTGTCTTGTCCCTCATCAGTTTTGGTAGAGAAAGGGAAACCTTCAAGATCTGGCAGCAGTTCTAGGAAAGGAAGCTGTGTGGGACATAGTTTTAAATTGGGAAAATACTGAATTGATTTTCGACAGACTTTATAGTTTCATAGTTTCTAGGGTCGGAAGGGACCTGAGCAGATCATCTAGTCCGACCCCCTGCCATGGCAGGAAAGAGTACTGGGGTCAAATGACCCCAGTAAGGTGGTCATCCAACCTCCTCTTAAAAACCCCCAGGGTGGGAGCCTGCACCACCTCACTTGGAAGCTGGTTCCAGACCCTAGCCGCCCTGACCGTGAAGTAGCGCCTCCTGATGTCCAACTTAAACCTTCCCTCCGCCAGCTTGTGACCATTGTTCCTGGTCACTCCTTGCGGCGCTCGGGGGAACAGGGACTCCCCCAGCGCCTGCTGATCCCCCCTAACCAGTTTATAACAGGCCACAAGATCCCCCCTCAGCCTTCTCTTTTGAAGGCTGAACAGGTTCAGGTCCCGCAACCTTTCCTCATAGGACCTACCCTGCTGTCCCTTGATCATACGAGTGGCCCTCCTCTGGACCCTCTCGATGCTGTCCACATCCCTCTTAAAGTGCGGCGCCCAGAACTGGACGCAGTACTCCAGCTGCGGCCTGACCAGTGCCGCATAGAGGGGGAGGATCACCTCCTTGGACCTGCTCGAGATGCATCTGTGGATGCACGACAAGGTGCAGTTGGCCTTCCTAGCCGCCTCCCCACATTGCCGACTCATGTTCATCTTGGAGTCAATAATGACTCCCAGATCCTTTTCCACCTCCGTGCTGACAAGAGGGGAGTTCCCCAGCCTGTATGTATGGTGCCGATTGTTCCTCCCCAGGTGCATCACCTTACACTTGTCTGTGTTAAACCCCATCCTGTTCTCCTCCGCCCATCCTTGTAACCTATCTAGGTCCAACTGTAGCCTGTTGCTCCCCTCTATTGTGCCCACATCCCCCCACATCTTAGTGTCATCAGCAAACTTGAACAGGGTGCTTTGCACCCCCTCATCCAAATCACTGATGAAGATGTTGAACAGGGCGGGCCCAAGGACCGAGCCCTGTGGGACCCCACTTCCCACGTCCTTCCAGGTCGAGAAGGACCCATCCACTACCACCCTCTGGGTGCGACTCTCTAACCAGTTGGCGACCCATTGGACTGTATGGGTGTCTACGCCACAGTCCCCCAGCTTCCTAATGAGAATGGGGTGAGAGACAGTATCAAAAGCCTTCCTGAAGTCTAGGAAAACTATATCCACTGCCACCCCTGCATCCAATGATTTAGTGACCTGGTCGTAAAAGGCCACCAGGTTGGTCTGACAGGACCTGCCGCTGATGAACCCGTGCTGGTTGCCCCTGAGCATGCAGTTCCCTGCTGGCCCCTCCTGGATGTGTGCCAGAATAATTTTCTCGAACAGCTTGCCCAGGATCGAGGTAAGGCTGACTGGCCTGTAGTTCCCCGGGTCCTCTTTCCTTCCCTTTTTGAAGATGGGAACCACGTTGGCCCTCTTCCAGTCCTCCGGCACCTCTCCAGAGCACCACGAGTGTTCATAAAGCCGTGCCAGGGGACTTGCAATGACCCCAGCGAGTTCCTTCAGGACTCTAGGGTGAAGATCATCTGGGCCGGCTGACTTAAAAATGTCCAGCCCCTCCAGAAGCTCCCTAACTAAATCCTCACTCACTCTAGGCCCAGGTTAGCCTCCCCCGGGGCCCAAAGGGGGCCCAGCAGGGAGGTGGCAGTTCTGGTCCTTACTGAGGAAGACAGAGGCAAAGAAGTTATTAAATATTATTATGGTTATGATCCTTTTCGAAGGGTTGTCCTTCTTGCTGACACAGCCTATATAATAATAAGGTGCAAGACAAAAGAATGCTTGCTAGACCACACATTATATTTTACAATGGCTACAGCTTTCTAGAATATTTTTTTTATATGAAAACCCTGCCTGAGATGTTACAGATAAACTTATGCATAACAATATGCTTGTGGGAGAGGGAAGCTTCAACAGAAGAAGCTTCTTTTTTGAAGACTTGAATTCATTTCACCTTTATTCATGGCTATGGTATTCTTGGAGATGCTAATGTGGGTTCAGTAACTGCTTATCTTAACCTTTTAAAACAAAAAAATCAGTTCAGAGCAGAATGGGAAATATGCAAATAGTTTCTAAATTCAGTCTGTTTTAAAATGTTTAATATAAAACAGGTGTCAGATATACTCTGTACAGAATATTGACAGCCATTTATTAATCTTCAAAAAAATAGCAATTATGTGTTAGGGCTGTCAGTTAATCGCAGTTAACATATGCGATTACCGCAAAACAGATTAATGCGTTCATTTTTGTAATGAGTATTAATTGCACACCTCCATTTTGACATGGGGTGTACAGAACACAGCCTCTCTCAGAAGCAGTGGTGACCGGGCAGAAGCGGCTGCTTGGCACAAGGGAAAAAGCAGCCCCTCACTGTTGCTGAGCCCTTCTTGCTGCAGCTGCCCAGAGCCCATGCCCAGGCTGCCCTGTGGGCTCCTCTCTGCCACCATCACCGTCACCTTAAGGCTACCCAGTGGGGCAGCAATGGCAGTGCAGACGAGCTACTGGGCAGCCTGGGCGTGGGCTCCAGGCAGCTGCAGCAAGAAGACCTGGCAGCGCTGAGGGAAAGGGGCAGCTTTTCCCCCACATGGAGCCCAGCTACCACTTCTGCTCAGTGCGGGCAGGTGAGTCTGGAGGAGGCGCAAGGTGGGTTGGGTGAAGGCTGTTCGCATGGGTTCCAGCTGGTCTGCTCCGGCCAGTGCGAGTCCGGAGCAGGCGCAGGGCAGGCTGGGATCAGAGCTCAGGCTGTGTGCTGTTGGTGTTGGTGGGGGAGGAGCTGTATGGGCTCTTGGCTGTTGGTTAGAGAGGTGTTGACTATTGTTTAACTGAGATCAAAATTGCCATTTTTTTTCTTGATCTTGCAATTAATTTTTTAATAGTTTGTCGGCCCTAACTTATATTATGGTGGTGGCATATTTTTGTGCTGAAATCAAGAAAATTCGAATACTATTTTTTTAAAATGATCAGACAACTTTTTCTCATGTAGGACTTTATTTAGAGGGAAGACAATTTGATATTGACCCAGCCATAAAAAGTAATAAATTAAATGATA
>NW_017728995.1:57758796-57770236 GCF_001723915.1 Gavialis gangeticus
TTTGATATTGCCCCCGCCATAAAAAGTAATAAATTAAATGCTACTTTAAATATATATGTATGTAAAGCTATGTAAACATTTCCTTATCTTATCAGGATGTATTTAGTTTTCAAGTATCTCCTAACATAAATCCTATCAAGCTGAATGAGTTGGCAATCCGAAAACGTTTGACTATCCGTGGGAGGGAAGATGAGGAAATCAATCCAAGTGACTATGTGTTGCAAGTTAGTGGAAGACTGGAATATGTTTTTGGTGATCAACCATTAATTCAGTTCCAGGTAGGAACACTTTTCTATTCAGTATTCAAGGCAATCTCCTTTCTTTTTTCAAATATGGTGAAGAAATTCCAAAAAGTTGATTTCTTTAAATAGCTGATTGGCTTAGTTTAGAAACTGTTGATGTCAAAATAAAAACATTACAAAGATTTTTTTTTTTGTTAAATTAAATCTATTTGCTACACAAAACTTTGATTTGTTTATTAAAATTGAACTTAGTATTATGATTAGGATGGCACTGGAAGATTGAAAAGTAGATTTGATTATGGTTTTGCAAATTGGAATGGAAATAGGAAAGTTTGAGGTATAGCTAATAATTATCTAATAATAAGCATAGGAAACATTGCTCACCATTTTTAATTCAGTTCAGCTCTTACATATCCAAAGCTCTTTTTTCTAAATATCATAATCTAAAGTAATTTTAAACAATGAAAGCAATGTTATAACCAACCATTTTATGTCTAATGTCAGTATATCCGTAACTGCGTGATGAACAGGACTCTTCCTCAGCTGACCCTTGTTGAGTGTTGTAGCATAAAGAAAATGTGTGACCAGGAAATGATTGCCATAGAAGCTGCCATAAACCGAAAATCATCCAACTTGCCTCTTCCTCTGCCACCAAAAAAAACACGTACAGCTACTGTAAGTTGATTTGAATATTTTAGTTAACATAAAGGAATGCACCATTCTGAGGGATATGAGACATGGGACTTTACATATGGTTTTCCTCTTATACTCCTTTTTTCTGATACAGACTACAGCTGTCTGCAGGGCAATACCTGCAATTGCTCAAGAAGTTACATCAGGGCTGGAGGCCTTGTAGGCTCTACTTCTTATCCTTTTCAAATAAGGTTATGTTCATACCCTGTGTTTGAAAGCAATTCTCCTTTTCCAATAACTCTTTTTCATTCAGGCAAAGAAGAGGGATCATCTGAAATTAGTTGCTGAAGAAGCTCTGTGAGGGGATAGCTAATTTCTAGTGTTGTGCAGAATGGACCCTATTGGATTTGGATTTGGCCCAAATCAGGGACAGTGATTCAATTAATTGATTCAGAGCACTGTTCCCGATTCAAATTTGGCCAAATCGAATCAAGATTCGATGCTGATTTGGAGAATCAGCAATTCGGACATAGACACAGCTTTAAATGTTTTTTCTACATACCTAGAGGTGCCAGGAACAGCTCCTGAACCCCACGATGCTGGGGTGAATGGAGCGTCCCACATGAGTGCGGGCTGGGCCCCCTGCATGCTCAGTAGTGTACCCGGAAGTGGAGCAGAAGTACTTCTGGTCCACTTCTGGGTCCACTGGGGAGTGCAGTGGGGGAGCCCTCACCCCTGCACCTTCCCAGATGTGTGATCGGCCACGGGGGGACCCCAGGTACCCCCCAGACCCAGGAAGCACCAGCCACCAAGCTGTGGGGCTGCAGGGAGCCCCCCCCCCCCAACACTCCCTGGAGGACCTGGAAGTGGACTGGAAGTACCTCTGGTCCACTTCCAGATCTGCTGCTGAGTGTGCTGGGGACCCTCTTCACTTGTGGGACGCTCCATCTGCTCCACCATCATAGTGTTGATGAGCCGCCCTGGTACCTTGAGGTATGTAGAAAAAATATTTAAAGCTGCATCTGTCTGAATCTCTCTGAATTGATTTAGAGGGTTCAGATTCAATTTGGAGAAATTAAAGTGTCCTCTGATTCAACTCGGATTTGGAGATTTGGCCACCGAATCAGGCTGAATCTCCGCCACATCAAATCGGGGACCAAAGCTTTGCACAGCCCTATTAATTTCCTCAGTTTCAGTAGACGTGTTGTCTCCACTAGCTCAGAAGAGCCTTGTCTACTTCAGACGTGCATTTTCTGCATGGTGTTGCCATTATAACAAACGCTGGCATTTTTACAGGTTCTTGACGTTATGTCTAACTAATGGGAGCCTGTACTACCAAATAAGATTATAATTTCCACAAGTGTCATCCTTAGAAACAAAGATAGACTTTTATTCAGTGATAATATTTTGTGAAGTGTTTTCTTTCTTTATTTTTTAACAGTTTACATTTGCCTGATGATTATGGGAAATCTATGGGAAGTAACATTTATTATTCTGAATGTTCAGTAGCCGGTACTGAATGTATTTCAGACATACTTCAGTGGCAATATATTGTTTAGACCATTTTTAAGTGCTGTCTTTTATTGCTCAATTATTCTGCCTTAATTTTTTTTAAAAATATTTATTTGTTAGTTTAAATATTTAGCCATATTTTCTAGATTTTTCCAGTAACATTGCAAAAGCTTGTAATGTGTAAAATTCCTACATTGCACACATGCCTAAGTGAGTGTATAATGTAGCGTATATGTGTGTGTGTATTTATGAGTAATAGTAGTATTAGTACTACTATACTATATTTATATATATACACCTTGACTGTTCTGCTTCTTTTTGAGCAGCTGACCCAGAGTGTTTGGGATGTTAGCAACCCTTTCAAGATTATTCTCTTAAATGGTAACAAGTTGAACACAGAGGAAACTGCCAAAGTAAGTAGTATGATGACATTTTTGGCTAATAATTTTAATGGTTTCCAACATAGTTACTGAATGGTGACTCATAAAGATTTCAATTCAGCAAAGGACTTAAGCATGTTGCCTAACTGTTGACACCTCAGGATATGGACAGAAGAAACAATTCTACTTCATTCAGTGTGGGACTCTTCCTTTCACATCCTTGTCATTATCTAGATGTTTTTCCAGAATCATGCACCAAGCGATGGCTCTTTCTATTGCTGCAGCAATGTCCTTGCTGCAGCACCCGTAACTTGGTTGTGGGACAAAAATGCTTCATCTGTTTTGTGCATGTCTAGAGTTCAGCTGTTCTTTAAGTGACTTATTCAAGTTCATCCATTCCGTATGGCATACTAAAATGATGTTCCTCCAGATCAGTTTGCTATCTAATCTGTATTTTAGTACGTGTAGAGTAGTGCTGCATGCACATTTTACAGAACTAATTTAGAGCACTTTTTATAGCATATAAAGTTACAGCACTCTTAAACATGACAGAAGTACAGTGCTTGATGGGGGGGTGGCTTCTGATCCTCCCTGCATTTTCCAAGCTAGGAGGCAGGGGGTGCTCTGTAGCCTCCTGGGGCTTCTCCACTGGTCAAATTTGACAAGCGTATGGAAGTTATTTAAAGCACTGTAAATTGCTGAAGTGCTGCAAAATATGGCACTTCAGATTTAATACCTCATTTAACAGGGGTTAATTGAAAGCACTATACCCATTTTTGAAGTGCTGTAAAGTCACGCACTTCTGTTAACCACAGCAATAAAGCACTTTAAACGGCAAAAAAGTAGCTTGTGCACACACCTTTAGATTGTGTGGTTGGAGCTTTATTGTTGAGCAGAAGCTGGTGAGACATCTGGGTGGCTGTGATGTAGTGATATTGCTGTACTGTAATATGTGTCCACTCAGTTCCATGGTAAAGGGAATCTGAATAAAGACCGTTTACCTCTGAAAGCACACTTGCTAAATGACTATAGTTTAGCTTCCATTTATACTGGGATAGAACAGACCCAAGAAAAAATTGACGTGCATTAGCCCCTCTCTATTTTAAATTGTTATATATGTTTTTTGTATCAGTACCCTGAGTAGTCCCAATTTTTAGGCACATGAGTAGACCTGTGGATAAAGGTAGATGCATACTTTAGTACCCTGTTAACAGTCAGGAATAAATTAAGGCTGTATGTGATGTTTCATTATCTGTTAACAAGATGAATTACTTATTAGGGGAGTACCTATCTCTAAATTGTTTCAAATAAAAGATATTCAGTCAAATGGAGCTATATTGATTTAGAAGTGATTGTCAACCATAATGTGCAAATATAGTTCATAGGTAAACCCAGAGATTTCAAATAGGGATTCAGAGGAGTAAAAGCATTTGATTTTTGCAATAGAGAAATTGCTTTATTATTTTTCTGTAGTGAGAAAACAAGTGAAAAGTAAGCTAGAATTTTCCAAGGGATATCTTGAATTTAAAAAGGTTGCGAACCACTGACTTAGATGCATGTACACCTGACATTAACCACATGAATTATTAATTCATTTTTAATGGAACATTTAATAAAATAGTGTTAAATAAATTGCAGATTAAATTCAGGCTTATGTGTCTCATGTGCTTGTATTGCAATCTAGTCTTCTATTTTCTAAACATGCTGAACACAAAAAATAGAAAAATAAAATGTGACAGTGCTTTCCATGAAAATATAGATGACTGTTACAGACCACAAGTTGTTAACACATGGGAATTTATTGAATAATCCAACACAACTACAAAAAGGCCTTACAAGGCACTTTGCATGCTGTTCTATTTCAGAGACATTTGCCTTATTTTCTTTGACGTATAATTAAGTGAATACTCATGTAGACTAAGACAGTAATTCATCTAGTTGCTATTTCATTGGCATGATGGCTTACTCAAGAGACCTACTGCTGAACAGTGAACAAAAAAATACACTTAGCATGTATAAAGTCAGCGCTGTCCAACTTTCTAAGCAGCCAGGGGCTGCATGCTGTACACGCTGCACTAGCAGGGGTTGCATGCCCTGGAAGACCCTCTAGCCCAAACCACAGGCCCCCGGGCCACACTTCCTCACACCACACTGCTGCACTCTCTGTGGGTAGCTGTTGCACTGTGTGGGTGGCCATTGCACTGCGTGCACATACAGCAATCCCCCCTCTCCCTTCCCACCCTACACCACATGTGCAGTGAGCATCCCTCCCCTCTGCCTCCATTGCCCACACATGCGCACTGTGCCTGGACATCTTTCAGCAAGGGTGTAAGACCTTCCTATTTGGGCAGGCATTCAGCAAAGCTGGGGTTTTTGTGGGGGGCTCTGTTTAAATTTAATCTATGACCTTTTGTGCTTGTGGCCAGCCTTGTTGACTATGTAGTGGAAAGATTCTGTAGTTTGGTAATCTTGTCTGCCATAGTTTGGTAAAACATTTAATTAGTGGACACCAGATTGTGCCAGCAATGTTATCAACCTCTCTTCTGTTGTTCTGTATAGGTTCTCATACCATACACATCACTGTAATATCTAAATTCCATCTTTTGTGGTTTAGTTGTGATTTAGTTGTGTGATTAAGATCAGGACTTAATCCTGGGGAGATTATTTCTGAGGGAGCATTGTGCATAATGCAATGTTTTTTATTTGGATGTTGATGTTTTGTTGTTTTTTTAAATGTACATACTTCTACGTTTCAGGAAAGTGAAGTCAAAAGAATGCCTTGCATTTGAGTAGAAAGTGAATGAGGTTTGTCCTCGTCCTTTAAGTCCTTTGGGAATTAATTCCTCAGTCGCAGACTGTTCCCAGTAGAGCACAGGTGAATTCCTGTTATAAAGTTCCACTATGGCTAAAGCGCATCACTATTGATGGCAGTGTTTATCTCTGAGTAATAAGTGATCTTTTGAATATGCTAGATTCAGAGTACTGACTACTTTGAAATTAAAGCCTGATGCCTTGAACTTGACTTTCTAATTTGTAGAGAGGAGCAGACGGGCTAGATGCTTTACGTAATGTTGATACATAACTGGTTGGATCATTGTACTCAATGAGTGACTGAATATATAGCTGGAAGGTGGTATCAAGTGACATTCCCCAAGGGTCTTTCTTAGATCTGGTATTGTCCACCATCTTTGTTAATGATTTGGATGATAGGATTATGTGCAGCTCATCATCACTTAGCAAATTTGTGGATAACACCAATTTGGGCAGAGTTGCATACACTGAGGAGGAGAGGGCTAGGACCCAGAATAACCTGGACAGACTGGAAAAAATAGTCTGTTATCAATCAGATGAGATTCAGCAATGAAGTCCTTCACTTGGTACATAATAACTGTACGCTCAAATACACGCTGGGGAATGAATGGCTAGGCAGCAGTGTTGCCTAGAAGGATTTAGGAGTTGTAAGAGGCCATCAGCTAAATATGAGTTTTTGTTGCAAAAAAAAAAAAAAAAAAGGAAAAAGCCAACATAGTGGGTTATATTAATGGCAATGTCACTTCCAGATCAAGGGAAGTGATACTTTTGCTGTGCTCAACGCTGCTGAGGTCTCACCTGGAGTACTGTGTCCAATTTTGAGCCCCACACTTCAGGAAGAATGTGGATAGATTAGAAATAGTCCAGCATAGAGTGACAAAACATGATTAGGAGTCTGAGAAGAAAGGCTTATGAGGAAAAGCTGAAAAAAAAGGGTTATTTTGTCTGGAGAAGAGAGGACTGAGAGAGGGATTTAGAGAAGATGGTGATATCCTTGTCTCTGTGGTTTTTAGGTAGAAGACTAGGAGCAATGGCTTCAAGCTGCAGCAGAGGAAATTTGGGATGGAAATTAGGAGGAACTTTCTGACTGTGAGGGCCATCAAGCATTTGAACTGGCTACCTAGAGGAATTGTGGAATCTTTGTCCTTGGAAGCTTTCAAGAGCAGGTTGAACAGAGACTTAACTGTGATGGTTGAGTCAGGGATGATCTTGCCTAGAGCAGAGGGCTGGAATTAGATGACCTTGTAAGGTCCCTTCCAGCCCTTCTTTCCATGATCCTATGACAATTAGAAGACAGTGTTGCAGAAAAGGAAAGTGTTACAGAGTTTCCTAAGGGCTCATAGCCTCAAACTCAAGTATATCATATTTTACAGTGCTAGCAGGAGAATAACTAAGATCTTTCCAGCAAAGCCTGGATCACTTATTCCGTCCTTGGCCACTGTTCATGGTGGAAGGCATTACTTGATGATACTGCTAAGAGTCAGTGAAGAATGAAACAAATCATTCTTTAAATAACAGAATGAATTTGCCAATTGTAGATGTATCGCTTCCTCCAGTGGAGACAAAATGATCTGCAAATGTCTGAGTGCTTTACTTTTCCTACCATGTAATAGCAGCCTTGTTCAGTATCTGCTTCAGCCAGCTGCTTTGAAATGCTGAGCCATCTTGGTAGTAGTGTGGTAATGTTGTCTGTAGGTATAAGTAGAATAAGTAGTTCCATGTGACATCTTCATTTTCACAGCCATAGAAAAATTGGACTGGAAGGGATCTCAAGGGGACATGTAATTGGCCTCTCCTCAAGGCAGGAACATCCTTGCATATACTATCCAAGACTACGCTTAAAACTTTCAGTAATGGAGATTCTACAACCTCCCCTTTTCTGAGAAGCAGTGGAGATTGCCCCCCCAAAACTTGCATGTTTCTCTCTCTTTTTGAGTAGAAGTTGAAGGACCCCCCTTTCATATGTCTTCACTTCTTCTGGTGGCACTTTCAGTAATTTGGACTGCATGTTCTGAAGTTTCATTTGAATGTAATATGAAGTAGTAAGGAACTTTCTTTTGTGTAATTCAGTCACTTTTCTGCCTCAACCAGTCTTCTTGTATTGATGTCAAAATGGATTGCTTCTTCATTCTTCCTTTTATTTCTCTTACAGTATCTAGTAATGTAATTGTCTGGAACATATCCATGCTAAAGTTTTTCAGTTTATTCTAATTGCTCATTTTTGTGATCTTTAAGACAGTGTTACTGTAAGAGAACATTGCAACTCCCTCTTCCCTCCTCCCCCCCAACTTCAAGTCTGACTTTTCAGTTGGTTTTATAGTACTGATCTTGCCTGTTTCTATATCAAAGACAGCAACTGCACCTGGAATATGGGTGTAAAATATCATCTCAGATAACTTATAATGGTACCGAAAGTGCTCCATTTGTAGGATTATCAAACTCATCAGTGTTCTTTCCTTATGTTTCATTCAAAGGTTTGTATGATATTGAAGGATTTAAAGATCAATTTACTCCATTTTACATACCGAAGAGATTATATTTTCATTACTTTTTATTCAGTTGTTTGCTTCCTACTATTTCCTTCAGTACAAGTTGTGTTAATCTAGGAGAATTCATATATATTAATATGTGGTCATCACTGAACACTAATATCCTATTTGAAGTAATAATTGCCCTTAACATGAGAGATCCAGTGAATGTGACGCTATGAAGACCATTTGATAGTTGCAAATTTTCATATTCCTGAAGTGTCTGGAATTCTACCTGAACAGTTACCTTGGTATAATTCCCTTAATGCATCCAGACAAATTTAAGTGGGACAACAGGTTTCATATTACGTTTGTCTAATATTTCTTTCTGGACTAGAAGTAAGGAATCACCAGAAAACTTATCAGACAGTCTTTAAAATGATCTTTCAATAGACTTTAAACTGAATGAGAAAAAAATTGGTTCGATAAAGAAAGAAGCAGCCTTAACTCTTACTTGAAATTTAAAATAAACTCTGTTATTTTAAGGTCAGATGGATTTGGTCAATTTTAAGTTTGGTTTAAAAACTGTAACAATAACATTTCTGTTTATATTCAACTGCTGCAAAGGAAGTGGCATAATACTGTGGGAGAGGCTGTTGTCCTGGTATTTCTTAGCAGAACAGAAGTAAGGGATTGCCAGAAATCTCACGAGGGAGCTTTTAAGATTTCCTTTGCAATTCTTCAGACGTGAATAGGTTTGAATAAGTATGTTAACCTGTTAGAGTTCATCCCAGTCATGGTGGCCCTTTTTGTGCTTTTAACTATGTCTCTACACCTTCAATATAAATTCATGTAGACAGTTTTGATTTTCTGCTGATGTGATATTAGAGTGATCCTTTCATTTTGGCTCCAGATGTCATGGTTGAGTATTGATGTAGCATGCTGACTGCATGTGGACCACTTCTAGCTTATCTTGAATTTATGCAAGAAAAATAGAAAACAAACTTGTTTGTAGGTAGGTTTTGAAGGGAAGAACTCATGACCAGGATGCCATCACTAACTTTTTTTACCCTGGGTTATTGTTCAAAAATCTGAAATATCTCACATTTGAAACATTTTTGCTGAATTTTTCACCTGGGATTTGTTTCCTTTTTGCAAATAAGCCGTTGCTGTTCCTGTTAAGAAAAAGCTCCACAATTATTTCCCTGCCCCAATATCTCTCTTGGTTTTTCCCTCATGATTACCTTAAGAAATAATCAGCTATTAAAAGATCTCAGTTGTTTTCATTCATAGTAACTGAATAGACATCATTTTATGAGTAGAAATTAAATGTAAATACTTAAGGTAGGGCTGTCCAACTTATTTGGCCCCCTGAGAGCCAGATCCAGACCATGGGGCTTCTTATAGGTCAGACTATTCACCTCTAGCAGCAGCTTGCAGACACAGCTGCTGGAGCTGCTGCATTGGTGCAGCTTTGGAACCTTGTTGGGTGAATGCTGCCACTGATTTAAGTCATCAGCGACGAGTGGGTGTAGGGACGTGTAGCATCAGTGTTCATCCTTTGAGTTCCAGAGCCCTGCCACAGTGACTGTAGCAGCTGTGCTGACAAGCTGCTGCTGGAGGAGCCCCATGGGTCAAAACTCAGCCTCTCACAGGCCACGTGTAATCTGTGGGCCACCAACTGGAAAGCATTGACTTAAGCCTCCTGTCACAAGCTATGAAAGAACACCAGCAATAAGACATCCCCAAAATGATCTTGTTTCCCTTCCCCCCCAGCTTCCTCCCAGAATTAATCTTTTTAGTTTCCATGAGAGTGTATGCTTTTTGTGTTCTTGAATAAAAGTTCTGTTGCATTTTTAGAAAGTCTTTTTATGGATGCTTTTCTGTTACAGGTTAATGTCAGGGCTGGTCTTTTCCATGGGACTGAGCTCCTTTGCAAGCCTATTGTAAGTACAGAAGTATCAGGGAGAAGTGACCACGTTTGGAATGAAACCCTAGAATTTGAAGTCAATGTTTGTGACTTGCCAAGAATGGCTAGGCTGTGCTTTGCAGTTTATGCCGTGATGGACAAAATGAAAACTAAGAAGTCAACCAAGACAATGAATACTTCCAAATATCAGACCATTAGGAAAGCTGGAAAAGTGGTAATGATTTGATTTATTTGCCTGTAGTGTACCTCTCAGTTATACTGGGCAATGTATTTACAAGCATCTCTTTACTTGACTTCTTAATATATTGCCCAGTCATAGCACAAGATTTTTTTTCTTTCTTTGTTAATGCCTGTTGTTCACTGTTTCTTCATTCTTTTTTTTCTCTAATATAAGTTCTGTTGTCTTAAAAATTGATTTTTTTTTTTTTATAATTCTTTCATTTACTTTGGGGAATTTGATGAGGTTTTTTTTGCCTTTTACTTTTTAGTATATGGTTCTGTATGTAGAGCGGTGCTGAAACATTTGAGTTTCCAACATAGGCAAGGAATATTCCATTGAAATGGGGTTTCTTAAAAACTTTTGTACCCTTCCAACACAGTCATAAATTTTAGAAAGTAATCTACTGAGGCATTGTCTTACTAATAAATCATACTTTTTTTTTAAATGTAGAAAGCAATTTTTCTAATCTTGAAGTATTTACCATTTTACAATTTTAAATAATTTGTTTAGTTTCTGTCTAAATAAGCAAGTATATCTTTCCTTTAACAGCACTATCCTGTAGCATGGGTAAATACCATGGTATTTGATTATAAAGGACAGTTGAAGACTGGAGACTTCATGTTGCACAGCTGGTCATCATTTCCTGGTGCGTCTGAAAGTTGATGTATACCTGAAAAAACATTGGAGATTATAGAAGAGCATTAATTTAGAGGAAGGGAGTATTAAATAATATTAAATACTTTCACTTACAAAAATAATCTTACTAATTAATCTTAGACCAGATCCTCAAGTTAGTGTAAACTGACTTAGCTTAATTCAGGATTCATTCATTCATTTGGTCCTCTTTACTGTTTGCAATGTTTAATTACTTTTTAATTTAAAAAATGAATTTTATAACCTGAATCTGTGAAATAGTCAAAGTAGACACTGTTAGTAAAATACAACTATTCACAACTGTTCCTGAAGGTTTGGGAAGCCTTTTTCTTGAAGTTGTCGGCTAAGGGCATTTGTAGACGTGCTCCAGGAGGTTGGGGATGGGGGGGCGCATTAATTAGCGCAGCTCTGAGCTTGAGCGACTGGTACCACTTTAGTCAAGGGGAACACATGCCCCCCCCTCACTCCCCCCTGGCAACAAGTCAGTTACCGGGGGGGGCTCCCCCCTGCAGCTGATCACATCAACCGGGAAGTTCATCTTGCAACACTTCATCTCGCACTCCCATTCCCCGGCTGGCGCTCGTAGGGGG
>NW_017728995.1:57775236-57783426 GCF_001723915.1 Gavialis gangeticus
GGGGCTCCCCCCTGCAGCTGATCACATCAACCGGGAAGTTCATCTTGCAACACTTCATCTCGCACTCCCATTCCCCGGCTGACGCTCGTAGGGGGGGCACTGCTTGCACCCCCACCTGTCGCCTAAGTAGGGAGCGTGGCCTCTCACGGGGTGCAGATCCCTTTTGGGCTGACATTGCAGCTAAGGACTGACATGTCATGGGGACATCTTGGCTACCCTTGTTTTTTCCTGTTGTACCTCTCTTCAGTAGAGTAGGTACTGTAAAAGCCACGCTGCTTTTAGTACCAGATGATCCTCTTCCTGGGGTGATCTTCCTAAGCTATAACAATGTGAGTGTTAAGAGACAGATCTGTACTAGGCGTGCAGTGCAAAATGTATGTTCCACACAAAGTGTACAACTGACACAGGAAGAAGTTACTCATGGCATCACTCTTTTCAAGTCTTGCTTGCATTTCTAAAGAGGTCTTGTACTATAACTAATTGTTCTAATGTTTTTAGATGAACTTGAAGAAATGTTGAATCCAATGGGAACAGTACAAACTAATCCTTACACTGAAAATGCAACAGCTTTGCACATTAAATTTCAAGAATACTCAAAACTGCCTATTTATTACCCTCCCTTTGATAAGGTAAGAAATTAAATAAGAAGCACAAATGCTAGTATGTAAGTGGCTATTTTTAACTCGAATCGTGAATTTCTATTGAATTCCACCCTTCCTGTCTTTTTGCTTTACTTAAACATGGAATATGTAATTGTGTCTTGATGCCTTGGTTTCAAGACATCGAAGCCAAGTCTTTGAGCATACTTTTTTCTAACATCCCACATGTCTGTTACCTTTTGTACTTTTGAAGGTCAGCAAAATAATGTTGTGTTTTTGGTTCTTTTTTAATTTTATAGCTGTCTTTAATAAAAAATATACTGTAGCTGGCATTCTGGACACTTCAGTATAAACGCATTCAATAGTTCAATCATAACTCAAAAGGATGACACTTCTGTTCATAAGAATTTATTTTATTTGTTCTCTATAAACCTTTCTTCTTCAGCAACTAAAATTATTCTGTGGAAAGCAATTTTATGCTTGTTTCTATGCTAAAATGAACTTAAGCCTGCTCTAAACTAAATCAACTTATATTGCCCCATGTAATGCCACCAATACGAGTACAAATCTCTGCCCAAGTAGAGGGAGGTGTGTTTGAATCTCTGTTCAGAATACAGTTCAGTAACTATAGTATAAATGCTAGACAGCTGGTCTAGTTACAAACAAGCAAGTAAAGCTAATCCCAGGAGACAAGTCAGTCATAAAATAAGTGTTAAAAGCAGCCAGTCACTGACATGTGTTGAAATAAGGTTTTATTTTCCCCATATGTTATTCTAGAGTTCTTCTGTAGGAAAGTTAGCACCAGCTTGGTTAAATTCTTGCTGAGATCATCACCTTTGATAGAGAAACACATGCAAATTCCAAAAACAAGGCTGTCTTGATCAGTGTCATTCTCAAATACAAGTCACAAGAACAAGGCAAAAATCATGATAATAAAATACAGTAATAATTAATTCTGTAATTCAAAATGACAGCAGATCCCTGCTAATCTGTCACAGAATGTCAGGAAAGCCTCCAAAACTATATATGCATAAGTAATTTATAACCAGTAAACAGTCATTTTCCTGATTAGAATGGGAAATGCCACTTCCTGAAAGTGCAGCAACTTCTCATACCAAAATAAATTTGGGCAATTATATCATCTGTTTACTTGGACCGCCTGTTGATTTTTTTTTTTTTTCTTAGTTGCATAATTTCTCAAAAAATGCTGAAGTTTTTGTTTTCCTAGCATTATTTTTTAAGTATATTGCCTACACTACTAGGTATTTTTTGTGTTCATATTTTCTTTTGTGCTTTTTTATTACATACATCTAAAAAGTCCTATGTTCTAACACATTCATATATCTCAATAAAATCTGGCTACTTTTTTTGCAAGTAGTTATCTATTTATAGTATTTAAAAGATATCTGACAGATTAATGTTCCTTATCTGTCACAACTGTTATTAGATGGCTTTGTCTTCAGTTGTACCCCAGAAGTCGTATACTTGAACCTGGGGGAATTTCCTGTCCTTTTTCTATAGTGGCTGCACAGGTAGTTGAATACTCGCTTGTAGAAATCAACCTTGAATAAGCAGCTAAATTTGTCAGTTTTTTGGTGTGCTTCAGTTTCTCAAAAGCACACTACTTTTAATACTCCAGAATGGTGGAAATGTGTTGCAATGTCTTTGGTAAATTCAGAGCACAGAAAGATACCTTCACTTGAAGAGTTCAGTTCCATTTTTGGGGATAAACTAATAACATTAATGATGTGACACTTCCAGAGGTGGCTCCAAATAAATCTTTCCCAGGAATCAAAGCTCATCTTTTTTGTTGAAGGTCTTTCTGGATTAAAATGATTGGCTGGTTCAGGTCCTCAGCTGGCAGAATGGATCAGTGCATTTATTTGACTAATATACAGCTGAGAATTTGGATCTGCAGTTATTTGTTCAAATTTTCAAATCAGATTAAGCATCTATGGCAGAATACCCTTACAATCAGATGTCCGAGCGTGGTTTGGGAATCGTTGATCTTAAAGATGCACCACAACATCAGCTCATCTGCAAAAAGGAAATGTAGCCCCTCACTAGCTTAACTGAAGCCAGTCATAGGAGAGGAGACAAAGAGCGTGAACTGTTTAGCCTAGGAAAATGAATGCTGAGAGAAGGATAGGATTACCGCAAACAAATCAGCAGGGAAAGATTGATTAACACTGAACTGTAGAGAGAAGTTTTTAAATTGAAGGATAATGTTGGCATAAAAACAAATAAGTATAAATTGTTCAGCAGTAAATGTAGGTTGGAGTAAGAAGAGGTTTCTAACTAACAGAACGGTGAGATTTTTGGAACAGCCTTTTAATAGGCATTTTTGCCCCTACTACTCCTAAGTTATTTTTAGGAGTGAGCTTAATCAGTTTATGAAATAATTATTTGGTGTGGTGGCTGTTGAAGTCAGGGGACTGACCCAGAAAATCCTTTCCAGTTCTATGCTCATGGCTGCTTTTTTCACAGTACCACTTTCTTGATACAACTTGTGAAAGTACTGATAGTATATGGCCACTGAATGGCTCAGAGTACTGGTAAAAAGATAAATGCTGTTGGTTCAAATCCAGTCAGCATCATCAGTTACTATATGTTCTATACATTCAGGGGACTGTAAAACTTGGTTAAAAATCTTAATCTTTTTCAGTGTGGCAGCTATCTAAATTAGAATATCTCACCACAACAGGGTTATAATTGACATTAATACTGACAGTTCGAGCACATCCAACAAGGAATGAAGGGGCATGGAATAGAACTACTTATCAAGTCAGTGAGCAACCGTGCAGTGAGTGACAGTCAACATGGCTGAAGATGTGTTTTATGGATAGATACTTGACAGCAGTTTCTAAGGATATAACCTAAAAGCTTTCCAACAATTAAATTGACTTATGATGTTTAAAGAGAAAGGGGAGAACTTTGTGCTTTCGTGCCCTGTATCAGAGTCTTTGATGCCAAATTACCTGGATCTACACAGGGACGTAGGTTGTAGCCGCGTTGGTCTAAGGCAGGTGTGGGCAAAATGCAGCCTGTGGGCCGGATGCGACTTGCCAAGCTATTCTATCTGGCTTGCAGGGAGCCTAAAAAGTTTAGAAAATTAATATTTATCTGCCCTTGACTGCCTGTTATGCAGCCCTTGATGGCTTCCCAAAACTCAGTAAGTGGCCCTCTGCCCAAAATAATTGCCTGCCCCTGGTCTAAGGACATAGGCAGACAAGGTTCTTTGGGTGAATCTGATATCTTTTATTAGACCAACTTAAATAGTTGGAAAAATACCAGCCCAGCCTCTGGCTGCTTTACTATTCATTCCATCCAGGAAGAGCACACAACAACTGCAGAGACTTCCTCAGCTTGACGAAGGGTTTTTAAACCCGAAAGCTTGCCTAAATTTTTTTTTCCCAAGTATTTAAGTTTGTCTAATAAAAGATAGCTAGATCTACACAGATTGCTACCTTCAAGTTGCCTGAAAAATAAGTGTTTTTTAGGTCAATATTGTTTGTGAACAATACGTTGCACTGGTATTTGTATTCCCCAAGCTCATAGCTGTTATGTAGTGCACGTGTGATTGTGAATACTATTCTGTTTTATAGAAGAATTTGTTTTATCAGCTATCAATAAAAAACACACTTCTATTGGAGAGGAATAATACTTGTTAGGACATATGCCCTAAAATCAGATAGAATTTTAAGACTGAATAAATATTTAATCAGATTCCTAGTTATATAAATGACACCGCAAATGCCACTTCATTGCTTTCCTTTTGCAACGTTTCCGCATAATGCGGTCAGATTTTTTATTTAAACCTAATCCTTACACTGTTATCCTTTTACAGATACTTGAAAAGGCAGCTGAAATTGCAAAAAGCAGTGACAGTGCTATGGCAGTGAGTATCCAACCCAAGTCTCTTTTTAAGAAAATAATATTTAAATTAAGGTTACTTTTCTGTCACTTTGTATTATTCTAATATAAAGTATATACGTGAACTCAAACTCAGAATCTTTAGTAGATGTGTTTTCATTTTTTCATTATCTTTTTTTTCTTTTCTTTTCTTTTTTTTAAGATTACCACTTTTTTAGGCATTAAGTCTTTTCTTCAAATCATCTATCTAGGCAGCAATTCGGTTGGAGTTGACAGAGTTGACAAGGGATGCTTTAAAAAAGACAACTGTATCTTACTTTTCATGGATTCTTCCTAATAAAAATTTTTACTTTGGTTTCTGATCGCCTACAAATTTAAAGATAAAAGTAGGTTGGGCACTGTTTGGTGTACTTGGTTGTTGGAGGTTTCCTGGGAATTCCAGGAACTGTGCAAAGAGTATGGGACAGTGGTGCGTGCCACTGTTTGAGCTGTCCTGGGGAGACCCAAAATAGATCAAGCTGCAGGAGAATGCTACCCACCCCTCGCATGATCCCAGGGAGACCTGAGACTATACAAGGGACTGAAGGGCAGTGGCACTGCTGCTTGCTCCGTCCTGTGTCTCTCATTGTAGCAGCTGGGTCACCGCAGGACTCCTTGTCAGCTCACCTCTGAGCAGGCTGTCAGGGAACCAGCTGTTCTCCCTCCTTTTGGAGGGCTATTAGGGATGACCTTCCTCATAGGGAACCTCCTTGTACCACATGTAACTGAGCAAGTGTTACACATGGCAATACAAAATAGCAACATAGTTTAAAGAGCTATCAGTCTGTTGTGGAACCGCTAGATCTTTCCTCCACAAACTGCTTGAATGGTGTTATGCTCCCTATTTGAACTGGGAAAAAGGCATTTTTTCCAAAATAAATGGGACCCTTGTCCATACCCATACAGGTCAGTTGCATCAAGAAGCAGTAACTTCTATTATATTTCATTACACCTTGTTTTGCATTTTAAATTGATAGAAACATTTTCTCAGCTTAATTTCTTTCCTTTGTAACATGCATTATAAGGGTGCATCTACTGAACAAGGGGGATTGATTAATCATCACAGTCTTCTTAAAATAGAAAATTCAGTATTAAACCTATTAAAAGTAAAATTAACTTTGACCTTCCAGAAATCAAAATTGTGTTAACTATCAATATAAAATGGAAAAAAAGATATTCTCAGAATAAAACAGGTTTTAGCAGTTTAAATGATGCCTGTGTTAGCATTTACAAAAACCGTTTCCTTTCTATTATGGGTGGAAGTGCATCCATGACTTCTAATTTTTACTTGCATATAACCTATCTGTGGACATAAAATTTGTTTGTTTGAAAACAAAAGAAAAATAGGTGCTTCCTGAACAAGACTGAGCTAAGAAAACAGCAAGATTGCCATCTAGTGTCATTAACACTGAAGTTAAATGACTTTTTCCAAGTACATTTTTGTAAATTGAATTTTGAATCAGTTTCTAGAACTGTTGTCTAGATATCTCCTTCCATTACTAGACTAAGAAATGTTTCCTTATATTTTTAAAAAATGAGTCTTTCTTTCTTTTCCCCTCCTGGTGTAGATTTAACATAGGGTATTAGATCAAACAAGTCATTGTCTTTTATAATGTGTTTGATTCTTGAAGTTACTTAACTAACTTGTATTTTTCTAGGGTCGAGGTGGCAAGAAGTTCTATGTTGTGCTAAAAGAAATCATGGAAAGGGACCCCTTGTCTCAACTCTGTGAAAATGAAATGGATCTTATTTGGACATTGCGCTATGACTGCCGTGAAAATTTTCCACAATCATTGCCAAAATTGCTGCTTTCTGTAAAATGGAACAAACTTGAAGATGTTGCTCAGGTGAGGTGAATGAGAAAGGCAGTCTAAAAATACTAGGGAGAAATCATGAGCAAAAAATTTCCTGTGCATGCAAATATTGGAAGTGTTTTGCCAAGCTTTGTATAAAACGAAGTGTGTAATAAATTTTGCAGAAGCATGTTGCTTCTAATTAAAGTGGTAAGCATTAAGAACAGGTCATCAGAATTTCTTCTTTAAAAAAATACCAGGGAAGGAATGTGCTTAAAGTTCCTTTAAACTAGAAGACTCCAAATTTATTTCTAAATGACAACTGAACAGTCCATGGAAAATTGGAAACAAATAAAACTAACCCAATTAATTTTTGGTGTTTTATTCGCCTGTGCAGATTTAGTATGTATATGGATATAAGCATTTATAAGCCCAGGGCTTGGATTGAACCTGCAAGGCTAAATTATTGGATTCAGACTCCTCCTTTATGTTAATTTGTTTGGTTAAACCTTTCTAAAACTAATTGCTCAAAGAAATTAATCAGTAGTTAATAAAGTGAATAATTGACTTTTTGCATAAAATATCTAAGGTGCACGTTAGTTTTACAAAGTAACTTGTCTTTTCCTTTTGTGAGACAACTTACTTGAGTAAAATTTTCATAAAGCTGCTGTAGAAATAATTAGAGTATTCAAGTGTCATGTTGCTGCAATTTACCAAAAGTAAATTTGTAGAATGAGACTGCCACAAGGTGCTGTATAGGAAACCCTCTTTTCTTCGTTGTAAGTGGCAAATTTACATTTTCCAACAACATTCTACATAGAATCTCAGTTTTGCATAGCTTCTTGAGAAAAGGTAGGAACTTTTTGGATGGTAACTTTTGAATCTATTTCAGGTTTCTTTAACAAGGGAAAGGACAAAAATTGTTATGCCATTATTAGTGGACTATGTACTTAGTGAACCTGAAAACAGCTGCTGTGTCTTTTGCGATTCTGAAGATCAGCTGATGACTTCATAATTCAGACTTTTTACTGAAATGTTTATTCTCCTAAGGCACTTATGAAGTGAAATTTTCCCTTATAGTGTTATCAAGTAATCAAAACCATTTTTATTCCTAAAATGTTGATCAATATTGTTTGTGAATTGCACAGAAAAAAATATTTTTCATGGTTATAATGTTCTTAATTCACAAACTAACTTAAAGCCATAAATACTACAAAAAATAATGTTGTCTTATATTTCTGTTTGAAATTTGCCTAGTTTTAATGCATATTCAGTAGATAAAGCAAAATCTCACAGAGCTTTAACAAACCCAACACCCAGTGTGACAGAACCAGATACTTGCTGCAGTACATCTGCTTGCTTTAATTTCAGTCTTACTGTTGCTAGAACTGTTCACTGAATGACGTATGATTCTTAGAGATTGTCATACCAAGATGATATTTGTTTCTATCTGTGGAATTAACTTCGGGAATATTGTAATGAAGTTCTTTAATGTAGTTGTCGCTGGTAGGTGCTGTAAGGCCTCGCACCCTTTTTGGTTGGTGCCTCCCTAGCGACACCAGGGTGAGACTGCACCCCAAGGCCACCTCGATGGTTCTGAGCGCTGCCTTTACTTGCCTGCCACAACTTTGATGTTGATTAATGGGGGAGGCAGTTCACTGTCAGTAGTCCCAGAGGGGTCATGACCCTTGTCTTTTTTTATGGGACTCCAAACCTCCCTTTTACCCCACCCTTACCACATCCAAAGCCTGGGAGGAGTCTGCTCCCTGTAACCTTCTCTGGGATGATATCTTCTCACCTGTGAGGCCCGCCTCAACCAGGGTCGGGTCTGTTCAGCTCTTAATCTCTCCTGAATTGATCCCTTGTCTTCGGGCCCACCTTCAGGA
>NW_017728995.1:57788426-57789606 GCF_001723915.1 Gavialis gangeticus
TGGGAGGAGTCTGCTCCCTGTAACCTTCTCTGGGATGATATCTTCTCACCTGTGAGGCCCGCCTCAACCAGGGTCGGGTCTGTTCAGCTCTTAATCTCTCCTGAATTGATCCCTTGTCTTCGGACCCACCTTCAGGAAACTAAACATGCCCCAGCCTGGGGTGAATGATAACTTAGAAGACACTAAACTAAAAGAGAAGACGTTCAGCATCAGCTGGGACTCTGACCCCAGGACCCCTCTGCTTTCCTGGGACAGGAGAAAGAATTTTGTCTGTCTCTCCGAGTACTCTTCCCAGGGACCAACAGATTAGGAGTCAATCACTCCTGATTTCACCACCTGATAGAACTTGGCCCTTCGCCACTGGGCTCTGGGCCAGTCGCCACCTGCTTCTCCCTCTTCACCAGGCTGCCCACAGTGTTTTGCCGTCACTTGCTGCCCTTCCCTGCCATGGTACCTGTACTTTCCGGAGCAGACTGGTTTTTGCTTGGGATCATAAGGACGATCTTCTCCCTGCTGTGACCTTCCAGTGAACTTCGGCTCCCCAAGCCCGGACCTGTGGGCTTTCCCACCGGGCTTCTCTGGCCAGCACTGGGGCTTCTCGCCCTGTGCCCCGCTTCACCTTTCTTATTGGGCTCCGCTGCCTGCGTCTCTCTGCTGGCGTTCCACCTCTCCCCGCTGGCGTTCTGCTCCTTGTCACCCGGCTCCACCGTCTGCCTCCATCCACCGGCATCCAGTCTCTCCCCGCTGGTGTTCTGTTCTTCCCTGCCCAGCTCCACCATCTGCCGCTGTCCTCCGGCATCCGGTCTTTCCTTCTCTGGGCAGCTGGGTCTCTCCCCAGCTGTCTTTTGATCCTCCCGCGCTGCCTCCAGGCCCCGCCCATGGGGCTCGCTGATCCGCTGGCTCAGGCAGCTACGGAACTGCTGAGCCTGCATCAGCGTTTCTCCACAGCTGCTGCTCGTCCCAGTCCCTGCTGTAAGGTATTGGCGCTCATCGGGCGGGGTCCCGGGACATGTTGGGAGGGGGGCTTCTACCTCCCCTCCCACACTAGTCATTTTGCAAAAGAAGCTTTTCGCTTTTCAGATGTTTAAACTAGTTGCAACTCTCAGTTGTAACTAGCCATTAACAATTCTCACTGTGTGTGTGTGTGTGTGTGTGTGTGTGTGTGTGTGTGTGTGTGTGT
>NW_017728995.1:57789757-57790119 GCF_001723915.1 Gavialis gangeticus
TGTGTGTGTGTGTGTGTGTGTGTGTGTGTGTGTGTATTCCCATTACTACAGTTTGAGCATCAGATATTACTCCAGTTACTAGCAAACCTTTTGGGGGACAGTTACATGAAAACTTATTAAGACTCAGACTCATGCCTGCTTTGTTCATCATGTGATCCTTTAGTTGGGCAGTCCAGACAGAAACTTAGGTTGCTGACAGATGTGGAAAAAACCAAAATGACATTTTTTTTTACTTTCAGCTCAGCGTGCCTTCACATGCCCAGAAGAGGAACCCAGTCAGTCTGACCCGGCTCACCCAGCATCTGTATAAATCATACACTTCAGTGGGGCTTTCTGGTCCTTATGTCTAATAGCTGATTCAA
>NW_017728995.1:57795119-57796716 GCF_001723915.1 Gavialis gangeticus
TCATACACTTCAGTGGGGCTTTCTGGTCCTTATGTCTAATAGGTGATTCAATCAGTGCACTCTCTAGACCGGGGTGGGCAATTATTTCACACAGAGGGCCGTTTACTGAGTTTGGCAAGACGTGGAGGGCCACATGACAGGCAGCCAGGGGCAAATAAATATTAATTTTCTAAATTTTTTAGGGGCCCTGTGAGCCAGATAGAATGGCCTGGCGGCCTCCATCCAGCCCACGGGCCACATTTGGCCCACCCCTGAATTCTAGACAGATGCTGGGGAACCGAGTCAAACTGATGCAGTTACTCTTCTGGTAAAGTGCTGTTCTTCCCCACCCCCCCCAACGCCAACCCCCTCTGTCAGTGCCCTTAATTTCCCTGCAAGATGTAGAGTAGCAGAGAGTCTGTGGAGAGTCTGAACCGTCATGAAAAACCCTCTTGCTTCTTTTAGAACATGGTTACCAGCAGGCCTTACATTACCCATAGAGCTATTAAAATACTGTAAATTTCATCCTTCACTTTGCAGTTCAGTTGTTTCAGCAGTGAATGCCAGGCTAGTCATATGACTTGCCCACTCATTCTTCCCCCACTAGCATTCCTTTGCATGCACAAATCTTCTCACATTGTTTATTCATTTCAGTATGTTCTTTTGTGTCTACTATTCATTTATTTTTATTTTTACTCATGAAGTTAAGACTATAAACAGATATTTATTTACCTACAGAAAAAAGACATTAAGAGAGAGCACTTTTTAATTCCCTCATAAGGAATTTGCGATCGTTTTACCAATAGTAACCAAACAACTGTAGGGAATACAGATAAATTACTTGACAATGTATAGAATTTTCTTTTGATTTGAAAATTAAGAGCAAATAGATAAAATAGTATTTATGGCACCTTAAAATTATCTTTACATGTTTTATTTGAAAGGCTTAGCAAGTAAAAAGCCAGCATATACGATGTATGATGATGATGTATCTTAGAGTGTTTTCCAGAAAGACTGTGGTATTTCTCTTTGCAGGTGTACAGAGGGAGACAATTTGACATTTGAGTAAAATCTTTGGGCAGCAACAATAATCTGTGCTAGTATCAAATGTAATATTGTATTTTAAAGTGTTGTTTAAAATGTTGTTGTTTTTTCCTGCAAGCACTTATGCACCTGAGTAATCCTGTTGAATTTGGTGGGATTACTCATATTCCTAAAATTATTCACAACAGGAAGTGTTTTCAGGGGAATTCTTTGTTGTGAAATATGTATAACCTACAACTCCATAATATTATTCTAAGTGCTTATATGGTGATTAAGAAATAAGGAGGAAGTGCTTTCCATATTCCAGTTCTAAGTTAGGCTTGGCAGATGGGGAGTTCCATGAAGTAGGAAAAGAGTTTCTTTTTCTCTAAACACGTTCTGTGTCTGTAGGAGAATTCTCTGAAGATGTGTTGTTCTGATACACAGTGCTAAGTGCTGTTGTGATTTTTATTCCTTTTCCTTGCTTCCATGCCATCCTTTCTGTTGGGACACTGCAAGTCCCTGCAGAGCTGCTTCTTGGCACACATTATGTGTGGACTCTCCCGCCTGAATCCTCTCACATGGAGGAAGACTG
>NW_017728995.1:57801716-57824389 GCF_001723915.1 Gavialis gangeticus
CAGAGCTGCTTCTTGGCACACATTATGTGTGGACTCTCCCGCCTGAATCCTCTCACATGGAGGAGGACTGCAGAGTTAAACAGTAGAAAAGAAATGGAGAAAGGAATTTTTATAAGCTCTTTTTTGGTTCCAGAAGTTATATGGTATAGCGTTCATGGTTGTATAGTGTTCATGTTTGTACATTTAATATCTCCTTATGGTTCCAAACCTGTGGATTGGGAACTTCATCTCATTAAAATTGGAAAAAAAATGTTTTTAGTTCTGGGGAAGAAAATATATAATGAAGTTTTGCAGCACAAGTAAAACTGCTTCTTGTGTAGGACCCCTGTTTCATTAGGAAGTAGCCAGACCCTGAACAGAAGTGCTGCCTACGGTCTTGAGCACTGCATAAGGCATTAATTAATGGCATGAGCCATTATGTAACATACAGTACTTTGTGTGGTCCCTCTGTACTCAGGTCACTCTCACCTGTATTATTTGCATATATTGCACTTAATGCATTTAAAATGTATTCTTATCTGAATAACCATCTGTAGCTTAATTGCTTATAGCTGCCAAATTTATACACATAAGTTGTAGAAAATTGATTTGGGGAAAAGGTAAAGGTTATAAACACTGGTAAAATACCTAAATAACCAGACATCCTCCCCTTGATTTTAAAGCAATACTGCTATAACACAGAAATTCATGACTGAATTCCCAGCTTGTTTTTCTTTTTTGTTTCATTTTTAAGGCATTGTCAAACTACTTAATCACCTGAATTGAGTTTGGGGTCCTGACAGCATTGACTAATTAACTGACAAAAGCAACAGTACATTAATTTCTTGGTACTGGATCCTTTAATCACGCCAGTTACATAGAGGCTGACACCTGGTGCAAAGATTAAAAACAGCTGATGTTTTCATCACTTTTCTTGACTGCTTTTCTGTTCTTTCCTTTTTCCATTTGCAGTCAGAAATGAGTCTTTCTTGAGAAATTGTGTGCAGGATATCTTATTTTAGATTTTTTTTTTTAGAAATTGCAAATGTTATAAAGCCATATCAATTTTCTGGAAATAAGGTAATTTGTTGTTACATAGCATGTTATTGCAAATGCTACAATTGGAACAGTTATCTAGAATAAGTTTCTGTACATCCTTACCTTCTTTGTTGCTGTGATATCTTGTCGCTAACAAAGTTCTTCAGGCAGGATAGCAGAACTTGGTGAGAGAGGCCACACATTCTCTTCAAATGCCTGAAGAGACCCCTAAACCTTATGAAGCAAGTTATCCAAACTGACTCCTCTGTAATGTCTGGAGTGGCACATTCAACAGCTGGGAACAGAGAGAAGAAAGATAGATAAATTGGACACTTTGAGACATTTTAAATGACCAAAATAAAAATATTAAACTTTGTTTGAATTGTATTGCTGAGTGTGATAAGAGTCTTCCAAAAGTAATAGTTCCCATGTCTGCTCCTTGACAGATTGGGCAGTGGGCAGCTGGAATTCCAAACCTATATAATTAAAGGTCAGATTTCACCCCTTATTTCTTATAGTTCTTTTAGAATCACATGAGTATTTAAAGTTGAGATTCCTCACTTCCTGGTGTAACAGTCCCTGGTATTTTCATCACAAACACCAGATCCTTAATAATATAGGCATGACTACATAAGCTGTTACTTTTCAGGTACTGAGTTGTCATTTTAGTTCTTTTTTTCTCTCCTATATTAAACATAATAAAATGTTTTTGACATCTTTGGGAATATTTTAATGAAGAAGTACTTCAGTAGAGAGAGAGAGAGTGTCCTTATTAATGAAAAGTTTGACAGATGTTCAAAGAAACTTTCCCATTGTCCAAACTGTTTGGCAGATGTAGGAGTCTTTTATGTGTTTAAAAAAAGGTGGGGGGGATGTTGGTCCAAATATAACAAGTACAACTAATATCCTTTAACCTTCACATTTCGATCAGTAGGTACCCGCTTGGGACATCAAGCTACTTGGCCTGCACTTCCCTCTTAATAAAGATTCAGTGAAAGAATGTAAACAAGAGTGCTCTGTATTTTTGGAATTTTCTTGGCTCTTTCACAGGTCATTTAGCTCTTACTTCCTCTAAGGTCATATCACTTAACATTTACTGGTTTAATAACCTCTGTCTTTAATTTTAACAGTTTAATGCTGGTGGAATCAGTGTTAAGAATTGAATATTTTCAGTTGAACTTCAGCACAGATTTGGTTCCTGTAGTCCAGGATTTTCAAATTACTTCTCTAATTTGGAGCATCCAAAAATGATTTGAATTTTAAGAAGTGCCGCATGTTTGTAGCTTTGACTGAGATCAGCCTTCAGCTGCAATGTTTCAGCAACTAGATTTATTTTATCACCTTCAACATGCATTTTTGATGGTTTGAAATAGGGACCACCACCCTCACAGACAAAATGCTGATTCTAATGTTCTGACACCGTTCTTCAGGTGTTTTGTTTTTCAGTGTTCAAGGATTCTGGTTAGTTTCAGCACCTTCTGTTGATACACAGCAGGTTCAGCATTTTTAGCATTACAGCACCATTGTTTGTAGTATTTTGGCTCCCCATATTTGTATTGCTCTCTGATACAAAGAGAAGTTTTGGTGGATATTCCTAGCTGTAGCTATGAGTTGAATAGCTAATAGAGCAAGGATACTGAACGTATATTTCTATGGGGGAAAAAGTCACATTCCAGATAGTATTTGTTGTTTTAAATTTTTCTGACATTTACAAATTGAAATTTATGCCATCAGTCTTAACTACTGTAAGAGTAACCTCAGTGTCTAAAAACCTGATTTTCTTCTCTGGGATTGTCATAGCATGAGCATTTGAATAATGTTGTTGTTGTTCACACCCTTTTCAGGATCTTCTAAATTCAGTGAGATTACACAGATCATAAATTGGGACAGAATTTGACCCGAGTTAGTGGTGGACCTAGGTAGCCATTATTGTACAACTTGGTGAAAAAAAGTGTTATCAAAATGTTTCTGTTTTGGTGAAAATTCCCACAAGCATGTATTGCAATAATAATTCAGTCATTTAGAAAACATTAAATTTTGAGTGTGTGTGTGTTTTTGGTTTTGTTTTTGTTTTTTGGGGGTTTTTTACTGTTACTGAAAAAATAAGATTTCAGAAAATAAAACCTTTAGAAATGCACATTAAAGTATGTTGGAAGGGTGTGTGTGAGTGCACCTGTATGTGGGTGTGTACGTGTACACATACACTAAGAAATGTATCTATTTCCCGAAAATTGTGGGGTTTTGTTTCTAGACGGATCTCTCCTATAGCTGTGAATATTTTATCCTCAGGAAAATCTGTCCATCTCTTCTTTCTCAAATTATTCTACAAGTGACTAATCATAGATATTCCTTTTTTTCAAAACAGCTCCAGGCTCTTCTTCAGATATGGACAAAACTGCCTCCTAGAGAAGCATTAGAGTTGTTAGATTTCAATTATCCAGACCAGTACGTAAGAGAATATGCTGTTGGTTGCTTAAAGCTAATGAGGTATGTATGTAGTAACCATTTAACAATTAAAGAATTCTTGGGGAAAATGGCATTCTACTTACAGTGGGGAAAAAGGACTCAAAATCATAAAAGATAGCTGCATCCTCTCCCACACATAGATGCCCACATAAAACCTATAATATAAACAAGATGAATAAAATATTGGAAAGATCACAATCCAGGTTCCCTCCTCCAAAAAGTCTCAACTTCTCGCTCTACCATTTAGTGAAAATGTAATATTTACATTCAGTTATTTATTTCAGTTTGCCCTTTGGCATAGCTTCTGGTGGTCGTATTTATTTCTTTATAAGATGTATTTTTGCTGCTAGATGAATTTCCGTCAAGAATATATGGAGCTTTGTCATTTGCAGCTCTACTGCACTTTCCCTGTCCTTGATAGCTAAACTTTGTGTGAGATGAATAGCTTTTTATATCAAGGCTAGATTATTGACAAAATATTTTGACTTCTTTCAAATATAAACAAGTAATTGCTCTGTTAACCCCAGCTAACCTAATAATGTGAATTGGTACATCTGAGAAAATTATTCTTAGTTATGTTTCCAATGCAAAATTGCCTTTAACAAAATATTAAACTCAGTTTCTGACTTTCACAGCCTGATAGAAGACAGCAAAATATAAAGAAAATTTAATCCAAATGATGGCTAGTGCTCCACCAAGTAACAGAAAAATATTCTTACAGAAATAAGTTGTACATCAAATAATTGCTGTCTCTTATGCTACAGCAGATTTTAGTACTTCTCTCCAGATTCCTAAGCTTTTTCACCACACACACACATGCCACCAGCTGCTTTGACTCTTCTGTAATGATTAAAACTTTGATTTTTACCTTTGTTTATTTTGAGAAAAGAAAATGTTCTACAGGCAGTTTGCAAATGTTAAAGATACTTTAAAAGATTAGGGATAATTCAGATATATCCAAATATACTGTATTTATCAATTTAAGGCAACTTTGAATTTAAGATGGCCCCACAATAATTAGATTATATACATGGAAAATTACAAATGTGTTATAATTTTCCATGTATAGAATCCAATTAGTGGAATGTCATCTTAATTACCCCCCCTTCACTGCTGTAGCAAGGAAAGCAGCAGTGGGGGTGGATGGGAGGGGAGGGATGAAGAAAGTGCCCAGATCCCTGCCCCTTGCTCTCCTGCTCCTTGTCCTGCCATGCTTATATCTGCCTCCTACCCCTTGCCCCCAGTACCTGTGCCTGACCTCCTGCAGGCTGCCTCCCCGACCACTTCCCTTATCCTCTGCTGCAGCTCTGCTCCTTTCAAGGCAGTCAACAGCAGTGCAGCCCCAGCCCAACTGCAGCCCAGTCTGGCCCAGTGGCAGCTTCTGGCTGTTCCAGGTTGGGGCTGGAGGGACCAAGGAGCACAGGATAAGGGAGCAGGGGACAGCTAGGTTAGGGACCAAGGGGTGGGAGGGGCAGGCTACAGGAAGAGCAGATGGGGGAAGGGGTTGGCACATGTACAAGGGTATAAGAGCTCAGGGGAAATATTGCAGGTCTTCCCCGTGCTCCCCTGGTTACATGGCCTCTCCTGCTTCCATCCCAAACAAGCCATTCCAGCTGAGGCAGGCAGTAGCTTTGCTCCAGCTTCAATCCTGAGCCCTGGCCCAAAACCAGAGCTGAGCCTCCACCTACCTGGGACCTACTTGAATCCAAGATGAGCTTTTTTCTCTGTCCATGATGATGGGGAAGGAGAGCCGGGGGGGGAACATAATTTTGGATTTGATTAAATACTGAAGCAATACAATCCCCAATAAAATGGGAGATGTTACATCTTCTGAAAGTAGTTTGGGTTTCCCGGAAATTGGTGTGCTATTATTGAATGAGAGTACATTTCTAATATAATATCAGAAGATAGTTTAAAGGGCAATTAACCAATGAAAAAGCAGGTTGAAAGGTTATTTGCAAGTTTCTGTGGATGAGGTATTTAAATAATTCTTGGCTTCTGGAATTTGAATTTTTCCAGGATTTATTTTGTTTGTATTTTTGAATTTTAACATTTTATAATGTTAAATCTGTCAAGTTGTCTCTCCATTTAATAGATCATTACTTAAAATAATTTAAGGAGTTTATTCATATAACATAGGCTGACAATTTTTTTCACTTCTTTTGCTTTAGTACCAAAAACTCATTATGTAAGCATTGTTTTGTGACGGTATAACTGTGAAAATATAGGGTTTTCAAAGAAAAATACACCTTGCTATAGAATACCAAACAGCTATAGGCTGAAATGTAAATCCAGCCCTTAGATGCTGCGGATGTATACATCTCAAATGGCCATTTAAATTCAGAGCAGGTGGAGCCTGACAGGGGGCATGGCAGAATTCATAGGTTTCACGGGGTGTTTTAAACCCTTTGCTTGCCTTTGGGGCACTTCCTGTGGTCCAGAGTTTAGATGATCATGGATCATCAGCTCCTTGAGCATGACAGATCTACACTTAGTAGATTCCTTAGCCTGGGGCTGCCAAGAGTCAAACTTTTTTTTTAAAGCAAAGGATAAATGTTGGCCAATTTAGTCACTATTCCTCTTGCATTGATTCCCAGAATAAACTAACAAAAATTCACCTCCTCAGATATGGAATCACTTATGTACCTCTTGGCTGACTAAAACATCTAGAACCATCCTGCCCCTTCTACGAAGTGAGAGGATAGAGGTAACCATGAGCTGGTGTCATAGGTCCATCATCAGAGGCTGAGTGTTACAAAGTAACATTCAGAAGGACCAAGGATCTTGCAGTTCATCTAACTAATTGGGTTAGATTGCCCAGGGTAAAATCATGAACCTGAAATTTTTACGTCAGTTTCTTTTCCAAGGGTAATGGTGGCTGTCATTATTAACAGTATTCTGGAACTCTCTCGGGCAGTTTTTTACACGTAGTCTACTTGATTTCTCTTCTCAATTTGGCTGAAAGATTTTAACTTCTTATGTTTGATGTTAGCCCTTGCCACAGTTATGGATTTATCTTGAATTCTTCAGAATTGATTAATATAGTTACTCAGCTGTTTACCAGAGTTTGTATCTCTTTCCAGTGATGAAGAGCTTTCGCAGTATCTTCTTCAGCTCGTACAAGTTCTGAAGTATGAACCTTTTCTTGATTGTGCCCTCTCTCGATTCCTACTAGAGAGAGCACTTGCTAATAGAAGGATAGGGCAGATGCTTTTTTGGCATCTAAGGTAAGAAATTCCTCTTGCACTATTTTGGCTGATGTGAGTTCTCAGCAGACAGAATAGATTGAATTACTCCACATAGATCTTTTGAAAAATTTTCAGAATGAACTGTTTCCCCATTTACACAGTGTTGCATTCTTCAGTCTTTCAATTGTGTCAACATTTTAATGTCTCAATGCATTACATTGAGTTAACTGAAATGCTCTGCCTTCTTATATATAGACATCTATTGCTTAAATTATATGTTCTAGTTTTTTGCTTCCTCACAATTTTAATTCATTTTTCTCCATTAATGCTTAGTTGCCTCTCTTTTTTGATGCCAAGAGGTTGGGTGGCTGTCCTGTGAATGACACCTTGCAGCCTGGACTTCTGTCCAGTGCTTTCTCTAGAGAAAGTGTTCCTGCATTTAGGATTTTTTTCAAGTTTGGCTTTGCATTCAATGAATAAGCTATAGTCTACTTTTTGCTTGACTTAGAGGTTTTTAGTTAGAGAGGTCCTAGGACAATAACTTGAAATAGACTGCTCAGCAAAGCTGTAGAAGCTCCTTCATTGGAAGTTTTCAAGAGAAGGCTGGATGATCATTTGACAGGGCTTAGGAATAGCATTCCTTCATCTGGGCAGTGGGTTGGATCAGGTGACTCTTGTTGTCTCTTCTTGTTCTGTGAGTCTCATAACTATACAGTGAATACAGTCTATCTTACAATCTTTTCTTCTTTCACATGATGCTTCCCATAGGTCAGAGGTGCACATACCTGCAATTTCAGTACAGTTTGGTTTAATACTTGAAGCTTACTGCCGAGGAAGTGTTGTTCACATGAAGGTGCTTTCCAAGCAGGTATTGATTTATTTAAATATCTTTAGTATTTCTAGGTTTCAGGTCAAATTGCACGTCCCATCAATGATACTGGGCTCAGTTGCAAGTTTATTTCTTTGTGAAAAAGAATTGAAAAGCTAGTAGAAAGAGAGAGAAACTGATTTGAGGGATACAAGTACAAGAAGCAGCCAACAGTGGGAAGTCTGAGGAGGGAAGCTGTCTGAGATGACAGCCATTCACCTATATATGATACTTACTAGCAGGGGTGAACAATGTAAGTGAAGTAATGGACTTGATAGATCACATCCTGCAGCTTTGGCTTCTGTCTGAAATAATTCAAACTGTTGCTTTATTAGGCCACCTGGAATAATTCCTTAATTACATATTGTATGGGCATCACTATAAGGAGTATTAAAAATCAATGTCACTTTTGATCAGTGTAGAGATGCCCAGGTAAAAGGAGAAGTAAGGTGCACTTCTTAAACGTACATCTCGCTTTGATTAATCCTCTGCCAGCAGTTGTTAAAACCTGCTTAGAATGGTTTGTCACAGTTGTATAGCTTAAATGTAAGACTGTTAAAGTAACACTCATTTCTGAGAGAGGTAATATCTGTCCAGTATTTTTATTGACATAATAAATATGTGATGTGAGAGAGGAAGCTGCAAAAAGAAATCCCATTAGAAATTTTGTCTGGTCACAGTAGCTTCTTAAAATTCTGATTGAATTATATCTGCTCCCCAGTGCAAATGAGAGGAATATACGATTGTTCTTTTCTCTTAGTGCTACTCTCAGAGCATTAAGTTGGCTATTTCTTACATAAATGTGCTTGTTTAGCATTGTCAAAATCATTTAAAAAAGAAACGTGGTAAGTGATGAAACACTTTAAGTGATAGACTTAAGGACAGTCAAGTTTTTTGTATACTTCTCAGGAAATAAATGTCAACACAGTCAAAGAAGGGGCAAAAAAATTCCCAACTGTGCAAACATGGAAGAAATTCAAAGTAGAAATACTTCAAAAAGTTCCTGTTCGTGCAACACAGGTTTCATTTTGTTCCCTTGTCACTGATGTTCGTACAGCTCCTGGAATGGTAGAAATGCAGAGTGCTTTTGATTTTGACAGATGGTTGACTTGGCAGGTCTCCATTGCCTCAGTTCTAGAATCAAACTACATACGATTTCCACAGCATGCTGCCTGACAGGGTTGAGTTTATATATAGATAAGTTTTAACTCATCTTAAAGATAAGGTTGAAGTTCCTTGAACAAAAATTAATTGTTACATGTATGTGAAATAGTGTGTATTCTGTAGCAAAGTATAGTCAGTAATTGAAGTATTGAACCAAGTTAATCTTGGTAATCTATACATGTGTTTTTTCTAGATAGGATGAAAATAAGGTCCATTTTATAATCAGTAACCACAAGTTAATAGTTTAATGCCTTGGTGGCAAACCTAGACAGCATATTCAAAGGGCCTTGCTTCATTAATATGAAGTCCTCGACCATCACTGCAGCTGTCTTAGAATCTTTCTTAGGAGAGTTTATAGCTATGTAGTTAATAATTTAACAAACAGATGGGGAAAAAAGCACTTGCATAATTCAGTACATATTGATTATAAATGTCTCGTTACAAGTTATAAAATTAAAAGTAGTTTTTTAAATAATAATGCTTCATTTCTGATGGGCCTGAATTGATGTACCGGAAAAATCATTTGAGGAAGTTGGGATACTTGTGTTTTTAAAGTTAAGCACATACTTTGATGATTTTAGCCATGATTTTTCTCATCTAGAAAGCGTTTTCACTTATCCTTTGCTGCATTAAAATTTCACTACAATAAGAATTTTAGAAAATAAAAATCTTGCTTGTATTGAGTTTGTTACAGAGCTTCAGTATACCTCATCTGTAGGGCTGGTGAGTTCTTGAAAAAATAAATTATAGTGATTAATTTTAAATAAATGCAATAGAATGAAATTTTAGTTGCATTGGAATTGGTAGCTAACTCCCATTAACTTCTGTGGGACACAGCTTTAGCATTTTCAGTGAAGATCTGAATACTGAACAGATAAGTGCCATGTTAGTGCCATGAGTGCATTGATTTCAAGAGTTTGTTGTTATGAGGTGTGCAGAGGAGTAGCATTTCAGAATTCTGTTAAACCAGTATCTACCCTGGCTTGATTTAAGTGTTTCAAGTGATGTGCTTAATATGTTGTATGATTGTACTGAGCTGATATAAGCCAATTAAAACTGAATCTATAAAGTGAAATGCTTGAATCCATATTTAGTCTCAAAATATCTTCTTTCCTCTGTGGTGGTGCTAAATGTCCTTTTCGTATGCTGACTTTAGAATGGACATAGGTACTTAATTTTTGCTGCCTAGTTGGAAAATGTTAAACTAACCTCTTTTATATAAAACTTTTTGGATCCTGAAGACAGAACTCCTGCACAGAACCCTTCTGTGTCATACAGTATTATTAAAATTAATAATAATTCAATATATTATTGAAAGTGTGTGGGACTTCATCTCCTAAGTGCCTATATTGTGCTTTTGAAAATTGGATTTATGCTTCTAAGACACATAAGTACTTCTGAAAATATTTATATTATGACTTTTTTTAAATGGCATCCTCACTGCAATTTTTCATATTTTTTTGAAAGAGACTTTGAACTCTTGTTAGGCTTAGCTAGCTTTTTTACTGTTTAAACTAAGTGTTCAAACTTGCTTTGTAATTTTAAGGTGAGTTTCCATATTTTTATATATGGACTCCAGACGGTTTTGATTATTAAAGCTAATGCGTTAATACTTAAACCTATTTCAGGTGGAAGCCCTTAATAAGATGAAAACCTTAAATGGACTAATAAAACTGAATGCCATGAAGCAAAGCAAAGCAAAAGGAAAAGATGCAATGCACACCTGCTTGAAACAAAATGCTTACAGAGAAGCACTTTCTAACCTCCAATCTCCTTTGAATCCTTCTGTTATACTCTCAGAACTACAGTAAGTGAATAGTGATCTTGTTTGTTTTAAACATAACTTGTATATGGAAACAGTAAAGCAGAAAGCTTATGCAGTTTGACTTCTACTGGCTTTGCTGTTCAGCAGCCATGCTGATGCAAGTTACATGGTCAAGGGTAGGAGAAGTTCAGTCTGGCATCTTCCTAGCTATGTGATCAAACTGCTGCTTTTTGAGATTAAAATGTCAATTTTAGTTTGAGTTTGGAATTTTTTCATGATCCAGCTTAAAACTCTATGCCTTTTCATGAGCAAGATATCTATTTGGCCTCCTACTTAAATATATTTAAATCTAAAATGTGAATTAGACTACAGTTTTGGCATCTGTTCACAATAAACTTATATAAGACATTGATACACTGCTTACTAGTTAAATGAGAACAAATCTATATATAATTTGCTTGGGGTAGGTAAAAAGCAGGTAATATATTGTCTACGAAAACTATGGATGTATATTTGGTGTGTAATGGATGCCATGTAAATTTTCCTATTACAACTAATATCATATTAGCAGAATGAAAGTTAGGAATGATATTCAATTTATCGATCAAATAATTCCCAGTGGGAACTCTAAAACTATCTTGCTTCATAATCGTATTTGATTTCTTGGAGTTGAAGAGCTTACTTAACTGAGTAAAATATATTATGTTTTTCTTGTTATGTTTTTCTACAGCATTGAGAGGTGTAAATACATGGATTCTAAAATGAAGCCTTTATGGATAGTATACAACAATAAGATGTTTGGAGGGGATTTTGTAGGGATCATTTTTAAAAATGGTGATGGTAAGAGCTACTGAGGTATTTTTTTGGTTGTAATTTTTCTTTGCATGTATCTATACGCTTTTTATTGCCATATCTTTCTCTTAGACCTCTGCAGCTTTAACAAGCAGGCAACCAATAAATGTATCTATCCCATAGAAACTAGTTGAAGTACCAATTTATCTGAAGAACTGTGGTTTTTGTGCTAACCTTACTTAACTTCTAGGATTGATTGAATATTTGGTTCGAACCTGTTCTTTGAGTTGGCATAATGATTGCTATATATATGTTGATGTAATTGAGTACTGGCTGATTTAATTCCCAATCATACAAAAAAACTTGAAATTATTCTATTATAGTAGCATTTTTTTGTCCTATAGATCTACGGCAAGACATGCTGACACTCCAGATTTTACGTTTGATGGACCTCCTTTGGAAAGAAGCTGGTCTAGATCTTCGGTAAGAATTTTTTTAGCTGAATATATTCTTCTCAGAGTGGGTAATTAATTCCTTGGACATCATTTGCCCAGGATATAATAGATGTATGATAAACAGGCTACAAGAAAAAAGCTGCCTTATGATTGAACTATATATGACCTCACTTTACATTGCTAAGAGAATCCAAAGAGCATCATAGTACTCTCCAACCTGTTGGTTTCAGTTTTTCATTTGAATTGGATCAAGAGACAAATGAGTGTGTTGAATTTTTCTCTTCATTTTTTGGTCTAAGAGATTGGCCACAGGAAGAAATAATTGGAATAGCTAAGAGAGAAATGATTTGGTATATTGTTGTGTACAGTGCAAATGGCCACTTTTCCTATGGTGCAGGCTGGCAATTCTTGTAATATCGGCAAATATTATTTATCTTGTTTCACTACTTCCATGCTGTTAAAAAGCTTGTGTTCTTTTGGCTTCAGGAAAGACTTCTTGACTAGGGGTATAGCAGACAGGCTTACTGTTTTTTGGCATGTATAATAAATAGCCTGTTTGATATTCCATCATGTAAACAAACTTGCAAATTAACAATGATTGGTGTTTCAGTACTAATATAAATGTGATTTAGGCAATCCTTAGTTTTTGTTGGAATCTGATGCTATGTAAGCTTAGGTGAAGTCAAAACTTAAAATGCAAATCTCTACCAGTCAGGGAAGAGAATTTTGAACCAAGGACGTGCTTATGTTTAGCTGTAGCAATGGGGCTGGTTGAGTTGTGAACTAGCAAGGGACTGGCCACAGAGGGAGTGTGCATCTGTAACATGCTTGCAGTTTTCTAATAGGTGTATCTGAGTGACACAGAAAAGGGCGGATAATCACTGCCTTATTAAACTGTTTAAAAGTAAATCTGCTTTGGATCCTTTACAGAAGGATTTAAGTATCTGACTGAGAAATCACATTTATGGGAAACCAAAAGGTATCAGCATTCTTTTTTAAATAGACTATTAAAGACTCAACCCATTACCTTGAATAGTAGGAGTTCCTTGCCACATAGTGGGAATAGTATCTGTCTATGCAGAAAACGCAGGGTACAGAAATAATTATATAATACAAATAATGAAAATCATCTATATTTACTGAGATACTGTGTAGGGATAAAGGAGATATGACCATCACAATATATTGTTTTTAGGGGTTTTTTATTGATTTAAATATTTTCACATTCAACTCTTGTTTTTTTTATTGTTGTTCGTTTTTTTTTATGACTGATGTTAATTGATATTAGTAGAAGTGAGTTTAGTGTTTTCTGCCAGAACTGTAGTTTCACTATTGCACATACTTCTAACCAGAGCATTAATTTCTTTGATAAGAGGTTTACCATTTCTATAGAACAGATGAAATCACCACCAGCAACATGTACGAAAGGCTTTTGGAACTAAGAAGCATTTTTGCCTATGCATTCACAGTTCACTACTAAAGTTGCATGCTTTAAGAAAAAAAAAATTAAAAGGCCACAGAATAATTTTTTTTTCTTATCTCGAGTTAAATATCTTCCTCTTTCTTAGCCAGACTAAAACTTGAGTTCCTTAATTTAGTTTGGCAATTTTGTATTTTTTTATTTACTATAACACTTGAAAATTTGCATTTTAAAGACAGGAACTACGTAGATTAAGGTTGAAAACAGCACTAGGAAAGACATTGTTTTATTTTTTTTAATATCCCCTGCTCCCCCCCCATCTCTCGCTCTCACTCTCTCACACACATGCCCACACCCACCCATCAACAGATATTTCAGTTTGTTTTTTTAACAGGCCACCCTGGTGAAGACCATCATATTTCTGTGGAGTTTTAGGATGTAGTTTACAGCGAGAAGTACTGTTTAAAGCCCTGCCAGTGCCACTCACTTTGTGACCTGCAGCTCTGTGCCCCCTGGCCCTCCAACCCCTGCCCCCCTTAGACTTACCTGCATCCAGCTGCCAGAGCTGCTTTCACCACCCTGCCTGGCTGTGTGCCAGCCATGTGAATGTATGTGCACAGAGGCACATGATGCCCCCTGCCTCCAAGCGCCTTCCTCCCCGCTCCCCCCGCCCCCACCCCAGCCCCAAGCAGCAACATGCTAGGGCAAACCGTGAAGTTCTCAGGAAAGCTTTCACGCTTTACAGAGCAAAATTTTGGATGCTTATTGATATTTTTAAAAAACACCCGGTTAGAGATGGGAGGACCCAAAAAGAGAACACGTCTAAGCCTAGCTTCTACAGGCATTTTTACACATGCAAGTGCCACAGCACTGGGCACTTTAACACTGGCAGTTGTATAAGCGGTGAAATGCACGTCAGCACTGAGAGCATGGTGGCAGTATACTTTTGAACTAAAACACATAAGAGGTGCTTTGGTTAAAAAGTGCACCACCACCATTTTCTGCTCACTGACACGCATTTTGCCGCTTATACAACTGCATGCAGCGCAGCACAGTTTGCCTTGGCTCACATGAAGAGCAGATTCAGTTAATCAAGTCTGCTCAAAAGTGGCGGATCTCCGGTGTTGAGGGACAGAAAAGTATGTGTATAAATGCCCTTCAAGATATAACGTAACTTGCATCAAACAGAAATCAACTTCCTTAGGCTTTGTTGCTATGTCTAAATAAACCTCCGTAGAGCTAACTATTAGAGAGTTTATTGTAACCTGTTGAGCTTGGGCTATGCTTACTGTGGATGTTTTCACACTTGAATGAACAATGCCATTTCCTTATCAATTATGTAACTTTTCTTTCCTAAGATCAGCTTTTCAAGCTAAACAGTTTATACACTGCATGCTGTAACCTCAGTTCTCCTGACTCTGAACACGTCCCGTGTGAATACTAATTAACTCTTCTACAGTGGATATCACAGAGGTCTAATTCCTACAGAGAACAACAAAGTCTGATTTCGTTAATTTTTAGTGTTTTTAACCAATTTGAATTAAAATGGAAAATAAAATCAAACACCACCAGCAAAGAGAACTCTTTTTATAGTAAAGAAGAAAGAAAAGTTAAATCTTGTTATCAACAAGTTAATATAAAAATGAATTAATTATAGCAAGTTAATCTTGTTATAATTACTTCATTTTTAAATGGCCTTTGTTAAATAAATATCAGAATTTGGGAACTGAAAAATAAGATATTGAGCTTCAAGTTCCTATAGGTATGTATGCCATTTTCATGGTAATATTCAGAAGGAAGTGTCATTTACAAAAGTACAGGAAGAGAATTTTTTTTCCAAGTTCACTAATTTTTAGAGACTTTTTAGTCTACATTAATGCATTTTGAAATGGTTTCTCCCCTACTGTGTTGTAAAGCCTTCACTGCCACACTGCATTGTAAGAATGGGAAAAGTCCATGATTTTTCATAGTAAAGTTAATACTGAGATACGGTACTACAATGGTTTCATTTTTAAGTTTCTCAGTTTATTGCATGGTGAGTCTCTATAATTTAAGAATTAGAGACTTAATTATAGGATACTTTACTGGTCCTGAGCAAGTTTTCAAATGATACTTTTGTATGACAGTTAAGCAAAATAATGCTGTTCCAGCTGTCACAATGGGCTTGTGTTGAGAGGAGAATAAATGCAATTTCCTATCATTTTTAATGCTCAGAAGTTGATCTGCTGTGAACTTGAGGGTAGGGGTGGCTTCCATTTCTACATTCTTAGTGTAATTTGCATCAGAGTGTGAGTTGATATAGGAGTGAAAGCTTTCAACTAGAATTTACAGTGTAAGTATGTTGTTAAAATAGGTTACAATAAGGAACTTTCTCAGTTGTTTGCTGTCTTCTAAAAACTCACTTTTCTCAAAGTAAAGGGCAGTTTTTCCAAAGTACTCTGAACTGAGGAGATGCCATCACTCCTCTTGGGATCTGTAGAGCACAGAGGACTTCAGACATTCCTGTCCCTTTTGCCTAAAGAGAAAACATTTTAAATGAGTTTGTTAGCAGAACCTCTTAGGTTATGTTTTCAAAACAGCTTTTCCTCACCTAAATTAACTTGCTTGTCATTTTAGTCCTCCCTGTTTTTCCTTGTAAGTTAAAGTACCTGTCTTAAAGTGTGAGAGATGCAGCTATTTTTATCCTTTCTTAACATATGTCCTCAAATCCCAATCACCATTTTTGTATTTGATAAATATTAGATTGGACAACATAGAACTCATTTCACAAGCAGGAGACGCTACTTTTGCATCATACAGTCTTTGTTCCCTCAACCCACTCACTAGAGTGTTAAGTATACCATCTGTGCAGTTTTATCCACCCAAGAACTGAAATTATTAGGCAAGAAATACAGCACTTGAGTGCAGAGCAGTAGCCAATAAGCACCCTCCCCTGACTGTTCATCAGCTGCTATGAATTGATTGTTACAAAATGAGTGAGATTTTGTTTTTGTTTTTTTTAAGGAATATCTTTGGAAGCAATATTCTTAGTTGTAAGGTATTTTAAGTATGGTTTTAGTGTTGGATATTTTATGATTGATTGTTGTCCATAGCTTGAAGCCACATGAGGTTATGAAACTGGAGTCTAGCACAATTTGTGATTTTTATTAGACTATGTATACTATTCATGAGGCTAGACATTGGTCTGTTTTAAAACAATATTCAAGATGCACCAGCTGGAGGAATTGAGCTCATCATTTAAACATTCTTAGTTGAAAATGAATAGTATGACCTTTACAGTCACAAAGCATCAACCCAGACAGATAAGGAAAGTTATAAACAAGTTATCAATCACAGAAATATGCTACTTATGAGCAGATTCTTTTTAGTAAAGTCTGAGATATACAAAGAATTTAAATAGATAAATTGTTTCAGGAAGTGTCTGTTTTCTTTAGGGTAATTGGCTGTGTTCAGTTTTGTACAGTTGAGCATCGATTTGGTTCCTTTGAAAAATAGAAAAAAATGTTTGGGCCAGTTGTGTTATCGTGAATAGCCTGTGGGAAGCTGCTCCAGTGCTTAGGGGCAAGGACTTCCTCCCAGACAGCTGTGGAGCTCCAAGTCAGACACTCTATAGTTGCTCCTTTTCTGAGGGTGGTGTTCATGACTTCTTCAGCCCAGCCCACACACTGTCTAGCATGCAGGACTGACTTTGAAGGGTCATTTGACATGTTTACTCTGAATGTTTTGTCAACAAAGCAAGACAAAGGAATTGTCCATGCCATCCAAAGATTGTCCTTCTAAACTTTCCATAGAGATGAAAAGAGGATTTCCCAGAAAGAGTCAGTCTGCACTGGAGAACTAAACCAGAGTCTCAAGCAGACTTGTTTGACTGAGGACTCCTCCCCCTTTTTAATCCCTTTTGAATATATGATAAAAAATTACGGCAATGGAAGGTAGTGCAGAGGCAGAAAAACAAACAAGCGTGCAGTCAGCAGCATGTGAGCAAGGACAGAAATCTCGGCAAGCAGCAGCACAGCCCTGGAAAGGGAAGTGTTGGGATCATGTGTTGTCTTTCCACATTCCAAAGCTGTAGAGGGAATAAGACATGCACAGCAACCTAGCCTTCCACCTGGATAAATGGGCCTGCTTTACTGTCCACATTCCCCAATGGATATGGAAAGATTGCCAAACTTTAAAATGCTAGCCAGTTGCAGTTTTAAAATATTACTTATTTTTCTATTGTAGACAAAATGCTATGAAAGACCATCTGTTTTCCATGACTGAAGTGAACTTCTTTCCACATATACTGTATGTTCAAGGGGTTTCAATTCAAAATTCCAGGCAGCTGGGCTTTGCCATTTTTGCTTATCGTAGTCTATTTTAAGTCGAACGACAGCACGGGGAAATATTCAGTCACAGGTTTTGGTTTCAAACATAAAACTACATGCGGAATTTGAATGGTTTATTTTTTACCTACTACTTTTGTGCATACAGTTCTTTAAGAACTTTTCCTGTTTTTTTCATAGTTTGTGCATGTTAAATATGAGTAATTAAGGAGTGATTAATTAAAACTATTGTTTGAGAATTTCTACAGAATGAACTTCAGATGATTGATTCAAAATACCCAGTACTAAGAATGAATTTCAGAGGATCAATTCAAAATACTCAGTACTTTAGAAAGAAACCATTTTTTACCTGAAGAATTTCTAAATCTCAAAAATGGTGTATCTGTAGCAAATAATATTTAATAAAAAGTTACAGTATTTAAATGCATGCAAGCTGCAGCTAAATGGTATTGTGCTTCCCTTTCCAGAGCATGTTGTGCTATCATGGGCTTCCCAAGGGTAAAATTGTTACCTACTACTCAAAGTAATGCTCACTTAATTACAGTGTTTAGTAATTGTTTACAATAGTGATGGGTAGAGAGGTTGATCATAAAATCATAGAATCATAGAAAAAATTAGGATTGGAAGGGACCTCAAGAGGTCATCTAGTCTAGCCCCCTGCTCAAAGCAAGACCATCCCCAACTAGATCATCCCAGCCAAGGTTTTATCTACCCAGGTCTTAAAAAACTGTAAGGATGGAGATTCCACAACCTTGCTGGGTAGTTTGTTCCAGTGCTTTACTACTCTTCTCTTAAGAAAGTTTTTCCTAGTATCCAACCTAAACTTCCCTTGCTGTGACTTGAGACTGTTTCTCCTTGTAGTGTTATCTGCCACCACTGAGAACAATTGAGCTCCATCCCCTTTGTAACCACTCTTCAAATAGTTGCAGGCTGCTATTAAATCCCCTCTGTCGTCTTTTTTTCCAGACTAAATAAGCCCAGACCCCTGAGCCTCTCCTTGTAAGTCATTGCCCGAGCCCCCTAACCATTTTTGTTGCCCAGGATACATCCCATGGACCCTTGTCATCAGGTCCTCAAACCTCCCCTTCCATCTGGAAATTTGGTAGTGTGGAGAGCACTGACCGCATTAATTGCTATAGTTCCTAGAGCCATGGCAATTAACACTGCCCCTGCTTACCATCTCACCAAATTTCTGGATACAAGGGAAGCCCCATAGGCCAGATCTAGGATCCGGAGCCAAGTCATCTGGCTTCTAGAGCTGTGCATACGGCTGTGTGTAAGGCCAGAATTTTGGTGGTGGGAGGAGTGGTAACAGCTGCATCTCTGCAAACCACAACAATCAGTTCTGTCATGACCAGATTTCAGCCCCATGGCCCAGATGACGCAGCTCCACACTTTGGACCTAACCCACAGACTAGCCCATTGAAGCAGATGAGGTGGACCCACTGGTTTAGAAGAATTAAGCTGTCAAAGTAACTAGCTGGTGGAAGCTAATGGCTGAAATGATTTTCTGTGATTTCGGAGACAATAAATTGGGAAAAGACAATGGTATTTGTTGCTAAGGGTCATTTTGTAGATCTGTCAGTGGTCATTATATGGCCTTAAAGAGGGGAAAGGGGGAAGTATCCCACTGGCAGATGTTGAAATCAGAAAGGCCAGGATGAGATGGACAGGCCCTGCGGACTTGTCCCCAACTTGACTCCTGTCAAACTGTCTCTCTGACAAGGATGTTTTTTCCTCCACTTGTAAGCACACTGTCCTCAAGGGGCTGAGTAGCTTTCATCATTGCTTGCTTTTGAAGGGGAAGTTGTTGGATTTGTGCCCAGTTAAACTACAAGTAGGATGGGTTGAAATCCCATGGAAGAACGCCAGCATGCGCTTTAACCTGGCAATGCTTGACTCACGTTTGTCAAGTCGTGATAAAGATGGGCAGTGCTTCCTTGTATCGTGAGTGCTGAGGTACTGTAGTTATAGAAAAGCTTGGGCCCACACTGCTGGATTTTTTAATTGGGAAAGAGATTAGAATAGGAAAAAGAAAAAAAGTTCCAGATCTGTAATTTCTTTTTTTAAAAAGAACACCAGGTTTCTGAAATACTTAGCAATAATGAGGATCTATATAATAGCCCAATTGCTTACATTTAAGCTTTATTGGGACTAAACATTTATTAAAACATAGATGGGATTTTGTTTTTCTGTCCTATCACTCACTGGAATGAGACCTATTTAATTCCTGACTATATTTATTAGTGCTTAACCTAATATAGTTTAAATATCCAAAGAAACATGATTTCTGTCACTTTAAGAAACTCTATTATGAGCTCTTGTGTCAAGTAGGTTTTATTTATATTAATTTGTTTAATATAATTTATCTTAGTTTGATTACTCTTGAATAAATCTCTCCTACTTTCATGTCAGTAGTTAAGGAGGGTATCCTGCTTCACAGTTGTCTCTTAGACTTGTATATTCAGTTTTTTTAAATTTTTTTTTACTCAGTTACACAGTTTTCCTAAGCAAGTTTAGTTCCAGTCTGAAGCCATGATTCAGTAGTCAGGTCTTCATGGGCACAAATGTTAGCCAATCTGCGTCCATTTTCAGAATTGGAAACTCTTTGTTTTTATGGAATAAGAAACCTGAAATAAATATGCAAACCATATTTGCTGCCCCACTCGGGGCCCTGCTGGCACTGGCTCTGGGACACCAGTGCAGGCCTTGTGCTCTTGCCTAGCTGTTGCTGCGCGCCATGCACGTGCTTGCTGCCACTCCTGCCCACCTGCTGCCACTTTCACAGCTTCCCTCCTTCCTCACTGCTACTTCCCTCCATCTCCCGCTGGCCGCTCTATCACCATGTGGTTCCCGGCTGTAGCACTGGGACCGCAGCAGCCAACTTAGCCTGACCCTGAGGACTGGGGCAATTGCCCGCCATCCTCCCTTCCCTTTTCCCCTCCTCCTTATCTGAATTTCCCTTTTGCGCAGGGAGGTAGGAACAGCCCCAGGGACCCAGACCAGAACCCTCTGCCAGGCGTGGGCTGGGAGGGGCGGGGCCAGGTCAGCCTTGCTTCTACAGCGGCTTGGTTCTGCAGGCGGCTCCCCCTGGGTCCTGCTGCCATTGGCTCCTGTCATCTTTGACAGGCAGTCAAGGGCAGATTAATATTAATTTTTTAAATTTTTTTAGGGGCCCTGTGGGCTAGATAGAATGACCTGCCAGGCCGTATCCGGCCCACGGGCCGTATTTTGCCCACTCCAGGCCTAGGTCTATACTCTGCCATCGCTGATGTTTTACAGTCCCTTGCACTATAGTATTTTCAACAAATTTCACCAGGATACAGGGTGTTTTCCTGAGTTCTTTGTGGTCTTAGAATTGTCTATCTAGATGGGGTTAGGAGGTAAGGCTGGAATGAACTTTTTAGCTTCCCCTCCAGCCCTGCCTCAGTTTACCTCTTTGGTGGTCCTACCCCTTCCATAAACAAGGAAACAGCTAAGGTGTTGGGGCCTCCGGCAGTATATTCTGGGATTACCTTCTAGTCCTTCTCCGCTACTGCAGTACATTTTTCATAGGTCAGAGTCATTTCAACCATTTTATATTTTGTGACTTCCTCTCAATATATTTTAGGCTTTGTGTAGTGCTGGATTGAACTGATTATAAAATCAGTAATTAACTTTATAATATTTGTGCCTGTTTTGTCATTACTGTTTCATAAACTTGTGTACATCGTTCAGTGTTTGTGTAGTTTAGTTCATACGCTTTTCCATATGTTAATGTTAGAATTGGCTACTGTATCGAAGATGAAATTTTCCCAGAGTTAGTGGTGGGAATAATATACAATTAGAACTCCAGACTAGCTGAGTCTAATTTTATATTTGAGCTGTAAATATGGCCAGCATCTCTGATGAAAATACTTCTCTATACAATAATCCTAGTTTATATAACCCCTTTTTTATTCCCTAATCATCTTGTTTGCACTTCTTTTGGTCATCTTTAATTTTAGTTCTATTTTACTGGAAGCAAAATGGCTCAAACTGGAGACTAGACAGAGTACTAATCCACCTAACATACTTGCTGTGTGCTCCGCTGAAGATTAACATTGCCACTGGCCCTGGTGCCTTGTAGTGCATGCATTTGGCTTTGACAGTCAACAATAAAACTGACATCTTAAAATTACCATAATTTCTCAAAACTAACCACCTTGCAAAACATGGGTGGCATAGTAATGTGTGGAGCATGTGTTTCATTCTGTTTTGGGGTTGTTTTTTTGTTAAGCTGGTGTCCTTTTGGTATCCTATGATAAAGCTCATATTTGGAACTTCAAAATAAAGTAAATGTACCACATTCCATGACTGCAGGTTAAATGGGCAGTTGTTCCATAATTGTCTCCAGAAAGGCCCCAAATCTGGGTGTCCTACTCAGTGCCTCATGATCACCAGTAGTTCTGAATGAGTGTGTGTGTCATTTCAGGTGTCCCAGTTCAATTAGACTGCAGATCTTGCATGTCACATGTTCTCATCATGCTAAAAGCATATGACTTCCATTAGATAATATGCACTATTACTTTGTCCTTGTTAGTGGTGCACCCAAGCATCCTATGCCCTTAAACATATAGGGTGAGATACCACAGTGTTCCTAAATATTTGTGGGGAGGGTAAGGGCTAACTCATAAATTAAAGCAACACATTTTTTCTCTTATAGCAAGCATGATCATTTCATCTCTTGAAGATGAGAAATTGAACTGGAGAAAAAAACTTAACTTTTAGCTACGTCTCCCCTTGTTTCATGCACTTACCTGTAACTTTCCATGCTTCAGTGCAAACATTGTTGAGGAATTATATAAACACTATATAAAGCCAGGCTAGTTTAAATGGAATTAAAAACTGTGTCCCTGTTTTTTACATGTTTCTGTTTATAGTTTTCAAATACTGGAAAGTATTACTATATGCATATTTAGGGGTGGCACGCTAGAATTGTTAATTGAAATAAGAGAATAGAGATTCTGCTATAGAGTAACTTGATGCCTATTTACACAAATGTCTTTTGAAACCCCATGTGACAGTGTGAACTGATTTTTTAAGTGAGAGTATCTACATAAATTGCTTCATTTACACAGTAAACTACAAGTGAAAATATATAGCTCCCTCTATCATCCCTATTACAGAATTACACTTAAATAAAAACCTGATTTGTTTCATGTTTCCCATTATTTATTTGTACTTCTTATGAA
>NW_017728995.1:57824400-57825769 GCF_001723915.1 Gavialis gangeticus
TGATCCAGGAAGCTAGTCCCAGTTCCATCTCTGCCTTGGCCTTCCTGACTGCCCCTCTATCATCCCTATTACAGAATTACACTTAAATAAAAACCTGATTTGTTTCATGTTTCCCATTATTTATTTGTACTTCTTATGAAGTGCTGATCTTTTATTTCTGAAAGTATGTCCATGTATTAGCTTTGAAGAGTTCCTCATAAAATTAGCATAGATACCCATTCAGGAAATATTTACACATTTAATATATTGTTCCTAATCTCTTTATTTATTTTTTTTACCTTTTTTCTTTTGTTTGTTTCAGGATGTTGCCGTATGGCTGTTTAGCCACAGGAGACCACTCTGGCCTTATTGAGGCTGTTTCAAATTCAGAAACTATTGCAGATATTCAGCTAAATAGTAGCAATGTTGCTGCTGCTGCTGCCTTCAACAAAGATGCTCTCTTAAACTGGCTAAAGGAATACAATTTAGGGTAAATTTTATTGCATTTTCTTGCTTACAACTGAAGATATAAACTTCCTCATGAGGTAAAATTGTCTTTGAGGCATAAGGAGAAAAAGCACAAACCCTGTTTTAAAATGTCCATATGTGACCCAGTTTCAGCAAATTCATGTGTTTTCTTAATGTTAACACACAAGATGAGTTTTTTGGTAACTGTTTCTTGTGTTTTGTATTTTTAGAGATGACTTGGATCGAGCTATTGAAGAGTTCACCCTGTCTTGTGCTGGCTACTGTGTAGCTACTTATGTGCTTGGAATTGGTGACAGGCATAGTGATAATATCATGGTCAGAAAGAATGGTCAGGTAAAAACCCTGTTAAAGATATCCTAAATTATTACTGAGTTATTGAACAAGGCTTATTTTACATTTTTTTTCAATTAACTTTGTCTTAATTTTAAGCAGCTGCTAATTTAGAAATAGACTTCTTGTAGACCTGGATGAAACGAGTAAATTTTAAAGATTTAAATCAAGGAACACTAGTGGATTGAAAAGCAAATGTAAATTAATATAATTGTCAGGTAAAATTTCCCTGTATAACTCACTCTTCTGATGGCCATAAGACTTCTTGGATAGTGTTGACTAAACTGTAGCCCTAGTCATAAAACCTTGCAAACAACCAACCTTGAAAGAATATAGGCACAAGGGATTTTAACTAGAGGTGCAAAAATCAGTCCAATATCGGATCAGCACCAATATAAACAAAATTTACTATATCAGAAATCAGCCATATCAGGCTGATAAATGACCCATGCATGCACTCAGCCGCAGCACAGCACAGGTTGCAAGGAGCATAGCTTGGAGAGCTGCATCCAGCTGGTAAGTCTGGTGTGGTGGAAGGGGAGGAGGGAAGGAAGGAGTTGGGGCGGGGGGG
>NW_017728995.1:57825843-57833527 GCF_001723915.1 Gavialis gangeticus
GCTCCCATAGTGGGGGAGGGGCTGCCGGGGCGGGCATGGGATGGTGCCCGTCAAGGGGTGTGGGGAGCGGGGGTGGCTCCCGCCGACTGGCGTGGAGCTGCTGGTGCAGTGGCTCGTCCAGTGCTTGCCTGCTCATCCGGCAGCTCTCACTGTGCTGCCACCACTCGTCCAGGAGGGCACAGAGTGGTGGGGCGTGTGCTGCTGGATCTGCACAGGGAGGGCTGGGGGTGAGGCTGTGCCAAGCTCTTCCCAGTAGGGCAGGGCTCCCGGGGGAAGGGGGGGCACTGCAGCCACAAATTCACCATAGCCCCTTCCCAGCACAGCCCCACCCCACTGGGAAGAGTTTGGCACAGCCCCAGCCCACCCAGCGCAGATTGGGGGTCACACGCCCCCTCCCCTACGACATCCCGGACAAGCAGCAGGAGCAGTGGCAGGAGCCGCCGGATGAGCAGGAAGCGCTGCATAAGCTGCTGAACCAGCAGCTCCCGGCCGAGCAGTGCGCAGCGTGGCACCTACACCCGCCCTCCCACGCCCACCCCAACCCGGATGGGCAGCGCTTGCCCCAGCCCCACATCCTCTCTCACCACAGGGGCCTTGATCTGTGCCCTCAGTGCCCCTTTCCTCCCCTCTACCCTTGCACTACAACAGACTTACCAGCTGAGCTCAGCTCTCTACACTGCCAGGCTGGGATCGGAAATCAGATCTGTATCAACCGATATGCATCCTTAAAAATCGGCTATCGGTATCAGCCGCAAAAATCTCTATCAGTACACCCCTAGTTTTAACCCTATAGAGCACAATGTAGAGCCATGGAAGAGATGCCTGAAATAATTCATTCCAAGCAGGTTCCAGTGCCCAAAGCAGTATAGCTGTGTTGGCCTGGGAGCCAGTCTGGGCCCCTTAGTTACGTTGAGGAGCAGGGTGAATTAGCCCAGGTAGAGCAACATACTAACGCAGTTGTCCTGCTTCCAATACCCAAACTAGCTGCTTTACAGTTAGCTTGGGTATCTGCATGGTGCTGTATACTGCTTTGAACCCATGTCCCAAGTATGCTGTCGGGAGAAACTTTTTCTATGTTGAATTGTGATTTTTATTGTAGTTTTTATCCTTTTTCAGTAAAAGTCTGTCCATCTATGCCCTACTTTCTTATTCTTAGAGCAGCATTATCAACATTTTATTTATATATAGAAACATTTTCTCTGACACCATCCCAACATTCACTTCTTCCCTTAAACCTTTACCTACTTACCAACCAACCAAAAGGACACCTTGGCCCAGCCACAAGTTTGACTTTGAAAAAGAGGATGTGCAAGATTTTGTGAAATCTGCTACTGACTTGCTGTTGCAGACTTTACATGGATGTTGGTGATGACCAGGAGTATACAACCCTGAAAAAGATAAATAATGTTCTTCATTGCCATAGCCAGAAACTGAAATCTGCTTACTTACAGACAGTATTGCCTCCTTACATGTGCAGAACAGTCTGGCTATTGGCACTGATTTCTCAGTTTTAATTTTGAAACACTCTGAAAATAAAGAATTGTATATCCTTTATAAGCATGAAAAGGTGGAGCAGAGGCCAGGGAATAGGAATTACTGAGAATTGCATTTTAGGCAACTTGCTCTTGATAGGTTAGGTAGATAACTTTTAAACAAATTAAAGAAGTAAAATATTTTCCTGGAGAAATTAATTTTCATTTCTATTTCTAGCTCTTCCACATAGATTTTGGGCATATTCTTGGAAACTTTAAATCCAAATTTGGGATTAAAAGGGAACGAGTGCCTTTCATTCTCACTTATGATTTCATTCATGTTATTCAGCAAGGCAAAACAGGAAACACTGAAAAATTTGGTCGGTAAGTATTATTTAGATACCTGGCATAAAGATGTATTGTATCTCTTTGCCTTACATCAAGAGTAAAACTGCTTCTCACTTCCACCATACTTTCCCTGCATGTATATTAAAACGTGAAGTGATCGTCTCTACAGATGTGATTAGACTGACTGAGAAAATAAGAAACCTTAGTAAAAATAAAGCATTTTATCCATTTAAAGGAGACTAATTTCAATTCATTTAATTTGAATATAAGTTTTAAGATATAATGCTGTGTCCTGCATTTATATATGCATACCAAATACTGTTTCAAAAGTCTGCATTTTTATTGGTGATGCCACAGCCACAAAACAGAGATCTGTAACCCTATTATGTACTTGATATGATGAGAGCTTGACATGATGAAAAAAGAAAAAAGGGTTTGCTTGGAAGTACAGGAGTGTTTTAATTGGTGTTCTGTGTATCTGTAAATTACTTTCCTGAATGTAAAAGTAAGCCCCACCTTTTTTATCACACTTTTCAGTTGTTTTGTGAACAACAGTATCACCCTTTCTGCCACCCCCTGCCATGCCAGAATCATCAGATTCTAGCTGTCACATCACAGTTTTGGTGATAGCAGGCTGATTTTTCTACTGAGCTTTATCAGATGCCCCTCTTTCTACCATGCTATCCAGCAACAACAGTTAGTGTCAGCAGTATAGCTCTCCCTACCAGGATCCTGAAGACACGAGAGCTGGCATTCAAAGTTACTTTGTAAACACCAGCTTAACCACCTGCTTTCCATTGGTCTTTCTCTATCCTGACCTGGATGCATGGAGTACTTCTTAGATTCCTTTATCCTTGTTCAGAGATTTTCTGCATGAGCTCCATTCTTTGTGTGCTTGCACCCTGTTCTTTCAGTGTCAGCTTCTTTGCCTGTCCTTTTAATAGTCTCACATTCCCCTCTGAGAGCATAAAGCAAGTTTTCATTCCTTGCATCCTTTTTAATACCTCTGGCAGCAAAGATCAGTGTGCTTCTTTGCAAGTCTCATTTTAGTGTTAGCACTTAGCAGTATAGTTATTAAGCAGTTAGTAAACTTTCATTTTGCTGTTGATTTTGAGTGGGGCCAGGCCCCTAAGGACATTTTATTGTGGTATTGTACACATTTTTCATAGCTAGTACACCAGTTCTCCCACTCTCCAATAGCAGAACTTGAGCTGCTACAGCAGAAGCTAAGCCTTTGGGCTAGAGATAAGTTGCACACAAACCAGTTTAAGTGATCGGAAACAGATTTAAACCTGTAACAGAACAGAAGTTCAGTGCACTGAAGCCGCTTTCAAAATGGCTAAAACTGGTTTAAAATGAACCTGATTGGATATAGAATCAGACATAACAGATTTAAGTCAAACCAGTTTATGGAACTTCTATCCCAAATCTCTTGCCAGTTCAAGTTAACTCATGGTCCCCCAGCATCGTAGGATGATTTGCAGCCCTGGGCTGTGCTGCCTGCTCCAGCAGAGCAGGATCTACTCTGCCCCTTTGTTCCCTACCCAGAACACTAGCACACCTCTAGCTGGCTGAGAAGAGGGTTGTGGGGGTGGGGAACCCATCCCTCTGGCCCAGCACTGGACCCCCCCGCCAGGAGCAGCCTGGGGTGGGGGTGGAAGAAGGTCTTGGCTCCACCTCGGGAGCTAAGAGCATGGCTGGAGTTCTCCAGCCCTGCCCCCCTCCTCAGTGTCTGGCCCAGATGGGGTTTGGTCAGAGGGAGCCTGCGCCAGGTCTTTGCTCTGCCCTCCTGAGCTGGGAATGGGACTGGAGTCCCTAGCCATGCCCCACTCCTCAGTCTCTGGCCTGGAGACTGAGGAGCGGGGCATGGCTGGGGGACTCCAGCCCCACTCCTGGCTCCAGGGGGTGGAGCAAAGCCAGGTACAGGTTTCCCCCGCTCTTCCCCCTCAGCTGGACTGGAGACTGAGGAGGGGGTTGTGGCTGGGAGACTCCAGCCATGCTCCTAGCCCCCAGCTCCAGGGGTGGAGCCAAGTCCCATGTAAGTTTCCCCTGCCTGTTGGGGGACTCCAATCCTGCTCCTGGCTCCCAACTCTAAGAGGTAGAACCAAGCCCCAGTGCATGCTTCCCCTGCTCCCTCCCTCGGCCGACCCAAAGACAAAGGAGAGGTCATGGTTGACGGATTCCAACCCCACTCCCAGCTCCTGGCAGCTGGAGGAAAGCCCTGGGTTTGATCTTCCCCCTTCCCACCCTCCCTCCCCCCTTTCTCCGGCCAGGCTTCTCCTATCTGGGGGTCTGGTGCCAGGCAAGAGGGGGGTGGGTTTTTCCCCTCCCAGACCCCTTCTTCAGCTGGCCTTGGCCAAATCCAAATCTGAAGATTTGATTCTGATTCAGAGAATCAGTGATTCAGCCATAGACACAACTTTTAAATGTTTTTTTGTTTTGTTTTGTTTTTTACAGACTTCAAGGTACCAGACATGGCTTGTGAACGCTGAGATGGTAGGGTGGATGGAGCATCCCACAGGAGCACGAGGGAGTGCCCTGCTGGCTCAGTGGTTGGCTGCAGGGGGATCCTGGGTTCCCCCCTCCCCAGACCCAGGAGGGTCCCCTGTGCACTCTGCAGCAGACCCAGAAGTGGACCAGAAGTGCTGTTCCATCCCCCCCATGCTCCCATAGGATGCTCCATTCTCCCCACCATCTTAGTGTTTACAAGCTGCCTGGTACCTTGAGGTATGTAGAAAAAACATATAAAGCTGTGTCTACGTCTGAATCCTGGAATCTCTCCCAATCAAATCGGAGGCTTCTGATTCTATTCGGAGAAATTAATGGGTCTACTGATTCAATTCGGAGATTCGGCCATTGAATCGGGCAGAATCTCCACTGAATTGAATCGGTGACCGAAGCTTCGCACAGCCCTAGTCTCTAGGTGTATAAGAATGACTTTACAACTTGATCAAGTATGTTCCATATAGACACATGCAGGTCTGTTTCTTCAGGCCTTAGGAAGTCTTTGCTACCTGTCTCTCAGCTGCTTACGGTAGCAACATGGATTTTAACTGACACATTTACAAAATGCTGTTGCTGGTTACTGCTTTTCAATCAGATACTCTTTTGGTAAGCATTGTTTAAGAAGGAGTAACAGTGCTGATTTCTACTGAAACAGACAATTGCTTGTCAGTCACCCAGGGTGGAGTACAAGGGGACTTTGAATTAACTGAAAAAGAGACTATTGTCTCATGCCTTACAGTAACCTTGTGCCCTGCTAGTGAAGCATAGTCTTTCTCTGGCTGTTGGGCCCATTCTGCCCTTTTCTGTTGGTGGGAGGAGGTCTGATATTAGGGTGCAGGTACAATCTGAATAGTTACTGCCCTGTAGCAAGAACAAATCCAAGCATACCTGTATTGGATGCTCATTCTTTAGGAATAGAATCCATTTGGCTATGCATCTTAAGAACCACATCTATTCAAGCATCCATAACTCCTTTCTTACCTTTTTTTCTCATTACTCCAAACTCTAACTCATCTACATTAATTAGGGTAGAACAGGAAGGGAAGAAATCTGCTTATAGCAGATGATGAAGGACAGAAGGGAAGCATGGATTCATCATTTGTTCCTAAGACCTTGAAGCCAGCTTACAACTTTTAGGTTCCCAGCTAAGCAAGGGAAAAAAACCAACAGTGAAGCACCACAGTCCTTTCTTCTCTTTCTACTTCCTTTCTGCCTCTTCCTGGGAAGTACTTTTCTTGCTTTCCTCTGGTCTCTGGTGTCATTTTGCTCTGGAAATTGTCAACTGGCAAAGAAATGGGGAGAGTGATGCGTAGACATTGTTTGGCAAATCTCTTCGTTACTTCCTTCTAGTAGGTGGAGCTATAAAACTTTCTGTGATTGGAGGTATGTTGCCAGTGAGCCTGCAGTTCCATTTGATGTTGTCTTGATGCACTTCGTGTTGGCAAGCAAAAAGGATTGGAAGAGTTGAAGGCTTAAAACTCACAAGTATTATATTAGACAGCAGTAGAATGATGAATTTACTTTCATTTAAAAATATTTGCATTGGGATAGGAGACTCTGTCTAAAGATTGCTCTCATTGTGTTTTCTCATACTCCACACTCATTCTATGTATTTTTTTTGATGGATATTAAGGTTCCGCCAGTATTGTGAAGAAGCCTACTTGATTCTGCGAAGACATGGTAACCTCTTTATCACGCTCTTTGCACTGATGTTAACTGCAGGTCTTCCAGAACTAACCTCTGTCAAGGATATCCAGTATCTCAAGGTAAGAACAAAAGCTACAGCTCAGTGAGACTTAGTACATCTTCTGGATTTGATCTTACAATCCCACAGCTAAGCAACTTATTTTTCCAAGTCCATTTCTCTGAGATTCCACTCCATATAAATGTTTTGAGATTTCCTCAAGTGCTGTCTAGAATGGAGATACCCATTTCCCTCCTCCATGCAGTATGCAAGACAATGAAATGAGATTTTTCTGTGCATTAATGTACTGATTCTCAGAGGTGCTGAATGTATTTAGAACAGCATGTATTTTACATCATAAATCAACCTGGGAGCCCAGTGATGTAAGGGGGGGGAAAAAATTAACATAATTTTTGAGTCAAAATAAAAGGTAATAGCATCTAAACCAGGGTGCTGCAAGATCTTTTTAAGGGTGCCACTCACTATTAGCATTGGTAAGTATGGAAACACTAGCTCGTAATTTACAAGTTAAATCAGTGGTTTGAAAAAGAAATCCATTGTCAAGAACATTCTGACCTGTTGTGGTCTTTATGGATTCATTGCAACTGAAGATTGCTTTATTATTTTTCTGTAGTAAAGAACTGAATGAAAGCGAAAAGCCAGCATTTGCTGAGAGGTGCCTTGGGTCTAAAGAGGTTGAGAACCATTGATCTAAACAGTAGGTAGCATGCCTTCATATTAGGGGCTACTAGGATATTTTAGAAAATAAAACACACTAGCATGTTGTAACATGCAGCATGTTTGCGGCCTTCAGGCAAAAGTACATTTCCCATACCAGCTTTTGCCAGTGGTCATTTTTAGATTCCCCAGCTGATTCATTTCTCCTTTGTCCAACACTGAGTTGACATCTTCAAGATGTTACTGAACTGTGAGCTAGGGACCTGTTCTTCAGCAATTCTCTTACTGTTTTAACAGGAAACAAGGAAACACTGGCTAGAGAGAGCACAGAAAGTTTTTCAAAAACATCCTACAGTTTCCTCAAGTTGAAAAATCAGAATATGATTTTAGACTACTTTAGAATGCCAAGGGGGACATAAGCAGCTTTTATACTTTAAGCCTTATTTTTGTTTTCTTATTGTTTTGTAGGACTCTCTTGCCTTAGGGAAGAGTGAGGAAGAAGCACTAAAGCAATTTAAACAAAAATTTGATGAAGCACTCCGGGAAAGTTGGACTACTAAAGTGAATTGGATGGCTCACACTGTTAGAAAGGATTACAGATCCTAAGTGTGTTTTGGATTTGCACTAAGCTGAACATTACCCTGCCAATGCGTGTTTTTAAAAAGGGATCTGTAGCTTGGACCAACAAAATATTTAAAAACAAGAAAACAGGAAATGGCCTGAATAATTCCTGATTCTTTTGCACTCTGCTTCCAAATGCTTGATCCCAAAATTTTTCTGTACAAATGGTAAACTTCCTGGATAATCAGTTCCTGCTGACTTTGCACGCGGAGAGCTACTAGGCATTTTTTAATTATATGGTACTTTAAGACAGTGTAAATATTTGTTTTTTATATGTTGGGGTAATATACTCTAACACACTCAGGAGGTTGAAATACCTCTCTTGGAATGGTTCATTGTTTTAAAATTGGAGCTTAAAAGAGGAGTAAGGTGGTGT
>NW_017728995.1:57833661-57835478 GCF_001723915.1 Gavialis gangeticus
AGAGTCTGTTGGTGTTTTTGTTGTTGTTGGGGGTTTTTTGATATCTTAATTTTAGCTAAAAATGACCATATTGTGTATATTTTTCATATGAAATCTGCCACACCGGGCACAGATGGATTAATACTACTTAAATAGCAACCACAGTATCATTTACTATAGGAAGCTGCTTAAAGTCTTATCCTGCTGCCAAAAGAACAGCATATAGACATTTGTAAGATTTCTTGTGGGAGTTCTTCAAGAAGGATGGGATACCTACAAGTGCTAAGTATTGGCCTGTTGTTGATCATAAATTCATACCGACTTCAGCTGGAGCAAAATTAAGCCAACTGTAATCACTTTTGAAAGTCCGTTCAAGAAGATGGAGGAATTTAACCTCTTTTAACTTTTGCAAGAAGCAAAGCTATTCCATTTAGCAGAGTTGCTTGAGAGTCTTCCATTGTAGTCTGCGTTCCAGACTTGAGGCATGCACAGACCCACTTTGATATGTGTGTGCATGTGTATATGCGTGTGTGTGTGTGTGTGTGTGTAATAAAGCACCAATTAACAGAGCATATGTACCAAAAAAAAGGAAATTGTTCGACAAGGCAATTATTTATGGTTTAAAAAAAATCCATGTGTAAAAATTGACACTGTATAAAACACCAATGAACTATAAATCTGTTTTTACTGTATTTATTAAAAACTTGCAGTAACATTACTTTACCATGATATTTGTGTTCCGTTTAAAATGGTTGCTGAAGAAACAGGATTTGTTTTAATTTATTTTGTGAGGTACCAGGCTTTTTGGTGCTTACATGGAGAGCAATTTTGATATGTGCAATAGGAACTGCTGGTTTAAGATGTAACATACTGTTTCTGAACATCACCAAGATGGAACTTAACTACTGCTTGTTCTCCAAAGAACACTGGTAGCTCTCAATTCTTGTTGATGTTTGAAAGACAATTAAATATATATTTACCTTTGACTAAACAATTGTTTTACATAGAAATTTCATTAAAGATGATTTTACTTTTGTTCATAGTGAATGTCTTGTTCTCTTTAAAGCTCAGAAGATAGATCTGAGCCCAGGTAGCGTTGTGTATAATGGCTTTGCTTTTTTTGGATATTCAAGGGCTGAAATGTCATTACTGCTCCTCACCGTTGGGAATACTTTTTCCCTCATACTATGCTGTTTCTGACATTGCAAGTAAAGTCTATTGTAACTGTTTGGTAATAGATCAATTGTTTTCTTATTTATTAATGATCACTGTGTGGTATATCATCCCTCTGCTGGCAGGAGCAGGAACAAATGGTAGAAAGGGAGAAGTAACTGTTTCACTGGCCACAGTCTGTCTTCAGAGTAAAGGGAGATGCCTCATCATCTTCACCTAATAAACTGCGTGAAAATGAGCACTCACAGCCTTTTGTTGGATATGTTTATTCTACTGTGCTAGAGCAAAGGTACTCAATAGGGCTGTGCAAAGCTCTGGCTGCTGATTTGGCAGCCAAATCTCTGAATCTGAATCTAATCAGGAGACCAATAAAAAGGTCGGAATTGATGTGAAGCCTCCAAATGTATTTGGAAAAGCTTTGGAGGAGATTCAGCGATTCGGGCAGTACCTGCTTGCTGCCACAGGGAGCTGGACCCAGACTCCAAGCCGGTAAGTGTGTGGTGGGGGGGGGAGGGGACCATAGGGGAACATCTGCCAGACCCCATCCCCTGCCTGCTCTCCCAGCCCTGTCAATGGCTGCCCCACTCAGCCTGTGTCCCGGCGCTTAAAAAAAAAAAAACCAAAAAAAACCCCCACACTCACTGGCTGCTGCAGTGGCTGTTGGA
>NW_017728995.1:57840478-57845835 GCF_001723915.1 Gavialis gangeticus
CCCCCCCCCCCCCCCCCCAATGCAGTGCAGGGCAGTGGGAGGCAGCAGGGATTGTCCCTTTGCCTGGCAGGAGCAGGTGAGTTGGGGCCCTTTTTTTAAGTGCCTGGACACTGGGGCTGGGTGGGGCAGCCGTTGACGGGGCTGGGAGAGCAGGCAGGGGATGGGTCCTGTTCAATTTGGAGATTCGGTCAATTCGGTGGTGGCCGAATCTCTGAATCAGGTTAGGCCAAATCAATTTGGGACAGTGATTTGAATCACGGAATCGAATCACTGTCTCCTAAATCGGCTGAATCCAAAGTGAATACTAGCCACTTCACACAGGCCTAGTAGTCTGGTTATTTAGAGCCTGTGTGTCTGTTATTCAGCAAGATGCCATCTCTCCCAGTTCCAGGAAGGAAAGGTAGAAGGTACCCACATTTATCCTGATGGGTGGTGAGGGCTTGTATGGCCATGGCAAGAGGAAAGATGGTCTAGTCAGTGAGTGGTGGCCAACCTTTACTGGCAAGGCAGGCCACAGATTAGACCTGTGCTTTCTCCAAGTGCGCTCCAGTCTTGTTCTCATGCCCAATCTGCTACTCTGCCTTCTGCTTCTAGCCCTGGGCTCCCTGTCTGATCTGCTACTCTGTTTTCTGCTTGCCAGTTTTCAATGGCATGCAGGTGCCTGCCCTGAAGAACATAATTGCTGTAGAGACAGTGGCAGGTGAGAATCTTTATCATCTAGGTTTGGACTTCTAGCATTGATCAGCAACCAAATTTTTTATGTTGATATATCTTAAATTGCTAAATGTTGGTGTTAACGTCCCACTGAAGCAAATGGCACCATTTACTTCTCTGAGATATTATTTCGGGCTGACTGCAGACTTCTGTAGATATCACAGGATCAGGCTGAACTCATTTAGCTGTTTCAAGGCTTGTTCTGCTAACAACGAGAACTAGAAACATAATCTTATCAAGTGAAATGAGAGTTCCTGAAGTTCAGACATCTAGGAAGGATAGACGTCCACAGAACTGTAGAAAACAAAGAACTGTAGCTACGAACTGCAGGTCTGTGTATGAAACACCTTTGGATTCATGTGGTTTTACTCTAAGTAGCCTTGGAGAAGAGTAATTGTAATGACATTTCTTGTTAGTACAAGCTTTCCAAGTTAAAAAAAAAAAAAAAAAAAATTAACAGCCCTCTGTTCCACAGTGTCTCTTTGCTTAGGGACAAAAGGATGGACTTAGAGTGTGTGGAAGCAACTGCAGCAATGAATGCTGCTTTGATATATCTAGTAAGTCTACTCCTCTACTGGTATAAGTGAAGCTAAAATGCAGCAACTTTAAACCCGTTTTGTTCTGTTTTAAAGTTATAGCTAATTGCTTACAAATACCTAGTCCAAGGGTTATCAAGTGTAAAGTCAAAATTTGCTTTCCAAAAAGAAAAGATCCCATGGCTTTCAGTCCTTCATAGGTGTATGTGTATATTTTGATTTCATAACTATTTTATCCCTGTATTATTTCTGAACAGTAGACTGCATTGACTCTGATTGTCCTATCTCCTCATAAACAGCTGCTACAAAAAGCTGTTTATTTATTAATATTATAGAATGTGACAGTATTCTTTAATATCTTGGAGGAATTGAGCTTGGATAACTAAGTAGTATACATGATTAATAATTATGTTTCAGACTAGAATAAGTTTCATTCGTCAAGGAATGAAGTGAAAATACAATTTCAAGTGTCATTCTTAAAGTTGGTAACCAATATTGCTCTTATTCTTGTCATTCACATATCATTCCTGACAGTACATCTGAGTTGGCTTTTTTAAAGAAATAAGTTTAAATTGTATGTTCGTGTATGTCAGTCTTTAACGAAATTCTCCTGGAGTAAAACTGCTGCAGGTCTTGAAGAGGAAAAGCCTCTGGCCAAAAAATTAAAGTACATCAGTGCAAACTTCCCACATTGCACTGCCACTGTACCTCACAATGGACCCAGAAGGGCCAACTCAAGGGACAAGTAGCACCTTAGTACTCCAACCAAGGTAAAATAGTAACTAAAATTGTTCTTTTTATTTATTCTTTTTACCACCTACCTTACAAATCTGAGAGTCTGCACATCCACATAATCCTTGGAGTCAGTGTTGAAGCTCGCTGCTTAGAAATATTCTGTATTTCATCTCATGCAAGGCAAGTTCCCTCTAAACAAGCCCCTCAAAGCTGTGCACATCATATTTTACATATTGTACATTGTTTACTTTTAAAGTGTTTTAATATTCACCAGTGTTCTGGATATGTACAAGTAATCCTCCCTACAGCAGCTTCCTTTGTGACTAAGAACAGGCCTTATTTTCTGAAGGTGATGAGGGAACTTGAGCTTAGTCCCATTTAGGTATCGACAAGGTAGGTGCTACAACATCTGACTTCTAGGCCCCTGACCCCCAAAACCTCTTATCAGATACCCAGGATCCTTATGTGGAGAAAAGACTCATCAGAAAACAGCATGCTGAGCATAGAACTGCCTAGAGCTAATTACTAGAAAACACCCTCAGGTATGTATGAACTGATCTTATCTGGCACTTTTTTAGTTCTGCTCATCCATCAAATAGGGACCTGCAGTCCTTTCTCATAGGTGAAGGACTTGCTGTTCACCTTTAAAAACAGCCAAAGGAAAGGGTTGGGGTGAATAAAATCATAAAATCCAGGCTCAGGGAATAGGAGACTTAGATATCAGACCCACCAATTCCATCTCCCAGGGGAGTGCTGTCGCTCAGTGGTTCTCTACCTCTTTTGTACCAGGACCCATTTGTAAACATTGATGGCCAGTCCCAACCCAGTAAATAGTTTAAGTAGAAAACAGCCCCCTGGCCCTGCTGGTGCCCCTCACTCCCAATGTGCAGGCCCCCAGTGTGTGGGGCAGGGAGGGGTGTGGGGCAGGGTGGGGGGTAAGCAGCCCCTTGCAGGCTGGAACTGCCACTTTTTTTTTTTTATAGCTATTTTATAGCTTGCCTCTCCCTAAAGTGTATTTACACCTCACCTGATAGATACAGATAGAAAACAGGGAGATCGCCATCAGCAATCCCACAACACTCTGCTTCTGACATCCAGTCCTTCTGTACCACACTTCCTATCTCAACTGCTTCTAATTAGATTCAAGTACAGAAGAAGAGACTTAGTAGGGTGGCTGATTCTAAGAGAGCCTGTGTTCAAGGAAGATGAAGTGCAGGAGCTACAAGGTAAGATATATAGAGAAGGCATGGTTTGTGGAATTGAGCCTCAGGGTTGACCCTAAATATTGCTGTGGACTTACCCTAAGTTTCTAACAGTAAAGTCCCTTATATGCCTAAACTTATGTTGCTGGACCTGTTAAAACCTACTTATGTCTTGATAGTGCTCATGGTAGTCATTTCAGGGTGAGAGGCCACAGAACGAGTGCATTAGGAGCTGAACTTCTCTAATCTCTTGGAGTGTTTGAATCTGACCTGAAGACATATTGGCAGGGCCTTGCAGTGTCTACATTGTATGTAAGCTGAGGACTTGCTCTTAGGTGGCTCTTTGACTTACAGATGCTACAATTAAAGTTTAAAAATAAATAAAGCTTTAATATTGCAGAACAGTAGCCATCTGGGAACATCCTTACACAAAGTAAACAAACGTAATACAAAACAATGCAATTCGGCATTCAGGAGCTTGCACTACTGCTGCAGCTCAGTAACCTGCTTCCACCTAGAGCAGTATGAAGAACAGAGCTCCCTGCGCTATTTAGGAGTCAAGCGTTAATGAAACAAGACCAAGGGCCTCTAGTGTAAAAAGCTTTTGGCTCCCACTTATGAACAGTTTACACTGCTTAGGTTAGTAAGGCCATATCTGCTATATATGGGAAGCATGAAATACAATGCAGGCTTAGCTCGTGATCTTGCATTTGAATCTACACAGACTCTAGGCTTGGCATTGCATGGGCCCAAGTGTGGGATCTATGCTATAATGTTAGAAAGATGCACAACCAGGCACAAAGACTGGACCCACTGCACATTTCTGATCATCCCTGCATCCAGGATGGCCTTTGGAGCTTACAGCGCTGCAGGTAACGTGGCCTCCTCTGTCGTAATGATCCAGTAAGCTGTGGGCAATAAAACTGCTCTCTGAGTGCAGGGTCTCACACTTCTTGCAGATGCTGATTTCACATTTTGGACACATTTTCCCGGAGTGTGGCTGCCGCAGGGAGCATGTCTCCTCCCTTGGTGGCTTCAGCTTTTTGGAGCCTTTCCTGGGTAAACATCGCCGCTTGTCTTCAAAAATCTGATTCCTCCCCTGAGGGCTATAACAACAGAAGGAAAAAGTGATGAATTTAATCTACAAGCTCTGATAATGGAATGAGATCAGCAGGAACAGTTACTGACCTCCCCAAGGTTTTATTTATGACACGTTCAAAACAGGTACAGTATTTAAACACCGGCAGACTATTAGCAAAAGGCAAATGCAAGGGTGCTTCCAATGAGAGAGTGGCCACAAACTTCCCCCATTCTCTCACCTTCCCTCCCCCTCTGAAGGTGGCACTAATTCAGAAATTTAAGCTGCCAACATTTTTTTTTTAAAAGATTCTTAAAATTCAAACAGCCCTGAGTAGAACCTCCTGTATCCAAAGTTACTGCAGGATCCTTGAAAGAGACTCCAAACTGCAACTGTTCTGGAACATAACATGGGGTCACAGGTGTGTCCTCCCTAGGTCTGACCCTACAATTAGCTGGGGCCTTCTGACTTCCACAGCACTGTGGGTGGAGGGGTCTGCCCACATAGACTTCACTGCAGGCTTTAGGCCTTGGTTAGAAAAGAAATAGTCTAGATATTCCATCACAAAAGTCATGCTTCCATTTATGAACTCACTTACAGCTGGAGTGACTGGTAGATAAATGCTGGATGCTGTCTGGCTCTATTGGCAGTTGGAAAGACTGAAAGAGCTGCCTCTGCAGAAGTCGGCACTGATATAGGACTTTACACTAGTCATCAGCTCCATAAATTAGAGATGAATATTACCTAAGGTCTGCACGTGCTTCTTTGCTATTGTGAACGGTCCCATGTGGGGCATTAGCAAATGACCCTTGGGGTCTCTCCTAACTTTATGCTTTGACATGCAGGGCAGCTGTGTTTGTCACCAAGGCAGTACATTGATGTCCCTGGAGCATAAGCTGCCATCAACAAAGGTATAGGTAGGAATTCTGATGCCCCAGGCAGGGAGAGAACAGGGTGCCAAGTGCTGACCTTTTTACATGGAGGGCTAGCTGCTGCTTTTTCAGTGATGCTTGTTCCCTAGAGGATGCTATTCTGGTAGCCCCTCTAAATCAGTGTCCAGAACTGATCCTCTGCTTTTCCCCTCCTAGTTAC
>NW_017728995.1:57850835-57851115 GCF_001723915.1 Gavialis gangeticus
TGATGGTACTACAGAAGAATCAGGGTGCCAAGTGCTGACCTTTTTACATGGAGGGCTAGCTGCTGCTTTTTCAGTGATGCTTGTTCCCTAGAGGATGCTATTCTGGTAGCCCCTCTAAATCAGTGTCCAGAACTGATCCTCTGCTTTTCCCCTCCTAGTTACACTGCTGGCTACCAGCAGTAGTGCTTTTTCCTTTGGAATCAGTTTGAAGCCTTCTTTCTTGTAAAGAAGAATTTCCATGTTTGCCTAAATTGAATTTTTACCCTCTTCCCCCTCCCCC
>NW_017728995.1:57852396-57857756 GCF_001723915.1 Gavialis gangeticus
TAGCCTAACCTGGCTAGGCTGAACCAGTTTGTAACCATTCGGACATGCCCTCTGGACTGAAGAAATGCAGGCACATGCCTGCAGTGGCTCAGGCTAGAAGCTGGGGGGTGCTAGAGCAGCCCTCCCATCCACAGTACTGAGCTGAGGGGGGTATGGCCAGGCCCAGGCTGGATGCTCTAATTAGGGAGAGGTTCTCCCCCTCCCTCCCTAGCCCAGCAGAGCGTTGATAACGCAGTGTTTCTCGCCCCTAACTCAGTGTTTATCAACCCATTAAGAAAACAAAAGCCTCTCTCATTCATTCAAGCTCTTAAACAACTTTTTCCAAGGAAGGAAGGGAGGGACGTTACCAGCTACCTGTTGATTGGCTCCATACAGCCTTAAACCAGCACTGGGCTGTCTGCTTTTGTCCAGTCTCCTAGCATGTGCTAATGCTGAGAGGTGTCCGTGTAAGACAGTGGGGAGGGGGCAATCCCTGTATAAGGAGCAAGAGGAAGCCAGGCAGATGCTGCTGTGCCTGCAATCTCTGCCAGAGCTGCAGCCAGGGAGCAGAGGGGAGGGGCCAGCTCCGCTGGGCTGTAGCAGAGCCCTGCCCAGAGTTGCAAAGACTCTGGGGTGCTGGAGGATTCTTGTTTAACTTAAACCAGGAAGGGGACTGGGACAGACTGCATAAACCAGTTTGACCTAAATCAGTTAAGTCTAATAGTACATTCAGCCAGGTTTATCTCAAACAGGTTTCAGCCATTTCAAACTGGTTTATGTACACTGAGCGTCTGTTCTGTTACAGGTTTAAACTAGTTTCTAGTCACTTAAGCCAGTTTGTGTGTAATGTCTGTCCCTAGACCAGATCTGCAGATAGTCTGTCACTACAGGGGTCCCTCTGGTCTTTCACACTGCTATAAATCCAGAACAATGCTGCTGGTATTGGTAGACAAGGTTCTTTGGGTAAACCCGATATCTTTTATTAGACCAACTAAAATAGTTGGAAAAATTCTTCTTTGCAAGCTTTTGAGTACAAACACCCTTCTTCCTGGTATTAGTAGTTTTTCTGCATTTGAATCAATGTACTTGAGGACAGGCTCTTGGTTGGTTTCTGGCTAGGGTATCTTAGTCTGTGACAAGCATATGAGAAACTGACGTAAATATCCAGCTTAATTTATTTAGTTAACATAGTCATTTTTAATACTTACATGCACTTCCTGCTATGATCCTAATTTCATGTGGTCTAATTACCAAAGATGGATTCTTCTAAGCAGAACTGCTTCTGTGATGGGATGGGCTAGAATTTTTTATTTTAAAGTTAATGTCGCAGCAACCCCTAATAATGTTAACACCCTGCACATACTCCAGTTTACTTCATCTTATTGCATTGACTCTGCAAGTGTTTGAAATGCTTGACCATTAACATTTTTACAGACCTTACAAGTGCACAAAGATGCAATTAACTGTTGTTTTTGTCACTGAAATGAGCAGGAAGGCATCTGATGTAACACAAAAGAGCAAGGAGGTGTCAGTTTCATACAGTCATTTTTCAGAGAAAACAAAATAAGCCCATACTTAAGATGTTACCACCAGGTGGATCTCATAGCATCACAGAGCATAGAAGGACCTCAAGGGTCACCTAGCCCAACCTGAAGGATCCACTGTTCCTAAATCAGCAGATAGGTTCCTATCCAGCCTCTTCTTGGAGATCTCCAATGAAGGAGGATGTCAGATTCCCAAGGAATGCCATTTTATCATCTGACTTCTCTTGCTGTCAGAAAGCTTTCTTTTGCAATTTCCCTCCCAGGTTCCAAATGTTCAAGCACCCTGTTACCCACACATGACTGCCAAGTACTTAAACATACCAAGACTTATGAAGATTTACCAGCTGAGAGTCACTGTTCCAGGATGTCACAACAGGCAGAGTTAACAACACAACAAGGGTAGCAACAAATACATATGGGTAAAAGCACAAGCTAGTGAAAAATACCCAGGTTCAGGAGGTCTGAATTCTATGCCTGACTTTACACGCTGAAAAAAATCTCTCAACTTCTCTAGACCTCAGTTTCCCCATTTTTAAAAAATGATAAAACTTTGGAAGGGGGGTGGGGAGGTAAAGCCTTTTGTGGCTTTTGGGTAAAGAGTTCTCTAGAAGTTAATTCCTTGTTTAAAGTGATGCTATTGGATTCTGTACAGGTTATTTGCATCTAATCATTACAAGTTGACCCTGGGGCTATACAGCCTCATAAATACATACGGTTTGTTCTTGGAAGGCCCAGAAAATAAACTTAGTCCAGAAAACCTTTTCTTTAGCAGTCGTGCTCTCTTTTTCCTGTTGTGTTTCATATCCCCTCCACTCTCTTCTTTTACATCCATCTTTGCCTTACGCCAGCTCATTTTACCTAGCACACCAACAAAACTCATGAAAGCAGAAAGCTTAGCAACATTTCAAATCAATGATTCTGTCATGGCATTACAGGGGAGAAAATTCAAACTGTAGCCCAATAGACAACTGTAGACAATCAAACTATGGATAAATTTCTGTACTAACCTGTAGATGTTCCTGAAATGTGGTAGGTTTTGTGGAGTTCAGCCAAGAAGCATTTTCCATCAGATGGAGCAAACGCCAGCTTTGGAAAAGCCTAAGAAAAGAAGAGTAGGCAACTACAGACTGTTTACTTAATTGAACTGTGGAAAGTAGGCACAGCTGTTAAATACAGCTGTTCTATATGCAACTCTGTCAAAGACGGTGGAAGAGGCTTGCTTGATTAAAAACAAGTAGCCAGAAGATAAAACAATCCTGAACAGAGAATGGAAACAGCAAGCTGGTTCCTTGAGATGGCACAAACACAAAAGGCACGGGTGGGGAGACAACGCAGGAAGGCGAGCTGGGAACTGCTTGAAAATAATTTCTTCTTTCTCTTGACAAAACATTTGATTAGTTTTCATTTCCGCATTGTGTTGCTTTGTCTCCATGCGCTCTCCCTTTGGCTTCAGTGATTAAATTAGTCTCTCTGCTCTATGTTTAATATTTAGTAATTGCATTTATGTTGAAATGACTTGTATAGCAGTTTCCACTTGCTCCAAATTATTGTAGCAAAAACTTGGGCCCATCCCCCACAGTTGTTGTGGTTGGAAGTAGTTTCCAATAATTATCTTCTAAAAAAAATCATGAAAGTGTAAGTTGTAGGGATATATCTATATTGGGCTGCTAATCAAAAGCAACTAGAAAATTGATAAGATTGGGTTTTGGATTGCCTTAATTTTATTCCTCTTGACCATCCGTTAATGTTTGGTAGATCACTCTGCATTCCAGACCCTACAATAAGCTCCACAAAGGCACTGGGGTCTCCCTTTGGAGAGCTCTCGCTTGGATCAGGACTTATATATCCTTCCCTTGGGTTAATTCCTCTAATTGTTTACCTGAAACACTGCAGAGATTTCTGCATGGAGGAGAGTACTAAGGGCTGAGGACCAGCCCACAACCTGAGAAGTTATCCACCCCCTTTTTCCACTCCTGCTCAGTTTTGTTTTAAAGCAGAAGAGTGGGACTTAATTTAGAAGACTAAAAAAACATATATTTGTGTTTGACAGAATGAGCAGAGATCGATTTTTTTCTACACCAGTGGATGTCAGCAGCTTATTGGAATATCTGAGGAAACGCTCTTCAAGAAACTCGTTATCAAGAAAAGTAAACAAATTGTGATAGCAGAAAAATTACAGACCTCATGCTAATGAGACAGTAGTTTTCAACTTTGTTAGACTTGAGGCACTCCTTGGAAAATGCCAACCCTTAGCTTTCCCTTAGCTATGAAACACAGTAGAGCAATTCTTATGCTGCAAGGAACTTGGACCACAATAGGTCAGAATGTTTGGACACACTGGTTCATGTTTGAAAAGTGTGAGCTTATCTTGTGAATCCTATGAATGTGTATGCATGCCTAACTGCTAATGTGTTACACCTCTAAAAGGATCTTGTGGCACCCTGGTTGAGAATCATTGTATTAAGGCCTACCTGCAAAATAGGATGCTCTATGCCATCTTCTGCAAATACAGAGCCTTTCTGTTGGAAAGGAAGTGACTTGTTCTTTGTGTGGGGTAGATATAGCTGTGCTAATGAAAAGCTCCTGGATTATCCTAGCTACAACATCACTGTTGCTACCAATGTGAAGCACAGAACAGTCTCACTAAAGTAGTGGCAGCTGAATTTCTCCTTTCTTCTGAACGGTGAGTTTTAAAGACTGCTCACTGTAAGAGTCCTCCCATGTTCATGACCTCATCTTGCCCTTCTAAAAGAACAAGGAAGAAAAGACTAATAGTGAGATAACAAATGTAAATGTATAAAAAGAGGGCAAGGAAAAAGCTAAGGTACTTGGAGTGGGCTTGCTATAAAGCCTATTGAAACACTGAAAAGACTCCCATTTCAATGGGCATTGGATCAGACCTTAAATACAGAGATTTTGGCAGGGGTAGGGGACGAGGTCCACTAAGAGTAAATTGTCTCCATTCTGCTTAGTGTCTGTAGTCGGTAGTCCAGAATCCAATGAAAATTATTTTGATGATGAAATATAACTACTTTCATCCTTAAAGTCAACCATGTGCTTGGCTTTATTCCTAGACCAAGAACTCAATGCTCAATATCTTACCAAATTAGTCTCTTCTCCATATATGTGTGTGCACACACCTTCCCATCTCCTCTCCTCCCCACATTAAATTCCTAGCTCCTCTGACTCGGAGGAAAGGCAGCGAGAGGGTACAGTAGCCCCCCTGGCTTTCCAGGGATCTAGCAGACCTCCTGAGGCTAAAAAGAAAGGCCTTCAAAGGATGGAGGATGGGATTCACCTCCAAGGAGGAATATTCTGCACTGGTCCAATCCTGCAGGGAGCAAACCAGGAAAGCCAAGGCTGTAACTGAACTCCAACTAGCTTTGAGTAGCAAGGACAATCAAAAGTCCTTTTTCAGATATGTGGAGAGCTGGAGGAAAAGCAAGGGCAACATTGGACCCCTGCTAAACCAGATGGGACAACTGACAACTGATGCCCAGGAAAAAGCCAACCTATTAAATAGGTACTTTGCGTCGGTCTTTCAGCAGTTCCATGGGACGCCCATGCCCACCACGGGACAAGGAGGTCCAGGTGAGGGTGATCCCCTGCCCTCCATCAAAGCTGACTTTGTGAAGAAACACCTCAAGAGGCTAGACACCTTCATGTCAGCCAGCCCTGACCATCTACACCCCAGGGTACTCAAGGAGCTGGCGAGCAACATAGCCCAGCCCCTGGCATGGGTCTTAGAGACCTCCTAGCGCTCTGGTGTAGTGCCCGAAGACTGAAAGAAGGCCAGTGTGGTTCCTATCTTCAAGAAAGGGAGGAAAGTGGATCCAG
>NW_017728995.1:57857767-57858008 GCF_001723915.1 Gavialis gangeticus
GCCATGGGGCTCTTTAGCCTGGAAAAGCGCAGGCTCAGGTGATCTGATGGCTACCTGTAAGTTTATCAGAGGTGACCACCAGTATCTGGGGTACATTTGTTGATGACGCTGTCAAACAGTTATAAACTCCTGCGAGCCCATTTGAGGCTGGACATAAGGAAGAATTTCTTTACTGTCCAAGCCCCCAAGGTCTGGAATCGCCTGCCATCAGAGGTGGTTCAAGCACCTACATTGAACACCT
>NW_017728995.1:57863008-57866045 GCF_001723915.1 Gavialis gangeticus
CCTACATTGAACACCTTCAAGAGAAATTTGGATGCCTATCTTGCTGGGATCCTATGACCCCAGCTAACTTCCTGCCCCTCAGGCAGGAGGCTGGACTCAATGATCTTCTGAGGTCCCTTCCAGCCCTAATGTCTATGAAATCTATGACTTACTGATTTTAACATGCTGATTGTCTTTGACAAGTATTGGCAAACTACTAATACTCCCAAAAGTAGGGAAGTAGTGTTTGGTTTTGTGGATCTCTGAGGAAACCGAGAACCAATATTCCACAGCAGAATACTGCTACAGCTCAGTAATACAGCTTTCAAAGCTCACAAAGTACCTCTCATATCTGAACCATACTTAAAAAGAACTAGGTGGAGACTGATGATCTTTGGGTGGAGTAACTGCAGGCCACTTGGGATGTAGGCCTCAAGTGGTAAGTTCAAGTAATTAAACACTATAATTGTATATTAGCTTTAAATAATAAGGGAAGGCTGGTACCTGCAGAGCCTTAAAATGGTGTTCGGTTATGTCACGGTTAGTATTTAACAGATCCAGCTGATGAAGACTTGCTTTATAAATCCTGAAAGAGCTGCTTTACAACTTGAGAAGAGTTACCCAGATATTAGGGAAGGGGGTAATTAAGGACAAGTGCATATGCTTCTGAAAAGAGAGAGAAAATGTTTTACATTGTCCAAAGCAGATTAAAGTATAACAAATGAAAGAATTATCCATCTTTAGCTATCCTGAAGGAAATGCCTGAATGAATGGCTCTGCATTACAATGTCTGTATATTAGGAACTCTGGCTTCGCTACATTTGTGACTGTATACCCTTGGCTGCACTGGTACCTCTATCTATAGTGGCTTTGTGATGTTGCCATGTTTGCAGAATGGCTTTCACAGAGGCCTGAATTCTTTATCCATTTAAAATATCTCATAGATCAGTTACCCATGTCTGTCATTCCAATGTGTCTTTATTCCAGTTTGGGGAAGCTGATCAATACTGCAAGCCAGGAGACTGCCCTACAAACACAGCCTTTCCCTGTGTATTATCATCACTTGCGTTGCAATAGTAGACTGAGATGGAGCTGTAAGTATACAAAAAGTGAAAGAAAGCTCTCTAGGAAGCTCCCACTTGGCCATTCACTCTAAGTCAATGAAGAAGCTTATTTGAAAAAGTATGGCAAAACTTATCACATTGCTGTTTGGCCATCTCTGCTTACATCTTTGTTGCCACCGCAGGGTGTCTCTGCATCTCTTCTGACGAAGACCAAAAGGTCTTGGTACACAGGATTACCCTGCCCCTGAAAGACAGCTCCAGCTTCTTTAAGATTATTTGAAGTTAAAACCCCCAAATATCACTTCTTTGTGGATTTTTTTCAGTAACAGAGAAATTTGTTTTGGTTTGGGAACAGTCACGATAAACATTGCTTCTCACTGGACAATAGGCGTTTGTATCCTTTGGGGTCTGAATGTGCTGGCAGTACCAAGATGTTCTGCTAGCATAGTATCTTGTGGTTCATGAAACAATGCTGAATAGACTGGGCATCTTCAGGGTCCCGTTAGTCCCTCATGTTGGGGGCATTGTACATCTGAGAGGAGAATATTTAAGTTCCCTATTTAGATATTTATCAGAGTCTGACCTACACAGCAGTAGGTCTTACAAAAAAATGGGTGTGTTAGTGTAATGGATTTATGTACAGAGCTGAACACACCTGGCCAAGTGCCCTGAATGTGGCTTTTTTTCCAAGCACTGTTTGGTTACACTGAACATACACCCAAAGACAGGCTTGTGACTTAACACAATACAGCTCCCACCTGACTGAATGCACACCTGCTTCTGCCGCTGTGATCATTTTAAGCTAAGATTTAGGGAGGCTTGTTCAAGAGCAGGCTTTGTAACTGGCAATGTTAGACAATGAGTTGGAGCAAGCCATGTGCCATCTGGGTCTACATCCAAACTGCAGGTTTGTTCTGCATAAATTCTAGTCCCTTTGAGTTCTGGGAGGCCTTGGGTTGCTCTTTTCACCAGGGGATACCAATGCAAAGATTGCTAGTGGCAAGTCTGAGCTGTGTAACTGTGTGGGTGGATGATAAGGACTAGAGTTTCAGGTTTGTTTCTGTGCAGAAGCAGAAACTATTTAGTGTTGTAGGAATAATATTTTCTACCTCTACCACTGCCCAACAACCTGACATTCAGATTGGTCCTAGTGAGGCCCTGCCAGCTGAACTTCCTCTGAAACCTGGCACCTCATCAACACCAGCATTAGCACCACCGAAACAAGCAGGGAGGTTTGGTTCCAAGCTTTTAGAGTATTGTGTCTACCCAAATCTAAAATGAATTTGAATTTAATATGATCCCACTATAATTTGATTCTAGACATGGACAATTATGAATGTGTTATAATTTTCCATGTATAGAATCTAATTAGTGGGGGTCAACTTAAATTCATCCCCCACAAAGCAGCAGTGGGGTAAAGGATCAGACCCCTGCCTCTTTTCTCCCCAGCTTGTGCCCTCTATCACTCTACCCATACCTGCTCTCCCTGCCACTTGCCCTTCCATGCCTTTGCCTGTCCCCCTGCCATGCACCCCCCTGTCTCTTGCCCCTTGGCTCCTTGCGCCTGTGCCACCTGCCTTCCATGTCCTGCTCCCCCCTGCCACTTACCTTCTGGGTGGCTCTGATTCCAGCTCCAAGGCAGTCAGCAGTGGTGCCCAGCCTGGCTATAAAGAAGTGGTGGTGGCAGCTCTGGGACCAGCTACATTAGGGCCAGCAGGACTGGAGCAGAGATAGAGCTGATGGTAAAGTTGGCAGGGTGAGGGGGAGGGGAGGGGGAATCAAGTGGAGCTGATGATAAGCTAATGGTAAGCAGTGAGTGGGGCAAGTGGCCAGGGAGTAGCCCGCAGGTAGGAGTAGGCTGCATGGTCTTCCCTGCTTACCCCAAGCCACACACTGGATCTCCCCCACATGCCTCTGCAGCATCACAGAGTCTCACCTGCACACCCCCCCCCCCCCCCCCGTGGGCCACCTCCCCCCGTTGACAAGGCCCACCC
>NW_017728995.1:57866156-57892791 GCF_001723915.1 Gavialis gangeticus
CCCCACTGTGTGCACACTCCCCCAGTGCACAAGGCACCCCAGCCTGGGGCAGGCAATAGCTCAGCTCTGACTCCAGTCCTGAGCCTAGGGCCAAAGCTAGAGCTCAGCTGCTATCTGCCCTAAGCCAATACTTCTAGCTAAGATGAGGCAGTTTTTTTGGCCAGTGTTGGTTTCAAGTAAATAGAGCACTTCTAAATCTCCAGCTCCTGAGCAGGAAAGCCTAGAGCCTCAAAGCAAGCCTCTATAAAACATTTTCATTTCAGTGTCTGTGGGAGTGTACTCTGGACAACTCAACAATAAATCATGTTGTAGGGGAATGGCCCTGAATTCACATTAGTTGACAAACTATGATACCATGCCTTTGCCTGACCTTGCAGTGTCCCTGGGGTTAAGCGCGCTGATATCTTCTTTCCCAGAATGAGCTTCATGTGGGTCGCCAAGAGGACAAAAAAAGGGAGCAGTGCTGAAGAAGACAGGAATGCAAGGGGTTTGGGGAGGATGCTGGATGCCTGACAAGATGGCAGTGAAAAGGGCAAAGGGAGAAGACCTCACATGCATGCAAGGTAAGCAGACATTTTCCCTTGTGATTTCCCTAGTAAACAGAGTTAATCCTCTGCCACCTGGTTCATTATTTCCCCAGGTCAGAAGAAAATGACCTCCTGTCTCTAGTAGTAGCCAGTGGGCATGTCTACATGTGAAATTAATATGACACAATAAACTCTGGCACTTATTGTGCTAATTTATTGCTCTCAGGTGCAAAGTTTACTTGTGCGCCTGGGACTACAGCATGCTAAACTGGGTTGGAGCAACCCTGGCTGGCAAGGGGCACAGGTGAATCAACCTGCCAGCCTGGGGCTGTTCCCCTCCCCGCCAGCTCAATGTGTTGCAGAGGGGCTGGCTGGGACATGAGTGTGTTCCAGTGTGGGGCTAGCCAGCAGGCAGCCCTTGTACTGAAGCACCCTCATGCCCCAAACAGTCCTGTCAGCATCTACATGTGTGTTGCTGCACACTGAAGCATGCCACCCTAGGATAGTGCTTGTGTTTACAAGCACTAACCTATGGCAGAGTGAATTAGTTTCCTGCAGCCTAATTGGGCCACATGTGTAGATGTTAAGACTTTACTGTGGAGCTAATCAGGCAGCTAAACTAAATACACCCAGCACTGGATAATTTAGAGGAGAGAGCAATACTGTGCCATGCTAGAAACTTCCTTCCAGACTATAACTGATATTTCATTCATCTTTCTTTCTCCCCCTTGACCTTTACCCCATAATCACCTATAGCCACATGAGCAACTTCAGTTTTTAAGGAAATAGGCAAACAGGGACTTTTTTCAAGCACATCCCCACTTTGAGTCTTATCTCCATTAACCACACAATAAAGAGCAAATGCCTGTTGTTGAATCCAGGGTCATGATCCATTTATATTGGTCAGTGTAGGAGTTTCTTCTGCCTTGAATTACAGAGGGTATGTAGCGGTGCCTTCCCTCTATTTCCTAGTGTGTGATGTGAGATGCAGACATGCTCAGTTGCCTGTGCCTACCCCTCCTATCTCAGCAACAGTGCCTACAATACTAAGAGACTGGTTGCATCAGAAGGGGAGCTGGAAAGCCATCTTTGCTAGCAGCTGGGAGTGAGAGAGGCGGCAGAACCGTAGCAGCTCAGCAGCCTGCCTGGAAGAAAACAATGTGAGTATCCCTTGAACGAGAGCTCAATGGCAGGAAGCAGCAGGCTGAGGCTCTGAGGGTTGGATGTGTCTGGAGCAAGGGAGCCTGGTGCACGCTTGCAGGGCGCTGTCCATCAGAAGGGTGCTGAAACTCGCAATACCGAGCCGTGGATGGGCGTGTTTCTTACTCCACAGATAAAGGGGAGCCTCCTGGCTTTAAGCTCGCTGAGCCCTCCTCTGAAGCAAGGTCAAGCCCGGGATTATACATGGCTCTGCTGCCCATACTACTTTCAGCCTGTAAACACCTAACTCTTAAAGACTATATCCTCCCTAAATGCGTAGTCTAGGGAAACACCCTCTGAAAGTTTGCTGCTGCTTTTGAGACATACAGAGTAGAGTTGGTCTGTGGACTTCAGAGAAATGGTTAATTCTTACCTTACCTTGCTGCATTCAAAACAAGGGAGGGATTAATTTTTACTATCAAATGTAGCCTGTGTGGGTTTTTTACATGTTATATGACTCAACATGTGCTGTGTGGGTGGGGTACAGAGCTGGGTGTGTGAATGAGACATCTGAAGCTTCTGTAGCCTCATAGGAACGCTGGTTGTAACAGGGGAATGGCATGGAGTAAGCAATTTGGGACTCAGAAATGTTTTCAAAGACTGTGGTGTGCACAGGGGGCTGGTGTGCATTGTCAGGATCCAGAGGTTTTTAGGAGGCAGCAGCCAAGTCTGATCTAGACTGTGGCTTCTGACCTGGGAGCCTTCTGCTGTGGTGGGTGGTGCTTTTTTCTCAGGTGTTGGACAGCACTGAAGTGTATTTAAGCTTTCATGAGGTGTGTAATAATGCTGGGCCAAGATCCCCAGCTGGTGTAAATCTACATCAGTATCTGCTCCTTGATGGGAGTTGCATGTATTTAGAGGAGCTGAGAATCTGACCCTTTATACTCACTATTTAATTGTTTTAAATAAAACATTCAGATATCAAATGGCCTGAACAAAACCTATTTAACATCAGTCTGGTTTGATACAGCTATGGATGACACTGTGTCATCCCAGAATGATGCTTATTACATCTTTAAACAGTTAGCTCTATCTTTAACTGCAATGTGCATGACAGCAGTAACTTTCTCTTAGTTCCCAGTAAAACCACAGAAGTCAACACTGGAGATATGACCCTGTAAGTGGAGAAGATCTGGTCAACTCCCTTAACAAAATAGTTCAGAATGCTGAACTCTTAAATGAGTCCTTTGAATCTAATATTCAATATTTCATTTGAATAAATGTCCATTTATGATAAGTACTCAGTGTTGAGTGGAACATCACAAAAATATAACAGTAAAATACTTCTAATGCTATACAGAAGAAGCAGAAAATAGGTTGGGCCAAATCACAAGCCAGTGCCAACTGATGGAAAAGTCTATCAGCTTTGCTTCCTCAAAATACATTTATTTCCTATTGTGGCCTATTTTTAATATAAGTGTTTTTAAGAAAATTTCCTCCAATCTCTTTGAGATATCTTTGTTTTTTTTTTTTCATTTTCTTATTCATACATTAGAATTTCAGAAAACAGCCTTTCATCCACAGCATCCAGGATGAATGTTTCCAAGCCAGAACTCTTCAGAAGCCAAAAATAGCAATTTGAAGGAATCGCCTCGCTTAATGTGTACCCCTGAACTTCAATAAATGGTGTTGAACTTGCTCTGTGAATGACCTAGTTGTATATATACATCAGGAGTCAGATAATGATATTGGATACTTTTATTTGTTTGTGAGCTGTTTATCAGTGATTAAAACAACAGTTTTCTGCTGCAAGATTATATTACCCAGATTGTTCAAACAGTTTTTAAGACTATGTTTATCTTTCTAGTATGTGTTTCCACCTTGGCATATTTAATTGTTCACAACCAAACCTTTTTAAGTAAAAGAAGAAAGGTTGGTTTTGGTGTAAGGACTTAGTCTTCCTCCCCTACAAGGCCTCCTTTAGTTTCATTAGATTAATCTAGGGGAAAATGGAAAGCCAGCCATTGTCTGTTTTAACCTTTTATCTTACTGATCATCAAGGATAAGACTGGATGAGCAACATTTCATTAAGTAGATATTAATACATTTAATATATTCAGATTATCTCAGTTTCATTGTGAAACTGATGAAAGGAGAAGTTCTTGACAAATACCACTGGCCATCAATCTTGAACAACAGGTGACTATCACAAGATAAATGTATCTAGATCAAAAAATTCTAGTAGTGCCTCTGGGTATTAATTTGCTTACAGGAACTTGTTGCTAATGACCTCTATTGTGTAATAGTTATTTTTATATTGTCCTATTATGTGCAGTTCACTATAAATGTATGCAGGACTTCACATACCGGTGAGAAGAAAAGGGCAAGATCCTCAGCTGATATAAATTATCACCTGTGTGGTGGTTTTAGAAGGGTACCACTGATTTACACTACTGGAGAATCTGGTTTGATGCTTTCTGTTTCATTGTGATGGGTATGTTACATCCTATTATTTAGCAGTCTCAGAAGAGGGTGGGGAGGGGAAACAGTGTGCAAAGGGAATCAGAATAGGAAAAATGTAAAATTAAAGGAGGGGCTTGAAGCCAAAGAAGAGATCATGGCTTGTTTTGGAAAGATAGAGAGACTATTCCAAGCATAAGGATAAGAAGCATGGAGTCAAAATGGAAAGAGATCAAAGGAACAATTAGGAGAGGACTGAGTATAAGAAAAGGAGTGTGGAGAGGGCACATGGACAAGAAGGGGGAGTTACTTAGAACATTTGTCCATCTATACAAAATAAAACAATGATATCAGGTGAAGTTAATGGTTTAGTTTCTTCTTTCCTTACAATGATAACGTCAGTGAATAATTACACATAATGGAAGCTAACTGCATCAAGTAACCTGTTGTTTACACATAAGTCAATGACCAGACATCTGGGTGCCTTCAATTAAATTAATCTCACACAAATTAGTCTGTTGTAGGATGCAGTTTTTCTATGACATGTAATAAGGCAAAGCACTGTATTTGCTTATATGCCACATGCACCTTTTCCCAAAAAATTAGCCCCCCAGAATTGTGGTGTGGAAACAACACTTTATTTACAGGAACTTCCACAAAGAACTACTTAAAGTAAGGAAGTAAGTGTTGCTACTGGCCTTGTAAGGGCCTGGGACCTAATCTAGTATGACACAAAGTAAGTCCTCATGGGGATATAGAGTGTTCAGGAAATGTGGCATCCTAGGAGACAGTCTGGGCACCATACTTCCTGCTATGTTTCTAGGCATCCTGTATTCCCAAAATGACTTATTCTATGTCATAAAGTTGGCTATGGCTCTGGAAAAATCTTTTCTTTTGACATTCTGCTATCCAAAAACAAGGTGTGTGTTTTATTTGGCGACATGTGATATGTGAGAGAATTCAGTAAGCTGATGCTTCTTGGGGCTTCACTGTCTTACTATAATCCACTGAGTAGGATTTTAGGGCTTAAGAAGTCTTGTCTTTCAGCAGCAAGAAATATTGTCTGGAAGGATGGGATGAAACTAATTATGCTAATCAAAGTGAAGCCATACTACACCAATTTTTTTTTTTCTTCAATTGCACCAAAGGCTAAAGAGAACCTCTGGGCTCACAATGGTAGTAAGACGGCTTTAGTCCCTTGTGGGCATGTCTATATGCATGCTTTAATGCTCAGTAGCCTATTTTACTGCACATTAAATTGCCACTTAAAAAACTGTGCAATTATGCTAATGCACAGTAAAATAAGCTACTTATTCATTACGGTGTGCATTCATTACTGTGCATTAAGGCCGCCTAATGTGCACTCCTTTAGTACTTCACATTGGAGGTACTAAATTTTAATGTGCATTAGAAAAAGCACCTTAATGCACATGTAGACACACCCAGTATGTACTAAGTAACTATTTGTTAACCGAGTTGTGTGAAACTTGGTTGGAAGTTCTAGCCTAGTAGCTCTCAGCTCTTTCCCTGTCATCATGTTGTTCACAGTGCTGCTGATTTGGCTCTCAGCCATGGGTTGTAAAAAGTTAAATTTGAGGTTGAGAGGGAGACCAAACTATGATGTTGCCTGCTGCATGTTATGTGGGCTTTCAAAGGTTGCAGATTACTGTTCTAGTCACCCCTAAAGGGAAGGAGAAAAGATGGCGGGGAGGACACAGGACAATTAGCCCTGTTTTTTGCTTGCACTGACTAACAGAGCTGGCTGACAGCAGAGCCAATAAGTACTGCTCCCTGCTAAGGAGTGGTGCTATGGTTTGTGCTCACCTCATGTCAAAGAACCTGTTGTCATTGGGTCCTACAGGCATATCTTTGACACAACATAAAAGAGTACAAAGGGGTTGAAAAGCAAGTTCAGATTCAGTCCAGGTCTTGACACGGATAACAATGATGCTGGAATCCAGAAGGGTGTTTGCATTCTTTTAGGAACAGCTTCAGAAGCCTTGAAGAAGCCTGTGCTGGAAGGAAGAATTCAACACATGGGAAAGATTAAGGTTTTGTGTGTTAATTTTTGCATCAGTGGTGTCTGGCACAGGAGTCACTTCTTTCACAAAGTTAATTCAGTCTCAGCGTTGTTTTGCCTTGCCCAATGTCTGCCAGAGATTTTCAGATGTTGTTTTGTGGTGTGTGCTGAGGAGTGTTCTTTTCTTTAAGATACAGACTGGAAAACTGTCTTCGTATAATCAGAGGGTGACCACTTCTCCAGGCTCCTGGTTATGAGCTTGAGCATTTGTTTGCTGACTCCAAGACTAGGAACTCTGAACCAGAGTTCTGAGGGAAAAGCCATATGAATTTTTACTAAACCTGCTCCTTGTTGTTCTTATTGAAAAGGGGAAATAACTGGTTCTTTTTGTATTCTGGCCTCCCATTTGTCACGGGCTGTAATCAAGCAGGCCTGACTAGGCCACACTTGCCCCTGATCCCTGGCTAATGTGACTGACCCAGTTCTCTGAAACCAGATTGGCTGCTGAAAGCACCATTCACCCATTTTTAAACACACCCGCAGTGTCAGAACAGACTGAGGCTGTGTCAAGACTTGTGTTCACAGCTCTCCCTGGTTTTCTGACTTCTGACCTGGCTTTGGTTTTTCCTGACCCTGATCTTGGATCTCTCCCAAAAGTTGGGACGGATTTTGCTCTTTCTGATTTCCCTGGTATCCTGACTTGACTTGATTTCCTTGACCCTGATCTTGGATTTTCTCTGGAACTTGTCTGCATGCTCTCCCCATCCCAATGCTCTGGTAACCTGTGCCTCTGCCCTCTTGACCTCCTAGTTGCCCTCCAGGGCCTATCCACAGGCCCACCTATGTCCTGGTGGCCAAACTCTCACACCTTTGCTTTGATCCTCTACAGTAGGGTGGACTCAAACATTTCCAACTCTTGTAATAGGAGCAACTATTTCCAGGTAGGTTGGCAGGTCTGCCTGCATATTTTACCAGCTTTTGGCTGCTGGAAGCTTATGATCACCATAAATCTGGGCTGTGGGTATGCTCCCTCCAGCTGGTTTCACTTAAGGGGAAATCCATCTAGACTTTCAGACAATACAGCAAACAATAAGTTACTGTTAGTCTCCTTGGTTTAACAGATGAGCTGTAGATGGAAATGTTCTGGAATTAAAAGACCCAAAAAACCCAAAAGCCATCTGAGTTGAGGGTACTGAGAACTACCTGTAAAATCTCTTTAAAACAAAATACTGTACTTACTTACTTACCACATGCAACTTTTCCCAACAATTCAGCCCCTCTTCCCCAAATTGACCTGCATTTGTTAAGCAGGGAAACTGATTTTTCTGCCTAGAATAGAAGCTCCCCATTTTGATTCCTGATTCACCCAGTAGCAGCAGTGACATATCTATTCAGTCAACTGAGAGAGGTAATCGACTTAATAGCTCATTATTCTTCCTCAACAGGTGTTGATAATCATTTCTGTTTTTTAATGTTATTGATGTTCCACTAATCAAGCTAACCTTTCTGTTGGAAACCATGTTTTAGCTCTTTTCAGAATCATAGCTCCACCCATGGAGACTAGTCTTCAACAACAGCTAGGGTACCAGTTTTTGTTAAATCAGCCGAAAGAAGGTGAGCGAACTGAATATTAAGTTCTGTTACAGTGCAGCCATAACTCTGGAAAAGGTGGGGTTTTGTGTCTGTTTGTTTTTATTCTGCCTTCCCAAAAACAGTGTGTGTGTGTGTGTGTGTGTGTGTTATATTTAGGGATGTGTGGTATGTGAGAAAATATGGTATTCCCTGAGTGGGGATACGCAAGAATGCATTTATTTATCTATTACAAATACATTTTGGCAGAAGTGTGTAAGTGGATACTTATATAAAGGAAATGAGAACTGAACATAATTGGAAGGATGGGCTCTCTTTATAATAACTATGACTGGATCTTTGGTTGAGGCCTAAAGCAGTGGCTTATGAGACCTGGTTTGTCTAAATGTAGCTCTTCCAAGGTAATCTGTTCAAAGGATTCCAGTTACTGAGTAACGACTTTTTCCTGTGTGGTGATACCAGCCTACACAACATTAAAAGGGCTGTGTTACAAGCTTGATTGTCTGCCTCAGGTGGCTCTCTCCTTTTATTCAGATCCTAGAGCTGTTAATGACATAGATACTAAAATAACACATTTCAATCTGTAAAGGAGGTGGGTGCTGTGAAATATAAATGAATAGACAGGTTACAAGAGCTCCCCCAGCATGTGTGGAAGCATTCTTAATTCGAAGATGGTAGACAACCAGAAAGAGGAATGAGACAATGATGTCACTTCTTTTCCTTTTTCATCCTCCCTCCAAATGTTTTAAAATGAAATGCAGCATCTACATAAGGAATACAACTTCCCTTGAGAGAGGCTTTCTATCCATGCAGCAGGTACTACACTAAAAGTAAAGTGCAAGTTTTTCCCACCCTTGTCATACTGGTCTGACTTGGTTTCTGGGAATTGTAGGGGTGAGAGTGTATTTTATCTCCAAGCCTATTCAATAACTCAGGTTCTCTAGTGAAACTTCTGCCATGCTTGTCAATTATCACCAGTTAACTGGAATGGCATTTTAATTATAAGAGTGCTTTTTTTCTCTGGTACCTGTATTGAGCCTTCCAAAATATTTTTACATAATCTATTGAACAAGCACCAGCTGACAGCAACCTTCAAAAAATGAACTACTCCATTATGACACCCATATGTTTGCTGTACACAATATTAATTCATGGAAATAGATCTGACTGTACATTTTATAACTGTTTTGTCACTTGCAATTACATCACCCTCATTTCTGTACTGCAGGAAATTATTACAATGGAAGTTTTTGACCAAATAATTTGAAATATTTGATCAAGTTTCTTTATCCATACAGAAAAATGTAACTGTAAATATGTGGAAAAGAAGGTTGCTTTTATTTCCCTCCTATTAACTGAAGATGAAATCTGAATTATAGTCTGTATTCTAATGAAGAAGGCCCATTGACTCAGCAATTTCCCCATTTCCTGAGGGGCATTTCTCAAGGAGTCTCTTAATTCTGAATATTAGAATATTCTAATATTGCTACAACCCTGGGTAAAAGATGTTACAGCATCTAAGTGAACAGCCTTTGAGCTATTCATACAGTTACAAAGACTCTCCTAGTCCTGGGTCTGATCACTGGTGTGTTGGCCAAGACAGTGCTTTCCACATTGCCAAAAAGTACTGGGAAAGGAAATAGCATCACTTCAGAAAATGTGGAGATAGATTACCAGGACAAGGCACCCATGTGAGCTTCACTGCCTACTGCTGAACCCCTTCAGAGGATGCAGCTTTCCCCCCGATTGCATCAGTCTTGGATTGTTGCTGAAGAGGTGGGATAGGTCTGTAACCTAATATCCTACCTTCAAGGGGAGAATTTTTTCTTTGGCAATCCCTCACATTTGAGGATGATTGTCTTCCATGATTGTCTTATCTTCAGGTCTGAAGTGGCTGATGAGGCCAATCCTGGATTGACAGACTCTGCTGCAACTTGGGCAAGTGTTTTCATGTGGGGTGGTGGCTTCACATTCTTGATTTGGTCCATGGCATGCTGTTTCTGTTGCTCCTGCTTTTCCATCCCCTGTTGTTGTTGTAAGGTTTCAAAGTATTGAGATCCTTGCAGCAGACTCTTCCTCCATTTGGGGCAGTCCTGGGCAATAGTTTCCCATAAATTGATGTCAATTTTGCATTTTTTCAAGTTGACCTTGAGGTGGTCTTTGAAGTGCTTTCTCTGCCCTCCTCTTGAGTATATGCCTCAACTGAGCAGGAGAATAAAACTTGCTTCAGGAGTCTGGATGATGTGGCTGGCCCAGCAAAGTTGATGTCAGCTGATCATTTCCTTAACCCTTGTGGTGTGTGCTTGTGAGAAGACGCTAACATTGATGTGTGTATCTTCTGATTGGATTCAAAGGATCTCCTGCAGGCGGCATTGATGGAGCTCCTCCAATGACTTGAGGTGTCTCCTGTATGTTGTCCATGCCTCAGCTCCATACAGTAAGGGGGGGATCACAACTGCTCAATAAACCACGAGTTTGGTTTCGTATCTGATATTGCAATCTTTGAACAGATGTTTTCTCATGTGTCCAAAGGCTGCACTTGCACATTTTGGGCAAAGTTGGATTTCTTCATTGATTTCTGTCCCCCTTCCCCCCTCCAACTGCCCCCAAAGCCTTCTGGCTTCCAAGGTATGGGAAATACTCAATGTTTCCCACAGTCTCACCATAAATCTTAATTACCAGAGCTGGGGACTTCTCATTAAGAACTTGTTGATGGAGGACCTTAGTCTTCCGAATGTTAATTGTTGGTACGATTTTCTTGTATGGTTGGTAAAGATGCTGATGATTGTCTGAAGGTGTGCTTCTGAAGGATCACAGACTACAACATTGTCAGCATACTGGAGCTGGGTGACTGAGGTCAGAGTGGTCTTGGTTTTGGCTCAGAGCCAGCTGATATTAAATGGCTTACCATCCATTTGTTTAGCACTTACTATCCAGTGTTGAGTTCTACTCTGACTGGGAGTTTGGTGGTAGTCAGATGTAGTATCATGGTAAGGAATATCAAGAAGAGTGTTGAAGAAATGATGCAGCCCTGCTTAACTCTGGTCTTAACCTCAAAGGGATCTGTGATGGATCTCTTACTGAGAACAAACACTTGCATACCATCATGAGCAGGCAAAGAATAGTGATGAGTTTTGGTTGGTATCCATACTTCAGAAGGATTCTCCACAATGCTTCTCGTTAGACAGAGTCAAAGACTTTCATGGGGTCAAAGTAGGCTAGGTAGAGAGTTGTATGTTGTTCCCAGTGTTTTTCCTGAAGATGGTGAGCTGTGAAGATCATGTCAGTTGTGCCTTCAGACACTTAGACCCCACAACGACTTCCAAACATCTTGGCAAGAAACTCACCAATCTTAGGATTGAAGATGATAACACTTGTGTTGAGGAAGATTGGCAAGCTCTAAAGGATTATCCATGAGGCTTGCATGGAATCAGCTGGCTTCATCACGTGAAGCCATTAGGACTGGCTTGATGAAAACAACACAGAAATCAAAGCCCTTCTCAGCTGGAAGAGAAAAGCTTTCTGTGACTGGCAAAACCATCCTATGTCCAGTCAGAAGCCAGAGAGCTTTTTAATTGCTTAAACCTGAAGGCAAAAGGAAGATTCAGGAAATCAAAAACAAATGGTAGGAAGAGAAGAAAAAATAAATCCAACAACTTGTTGACAATCATGGCTTACAGGGCTTCTTCAGTGCAATCAAGGCTGTGTATTGGACCAAGTTCTTGCAGACTCACCCCTCTTAGATTGGAAGATGTTAGTACACTCCTTAAGGACAAATCCATGAAAAACCACTGGAAGGAGCACTACCACAAGTTCCTAAACTGAGAATCAATAGTGACTGGTGAAACCATCCAACTGATCCCACATCATCCAGTAATGGAAGCACTTGCCAGTCCACCAACTTCTGAAGGAGTCCACCAGGTGACAAACAGGTGAAGACATTGTTTCTCAAAATTGGGAATGCTGAGGAAAGTCCTGCTGACCTAAGGAATGCCAACACTGTCACCATTTTTAAAAAGGGAAATAAGTGTGACTGTGGAAACTGTCAAGATATTTCCCTCCTCTCCATCACTGAGAAGATCCTCACTCTAATTCTGCTGAGCTGACTTCTCCCTCTTGCCACAAAAATTCTTCATGAGTCTGTGTGGCTTCAGACCATTGAGAGGACACCATGGACATGATGTCTGTAGCCCAGCAGATCCAGGAAAAATGCTGAGAACAATACCAGAAACAGTATATGGCTTTTACTGATTTGACCAAAGCCCTTGCCTTTATTAACCGTGAGGCTTCTTGGAAGATTTTGTCAAAGCTTGGCTGCCCAGGGAAATTTATCACCATCCTACGACTCCTTTACAGCCAGACAACTGCTTCCATCCTATGCAATGGCTATGCTACAGAGCCCTTTGCCATTTGAACTGGCATCAAGCAGGGCTGCTTGATTGCACCAATTCTGATTTCCATCTTTCTTGCAGTCATCAAGATTCTCATCCATGACTATCTGCCACATGGCACTGGCACCGAGTACACGATGGACAGGAACCTTTTTAATTTCTCCTGCCTTCATGCCAAAACCAAAGTTACTTCAGCCTTGATTGTGGAACTTCAGTACGCCAATGATTATGCTGCTGTTGCACATATGGAGGAGGACCTATGAATGTCCCTTACCTGCTTCTTTCAAGCATACCAGTGCCTGGGACTAACCCTTAACATCAGAAAAACAAAGGTGCTTCACCAGCCTGCTCTAGGCCAATCAGTTCCCCTGGCAAAGATCCTTTTTGTGGATTAGAGCTGGAGAATGTTGAACACTCTGCATACCTCCACAGAAATTTCTCAAAGAAGGCCAACATTGACAAGGAGGTCAAGTATAGGATTTGATGTGCCAGCTCTTTCTTTGGAAGACTGAATCATCATGTGTTCAACAATTGCAACATCAAGATTTGAACAAAGCAACTGCTATCTATGTCTGTGGTAATACCAACTCTTCTCTATAGTTGTGAAGCTTGGAAATCTTCAACAGACTCATTTACAACACTTTACCTGACCCATGGGATTGATCATCCTCAACTATGAGGGACTGCCACCACTGCCGGCCTTTTTGTGTTCTAAATCCACACTGACATCCTGGGAGAAGCTCTTCAGCAAGTGGAAGTTGATGGTTCAAGAGGTTTCTTGCAATTATCTTTCCTGTGGTGGACAGAAAGGCAAAACCGTTGCATTTGACTCCTTTCATGAAAATTGTCACAATCCTGGTGTCCGTGGGGTTATCTGGGATTTCCTCATCATTCCAAATCCTTAAGATGAAGGCATGGAGCTGTGATGTGAGCTCCTCTCCCCCCCTAATTGAAAATGTTGGTGGGGATTCCAGCAGCTTCAGCTGCCTTGTCATTCTTCATCTGCTTGAAGGCATTCCTCACCACATCAAGTGTTTGGAGAGATTTGGAGACTGTCTCTGGCTGTTGTGGGATGGAGTTGAGAACACCCTCAACAACAACAGTCTTCATTTAAGAACTTCAAAATGCTCCTTCCAATGGGGCATTGGAAGGCTCCCCTTTCCTTGATCAGATCTCCATCCTTAGGTCTCACGGGTGTTGGTCCCTGAGTGCTCAGACTATAGGTAGCTTTGGCAGCAAGATGATGAATCTCCTTTGCCTTGTCTTCATACTATCTGTTCTTCCACTTGTGGGTCCTCCTTTGGACCTCTCCCTTGGCTTATTGGTGATTCAATTTCTTTTGCTTGGAGTTTGTCATTCTGCCAAGCACAAAAGGCCATGCATTTGCGGTTGACTCTTGGATCTCCTGGTCATTCTCATCAAACCAGTCTTGATGTTTCCTGGTAGAGAATCCAAATGTCTCTTTGCAGGTGCTGATGATGGTGGACTTGAAGGCCCCCCAAGCACTGCCAACATTCTTCCATTGTTGATTGGAATTGGCCAATTTTTCTTTGAGACACTGGGGGAAGAGGTGTCACTTGATTGGGCCTTGAGTCTTTCGATGATGATCTTCTGTCAGCACTGCTTCTGCTGCAGCTTTCATTTGGGAGTAAGTTTGAGTGACATAACTGAGGTCCTAAAATTGATTTTGTCTTCATTGACTTCAACTGCAGTAAAGGTGATCCCACTGGGCGTGGTTATCCAGTCATGAAGAAGGTAAACAGGCTTTGTTTAGGGCACTTTTTTTCTAGCCCCCTCCTCATGGGGTGAGCAGAGTGGATCCTGAAGAGAGCTGCTCAGTTGCAGGTACAGCTGCCAAATTGCACTACTGCCTTGTCCAGGTGCTAAATGGCCTTCATATAACTGCCAGCCTCATGGCAGTTCATGACCTGAGGAGCTTCCAGACCTCACAAACCTGGTCCCGTCATCACTAGCTGGTAACCAAATGGCTTGAAAAATGTGCCAGAAAGGCCATTTTCATGGAAGACACCTGTGCATGATTTCTTTTACCGTGGAGAAGCTGCTGCACATCAGCTTCTCTATGGTTCTTGATGGAATGGGGCCTTAACCCAATGACAAGGAGGCCAAGACAACTGGAGACCTCTTTCTGCTGCAACTTTCATCTGCATTTGCAGCCATTGATATTCTAACAACATCTTTCACCTGCTCCACTGTGGAGGACTTGTAGACCCATGGCTGGGGCTGGGCAGGCTTATTATAGTGGCAACCTGCACTCACCATTTCAGAGAACCATCAAAGGATATATGTGGCTTTTCAGGAGAGAGAGCATTGCCATCTGCTGTCCTTACCACATCCTGGTGATGCTACTGCTGCTTGGTCTGCTACTGCTCATTTGTCAGAGTTACCCCTGCTTATTCCACAGTTCAGCTTCCCTGAAGGTCATTTCTTTCTCCATGACCTATGGATGTGCTGGGTCACAGTACAGCTTTGCTGCCAGTGGGGAACACTGGGATTGTGACTCTGTGGGTATGTCTATATGTGTCCCTACGGCGCTTTTGTTACTGCACCATCATTTAGTACTTCCTTTTGGACATACTAAATGATGGGACAGTAACAGCCCATACTGCGCCATGCACACTGCGCATGGTTATTTTTTGCTGCCATGTTGCAGTAGCAACATTATAGAGCTTTGCTACAGTAAGCATTCTCACTGTAGTAATGCTCTATAATGTTGCTACTGCGACATAGCGTCATGTGTAGCTACACCCTATGTGGCCCTTAGGGGCCAGATTTGTAAGTATTCAGCACTCCACACCTTGCAGCTCCTGCTGTTATACTTCTGTTTCACCTTTCAAAAACCTCAGTGCCCCATATGCTCTTCTGAAATTTTGAGTATTTATTTAGTTGCTTTCAATAAGGGCAGGTGTATACCTTCTTGGGCAAATTGATCCTTATGGTTTCCTACAGCATCCATGTACAGAAGTGCCAGGGCTGATTTTTGGCCCAGCAGAAGGTCTTGGGAGAGAAAATTCAGAATGATCAAATTGCCCTGTTATCTATTTAAATAATGAGTCATTTATTACACATAAATGCCAGCTTTCTATAAATATATGAATGCATTAAAGGTTTCCTAGAAATTATGAAATTCGTTAATTATCCCCAGACCTATTTGTTATCTATTTCTGAGGGTTAATGGGTAGAAATTCCATTTATTCGTTTAAATGCTAGTGCTAAAATAGCTCCTTTCGATCTTTCCAGTTAATCTGGCTGAAAACAGGGCTGTAATTACTTTATGCTGCAGGAAGGCAAGTGGCAATGCCATTGAAAACTATGTGGCTTTGCTGCTGCTGTAACCTGACTGTATGTACCACTTAATGCATGAAAAGGTCTCAATCCCGAACAAAAGAGTTGTGAACAAAGTATTTGGAGTTTGCAAGGGTAGTGCCAGAATTGTTATTTATTGCTGACATGCCACAAGCTCAGACCAGAAGCTGGCTTAGCACAGAGGTCAGAATAAAAAAAAATATTTCTGCTTTGGAGTGTGATAAAGATGTCAGAAATGTGTTGTGTGTGTTGGTCTCTGAAAGCTTCCTGCACTATTTCCAGGTTTGCTGCTGTCTCTGGGATTTTTTTTCCTCCCTCCCTTTCAGATACTTTCCACAGCATCCTGCTCCAGGACTTTCAACAGATGAGACAATTGCAAATACATTCTTGGTGACAATCCAGCTTGGACATGAGAGATGGAAAGCCCCATTGCTTAGAGGCAATGGGCAGGTTTTGCAGAATTCGTACCATAAGCAAACTTGTATCCAAACTGCCAGGTGCTGAATGTTTTATATTCCTATGGATTTCAGCTAGCATTAGTAAAGTTCAGCACCTTGTCCTTGGTAGTCTGACATCTTTCAGGGTCTGTTTTAGTCGAGTGTAGAAAGATTATAAAATGGGCAAACTGAGTGTCAGGGCAGCAGAACTAGTGAGGTTAGAAATGCCTGTCAGAAGGACCTCTATGATGTGCCACCTCTATCTGGGATCTGCTTTGCAGATGCTCTCAGCCCAGAGCTGTTCTGGCTGGGTTCTTGGTATTGCAGAACTGAGTGAGGAGGGTATCTGAGTGTTTCATTCTGCTTGTGCAGGATGGTATGACAGCCATTACATCTGGGTTTGGGGTACGTGGCTGTTTCTTGCAGTCCTAAGGCAGGACCATCATTGATTGTTACTTATAACTTATCTAGGGGTTTCAAGGCAGAATTCTGTGGGTTGGTATCAGCATTGCTCCTTCTTGTTAGATGCTTATCCTAAGTGATTTCATTGTGAATAAGGATATCTGCCAGGATGGGGCAGCAAATACCTTCCTGGAAGCAATCAACAACCAAATGTTAAGCAGAGCTCCCACAGAGCTGTAAATTTCTGATTCTGAACTACCTTTGTCTTCTCCTTTCCAATAAGGAGTCATTCAGTCAACTCCCTGACAGCTCTGATGTTTTCTCTGTCGCATTTGCGTAGGTAGATACGCATTGAATTTTTCAGCAACGATACATCTAACAAGATAGAAACAAAAATGATCCTCTGAGTCACCCACTCTGTCTGATCCTCTGAGTCACCTGGTGTGCGTCTGATCTGTGTTCTTTTGGTTGGACTGGAAACTCTCTAGGGCAGCAGCTGTTTTCTGTATCTTGAACATGCTGAAATTTAACTATATTGTTAATATAATTTGTTTAATGTAGATCTAACACAAAGGCCTCTGATATTTAGTCTTTAGTCTTGAATGGGTGATTAGACTAGCAAAGGAAACGAGCTAAGTTAAAGACTTAACGAAGACATTCATTTTCACTGCCATTGTGCTGACAATAGTTTTTTTTATCAAGTTACACCTCTGAGGTAACATGCATTTCTGAGCAAGTAAGAGATTTCCAGAAGAAAACAAAATAATAATTAATATTAATTATAATTCGATAAGAACTGACAGCTGCTAATGTTGCACCAAAATTCAGTAGGTTCACTATAACTAAGGAAAAAGGATTTGGGGCTTGTTTCTGTTTAGAAAACCTAACGAGGGTTGGAAAAGCACATCTATTTTTCTTGACCTAGTTGACTGTTAAAGATCCCAGGACACTTGTTGATTAAAAGTGTATGGACGTTCTCCAGTGAGCAGGGTTAAAGCTCCCCTTTCTTCGCTATGCACAGTCTAACAGTACTAATGCACAGCTTGTAAGTAGGGGTCCTAAACCATAGATCTGAAAGTGATTTTCAATGGAGAAAATTACTTGGCTACTACCCAGTCCAGATGATTGAGTAGATTTATGTACACTTGTGTGTTTGCCATAATTTGCAAAGCCCTCTGAGAGACTGAGTTGAGGATTTATGTAAAAGGCAAATATTTATTTCCGTTAATTCTTTGTGCTACTCTGAAGTTGGTTCTATAAATTGCTTGTAGGGGTCTTGTAATTAAGTGGTAAAGATTTTGGCATATAATAACTTCATGATACCTTAAAAATAATCAAACACATTAGGGACTCTTACAGTCTAGATGCTGGTAAGGAAGGATGGTAGACACAGGATTATATTAACAGTTCCTTGTGGGCATTGGGGATGTGTGGGTATGTAGATGCATGATTTACTGCATCATGGCAGCACCAACTCTTTCCATTACACAACAGAACCTCAGCTGGCCATGTCTCCTGGGCAGTGAGTCACACTTGAGCATGACCTTCTATCAGTTTTATCCGGGCTGTCTTGTGATGGTTTACCCTGAAAATTGCCTTCTGTTGGTATACGCCCAGATAGTAATCTGATCTTATTCTGAACTTTATAAAGGCCAGGTTTTAAAACCCCATCTTGCTATCCAGCTACTTCTGGAAAACGCTCTCCTGGCTTCAAACTTTAATTGTAGCATCCAAATAATGGAGCATCATTACAGTAATTTACTCATGAACATTACATCCTCTGCTTCAATACTTTCATGACTACGCTGGACTATGAAACTAATTTCTCTTCTGTGTTTCTAAAGCTTTTGCTTAATGCGTTGATACCGTCAGTGCTGAGAGGAAACAAGTGTCGTAGCTCCCTTTTGTTGTTAGATGGAACAGAGGAAACCCCTTTGCTCTTGGCTGAAATTTCTACTCCTTTGGTCAAAGTAGAGTAGCATAATCTTGGATATCTTCCATATGAGAATAGCAGAGTCTGGAATACCAGGGGAGGCCAAACTTCTGAACCTTTCCAGTCAAACCCAAATCTTGACCTGAATAAAAGCCACAGGATGTATAACTTCCACAATGTGCATGTCCCAGTGTCAGTGACCTGTGTACAGAGCCCCAGCTCAAATACTGATGTACTGTTAGATGACTTCTTAGACTAAATAATAAGCAAAAACTAGAAAAAGTAAAAATATAACAAACAATACATGAACAGGGAGAGAGAGAATTTATTAATTTACTTGTTTTTCAGGAGTCACATTTTAAATAGCCTGGGAGCTTCATGCCACTCATGAGCCATGGCTAGGTCACCTCTGGCTTGTTCCATCCATTCAAGAGGTTGAGGTGGGCAGTAGGGGCAGCATCGGGAGAGCATTCAGTTATGGTTCAGACAGTAACAAGATTGTGTTGAGAGCTTTGCCTGTTCTGCAAGCTAGGGTACGTCTGAAAGTTCAGAGAAAGGTTTGGTCTCTGCTGTCTTTCCAGTCCTCTAGTTTTTGATGATTTTTTTGTTTTGGGAACAACTTAAAAATGTAATAATATTCCTACTAGCTCAGCTATGTTTCATTTAAGCTACAATCTTGTCTTTGACACTGACCAGCAGTAAATGCTTCCGACTAAGATGCAAGAGCCCCTCTGTGGGTAAATGTGATATCATTTGGACTCCAGAAAGATTATATCTTAACTCCTGATTTGAGACTGATTTAAAGCCTAACATGTTAGATTTTTATCACTTTCAAAGCTACTATAACTATTTATGTTATCCATAGATTAGTCCAATCCTTCTGAAACGTACTGACATCTTTGCCCCCAACACTCTCCTAAAGTGAATGCTTGTTTACCACCCTGAGCATCATTACTGCTCATAGTACATTAAAGGGAAAAGCATAAATGATAGAGGAAAGGATTTATGGCTATGTGGGTGTGGTCATTTGGCTGTGTGTTTGTATGTCCTTTTACTTGACCTCAATGAATATCTGTTTCCATCTGAGGTCTTCCCACTCAAAGTTCAGGGAAGGGTTTGAGCCTTGGGAATACAGGACCCAGATGAGATTCTCCAAAAAGTGGAATTTGGGATATAGTCCATGAACAAAGGGTATGTTTCACTGCTCCTTACAGGCTAACAGTCTGTTTCAGCAGTGACCATTGCAAATGCTTCGGAGGAAATCATATATACTGTACGCAGATCACAGCTTTCTCTTCTTAAGATCAACTAGCACCTTCAATTTTCTGTATCAATGAGAACATTTCTACATGTGTCCGCTAAAACCAATCTGAATTAATTTAATTGATTTATCTCTTTTTTTTTTCCCCAACTCCCCTTTTCCCATTACTTGGGCTGCTGTGTTCTCATTGCTGCTTTTAAAAATTACCTTTAAAATACATTCTTTGATCATTCAAGCACCTGGCACAGTCACAAAAGCAGGATATGTTAGTCAGCTTGAAAGGCACTCGGGGAGATAGTGTGGGGAGAGAACTGTGCATCTTTCATTGGCAGCCGATTTCTATGTTAATAGCTGTTGACCAAAGATAATAAGATTAAAATTGTGCTTTACTGGACTAGACTGCATGTTGACAAAAGCATTCAAGATGGCTTAGACTAGCAGAGGCAGCAGACTGTAAACCAAACTAAGTGGCATCGTTTATTTTTGATTTTCATGTGTAGTTTTTTTAAAGACAATTAAAAACCTTTGACATCCATCAGAATTGTTACAAGTTTTTTGCTGGTTTTGATAGTACTTCTGTTTATAGAATGTTTTCCCCCAAAATCCAGTCTGTGTGGTTTGGGGTGGGGTGGTTTGTTTGTTTGTTTTTAACTGGAAAAATCCAAAAATATTCTGTGAAACTTCAACCAGCTCCCCCTTTTTAAAATCATATCATCTTTAGAGTCCAAAGAGACTAAGTGAATGTGAGAAACCAGCCCATATTTAACTACAGCATTTTGCAAGGAAAGCTGCACTATATAAAGTTGTGAGCTGTTCAGTTAACACTTTTTTTTAAAGCCATTTCCCTTGTACTTGAATATAACTCTCTACCTTATCTAAAGGAGAAAATGTATATTTCCTCCTAAGTTGAACCTTATTGATTATAAATATTGTATGCTTTTGAAGATCAACTATGTGTGGTAGTGTATGTACTTTGGAGGCTTCATTAAGATACAGTTACTGTAAGCCTGTGCCTAGGGCACCTGCTCCTACATCAGACTTGTGCGTTTTCCTTTTAAAAGTTTCTAGCCCACATAGTTGCAAAAAGTCTTAGAAATATGAGTCAAAAGTAACTGATACAGTGGTGTTTGTCTGGGTTTGCGCAGAACCTGAATCCTTAATTGTAGGACTATGCTATTCCTTTCAGTGGGTCATTAACTTTGAAGTATACCATTTCACCAGAAGACTATGGTACATGGGCAGAACTTGCCTGTGGCCAGCTTTCTTCAATACTGGGCTTACCAAGTGCCGCAGTGCACTATAGGTTGAGTCTGAATCTTTCTACCTCCAGAGAAGACCCCAAGCCCATCTGAAAGCAAGGATCAGTAATCCAGAGGGGTATTGGTACCAGCATATCCAAAAGAGATAGGATTCCTGTAACTCCTAATCATCTAGGCCCTGGATATTGCCATAAATGAGCCTTGGGGATAGTGGAGGCGTGATGATTATGGCCCTAGAACTGTATATGCTAGGAGGGACTTTCTCAGAAAATCTTCCTTCTGTATGCACCTTTTGTTCTGAGTAAGGGCCAGGCACATAGCAATTGCTGCACTCACAGTAGAGCATGCACAACATGCAGAGGGGATATTTCCCCTCTGTACTAGTTTACCTACCTGCCGGGGGACTTGGGATGATAAGTGTTGCGCAGTCCTTCTGCATACTGTGGAGATGATAGAGAGATTGTATCTCTGGGTACGGTACAGACCTCTTGTTGTTCCTTGGATGCTGTCTCCAGAGCATGCCTGTGTAAAGAGCACAATCTGGACTCATTTGGTTTGTGCCCAAAATGTGGCTGGTGGGGCACAATACAGGAAAATAGACAGTCTCCGCCCCTAAAAATATCCGTAGGAGATTTCTGTGTAGGTAGAATTCCCTTGCATCTTATGTTAGTAATCTAGTCCATCACTGACACCCTCCAGCTGGCAAGGACTACAGAACAGAAACAGCAGTAGGATGTCACTGGGATGGCATATGAGTGGTTTCTGCATTTGTTTTTACTTTAATGTGACAAAGGGGAAAGAGACAAATCCATTGCTACATTAAACAAATAGTCCCACTGATACCACACACATAGCATAGGAAAGGAAATCAGTCCTGATTGTGACCCTTGTCTTCAAAGACAAAGAAAAAAGGTTGTGGCCAAGTCCAAAGAAAAAGTGGTTTGGAGTTCACATGGATTAGTAATTATGAGAACTCTTTACATCTAGAGGTTCCATTTGGGCACTGGAAATTACAGCTATTACATGCAGAGAGATGGAGGATAACAGCAGAATTATTTAATCCAACTGGTCCTTTCCCTCTTCAGTGTGAGGAAAGCTTTTTCCTTCTACAAAAGAGGCAGGGCATTATATTTACAAATACAATATGGATTCAATAAAGAGCTGCTCTTAAGTGGCTAAAAGTATCTTAAAGCTCCAAGTTTTCTCTAACTTGAAGAGATTAAAAAGGCAAATAAGTGAACCTCACAAAGGTCACAGGATAGGATATTAATATGATGTGTAAGATCCTGAGGTGAGAATATATTCAGTGCTTAAACCAACACCTCTGCCTGACAGCACATGGATATCTTGAAATTGCCTCATTTTGTAATGACGGCTGCTTTGTGCAAATGGAAGCAGACAAGTAGCAATTAAAATTTCCAGGCTGTACTGTAAGAGCAAGTCCATGCATGGGTACTGCTAATATTGGTTGTTTCCCTGTGTTCTTGGAAACAGAAACAGAAGCGTTTCTCAGAATAGCTTAAGCAAAAGGAACATTTGCCCAATTGGAAAGAGTTAAAAGTAGGAAAATGACTGAAATATTGACTCTAATTTTGCTCTCTTATACCACCCATTGACTTGATCAGACCTTTTGTTTCATTAACTTCAATGGGATTGTGATCAAGTTGTAAGAGTACTGGCCTCTACTGAACAACATGTCAACTGATGAATTGCATGTCCTACATGGATTTGAGTGTTAGCTAACTGCTTCAAACCAGATGTCCAATCTAACATCTCACCCCAAAACATCTGTCTTGGAGGTAGCCCAGTACCAAATCTATTGGCAGAAAAATGTCAGCAAGTGTTTTAGGTTACTGAAGCACCAGATCCTCAATGTCAATCAGTGTTACTCTGTTTTCTTTACTGAAGCAATGCCAGCTCATACAAGCAGAAGGCCTGGGCCACTGGAATAATGTTGCTGATCAAAGAGCCATTATTATTAAATGATAATGTTCTGTAGGTGGAATGTAATTCAAAGATTATATATATAAATATAAATATATATCCACCCTTACCCATCCTCACACCAACTCCCAGGGTTCTGTGGTTGGGAAATAGCTGGGTTTCTGAAAAGGAAGCCATATAGAAGGAATCAATAGTGGTGATGATGTAGACCTGGGAGGGAAAGTCAGAGTCTTCATATGGCTGAGGAAGCCAGCATATAATGGTCCCACATAGTTCTGGAGGGCAGAAGGCAGAGGCAAGAAGTAGAGAGGAAGGCCTACTCAATGTTATCAGGTTGCCATACCTGATTTCCCAGAGTAGTTTGTTTTATATTGTGATCTACTGTAATGGCAGATGTCCCCTAGTGGAACTATTAGATGCGTTTTTTTTCAACTTCTTCTGAATATGCATTTTTATTAGGCCTGTGTGAAGCGGCTAGTGTTTGCTTTAGATTTGGTTTCAGCCAATGCGGGAGACGGTGATTCAAATCACTATCCCAAATTGATTTTGGCCAAATCTGATTCGGAGATTCGGCTCCTCCTGAATCTCCAAATCGCACAGGCCCATCCCCTCCCTGAGCCCCACCCCCCATGGCTGCTCCACCTAGCCCCAGCTTCTGGCCCTTTTAAAAAAAAAAAAAAAAAAAGAAGAGGAAAAAAAAAAAGCCCCTACTCACTGGGTGCTGCCCAGCAGGGAGGTGATCCTCGCTACCTCCCACTGCCCCACACTGCATGGGAGGCTGTCACGAGCCCCCCGACCCTCCCCTCTGGCCCTTTAAGGCAAAAAAACCCTCCAGACTCACCAGTTCCTGCCTGGGGGGTGTGATCTGCACTGCCTGGGGGGGTCTTCCACAAGCCCCTCCCCCCCCACCCAAAGCACCAAGGCCACTGCAGGAGTCGGTGAGTTTGGGGTTTTTGGGAGGTTTTTTTCTTAAAGGGCCAGGAGCTGGGGCCAGGCAGGGCAGCCATAATGGGACGGGAGGAGCAGGCAGGGATCAGGGGATGCTCAGAGAGCAGGCAGGGGATGTGGCCTGGCAGGGGTCCTCCTATAGTCCCCTCCCCCCTCCTCCAGTCTCCCCTTCCCAGCCCCTTACTTACCAGCTCTGAATCCGGCTCCAGCTCCCTGTTGCAGGGACTGCCCAAATCATCAAAGCTCTCCAAATCTTTTCTGAATCGATCTGGAGAGCTTTGAATTGATTTGGACCTATTTATTGGTCTCCTGATTCGATTTGGATTTGGAGATTCGACCATTGAATTGGTCTGAATCTCCTCCAAATGGAATCATCAGCACCCAAAGCTTTGCACAGCCCTAACTTTTATAATGTTCAATCTTAGGAAGGCAGGCTACACTGGGTTTAGTAGATCAGGTTCTGTGTAGAGGCAGTTATCCTTGGAGTGGGACAACTGGATGGTTTGTTGCCCAATTTAAAGTCCATTCTAAGGCAAAGTTGCTCTCTGAGAGCTGGGCGTTGGTGTTTATCCAAGCTTCATGGATGAAGGGATTGCCCTCCATGAAATTTCATCCCTTATGTTCCAGAACACATGTACGTGTATAAATAAAATGGAACGCTAGGACCCTTTGTGTAATAAGGCATTGGTCCCAGGGGATGACTGCAACACCCCCTGGTGGTCGCTCAGCCATAGCTTGGTCTGCCCTTCTGGGGAACTCTCACCTCTGCTCACCTGCCATGCCTTGATGTCCTAGTGTTTTGAAGGAAGGGAGGCTGCCCCAGGGCTTTCCAAACCTGGTCTCCCTCACTGACTTGCGAGTTAATCATGTGTCTCAGGGTACCCGTGTATGCTTACTGGAGCTCAGCCTTCCCGGCCTCAGCTCCCTCTTTCTATTGGATGGTTCCTGTGGCCTAAGCCTACTGCACCAGACCTGACTTCTGGGTCCCAGCCTTGTGCCAGCCCTCCTTGGGCCTTGTGTCTGCCCAGTTTCTGGGCTCTGGATCTGCTCCCATCAGGGCTCAAGGTGATCATGTGCCCCTAGGGCACTAATGGGACCTCCAAAAAACACTGGCCCCTCACAGTCCCTTCTACAACCACCAATATAACTTAAGATGCAGTGAGCAACTGCTTAACACAAACCCTCCCTTCAGGGCCAGCAGACATCAACTAAAGGAAAACAGTAGGCTACTGCTTTAAAAACAGGAAAACCTTCCACCCCTATTAGGGTAGGTAAGCAAACACCCAGGGCAGCCCTCCCTGAGTACCAGCATAACCCCCAGCTCTGGGTTATATCCCCCTGTAGGCTCTCAGGGTCCTGCTGGTATATCCCAAGCAGCTCAGCTGTCCAACAGGCACACTCCCTTTCAACTTTCCTAGCTGCAAGCCCTTTATCCTGCCAGACTGCCCTGCTGTGGTCCAGGGTCTGTATTTATATGGCTCTCTGGAGGCAGATGACTGGCAGGGGGAGGGGCCACAGTTGCTGCAGGTGGTTTCTGAATTGGCTTGGTTAGGCAGCCTCAGGGAGGCCCCTTGCTACTGGGACCTGTGGTGTTTCTATTGCAAGCACCCTGACCCCTGATGTTGCTGTCATTGCTGGCTCTGTGGTAAGTGTTTGCTCACATCTTTTGCAGCTTAAGTTTGCAGTTGGGGCTTGCCTGGCCAGCAGGCCCCAAAGTTTGGCCCCTCTTCTCAGTAATGGGGTAGGACCCCCATTCCACTTTGTCATTGATCTCTTCTCCACTAAGTGTAAGGTTGCAGGCCTCTTCTCTCCTCTTGGGACTGTGATGGTATCAGAATAGGACCTTGGTGTCAGAAGAAAGGGCAACATCATTTTTGCTGTTTGAAAGACTCAAGAAATGCACAAAGTTGAACAAATGTTCAAGCCTGCCTTTCAAAAATGCTTGCATCTGGGACTTAAACATATTTAATAAAATAATTAAACAGTGTCTTTCCTTAAAAACAGTTTTAACAGCCAAGCTAAATCAAATCAAAATGCTCCTGCCAGTACCCTTGATCTGAGTGTGCATCTTGGCATGAGACAAAGAAAAACCCACACAGTTTTTGCATTGTTTAAATGGTGACTAAACAGACAAAGAAAATTTAAAAACTTATAAGGAAAAAATTCACAATCCTAGGTATTGTGTGCATTTTATTAACTCTGCTTGTTCAAAAAATACTCATTACTTCCTGGTTAAAATGGTATTGATGGGAATTTATATATGAGATGGCACATCCTGGTTTAAATCTAATAGGCATAAATGGGTGAAAATGATCCACTCTAATTCTTTTATTTTTCAGTGATCATCTCAAAGCTTAATAAATGTTTTTCATTCCTTGGTTTTTTTCCAAATTTTGCTCACAAAACTGAGTTATCACAAGTTTGTTTCTTCATCTAGACACTTCATAGATTGATCTTTTTAAAGAAGTTAAAAATTCCACCCACTGCCTGATTTTCCCCCCCCCCCCCCTTCCCCTTTCTGTGGACACTGAAGTACACTGACATGAAACAGAATGTGTCAAGTTGTTAAACTCTGTTTTCCTAAGGGGGGAAGGCTGCCTCAAGGTGTTGGGGGTGGTTGGTGTTCATTATCTTTCTACAACCTGAAAATGTGTGCTAGGAATTCTGTGATACATGTACGTAATACAGGGCTGCCAAGAACCAAAGTAAGTACTGCAGGTTGTAATAGCAAAAGCTAGAGCAACAAAAGGCTAAAAGATGGGCTGATGGGTACCACCAGTCCACTACCTTTACTTAGGAGACTGGAGTTCAGTTCCCACTTTTGCTAGACTTCTTTTCTTTCCTGTCAGCCTGTTGTTTGAGAGTTTTGGTGACTGTTTAAGCTGAGACAATAGTTGCTTTGTTCATTGTGGTTAGAGGTGTGAAGGCCAAGAAAAAGCCAGAAAAACTTGGGGGAAAAAACTTTTTTTCCCAAAGACTCCCCCCCCCCCCCCCCCCCC
>NW_017728995.1:57892817-57896378 GCF_001723915.1 Gavialis gangeticus
CCCCCCAAATTGGAAAAATTGAATTTTTTGGAAAAATTTAAAAAATTCTTATGAATTATTTTCTTTTAGAATGATGAATAAAATGTTTAAGAAAAGGTATCCATATATTGCTACCCTTTACTTCCCAAAAATGTTTTCCAATAGCTATGTAATAGGAAGACTTTTATGTAAGACTGTCTACAGTATCATATCATTACAACCCCTGTACACTGAGGACAAGCAGTACAGTACAACTCTCAAATGCAAGAGCAAGATGCATTTCTGTCCCCAGGGAGCACTGCCATTTTCACAAGAGAAGGAGGAAGGATTTAGTGCCGCCTTTCCTTGTGGACTTCCTCTATTGTTGACTTTTGATCTAGAGGTAGATGGATCTGCTCCTGTCCACCTGCCTAGGCCTCAAAGGATTGGGAGTGGACACTGGCAGCAGCATCCATTCATTTCTGTATAGATTAGAAACAAGTAACTTATTGCCCTGCTTGCTCAAAAGCCTCAGGAGAGGAGACAGAGCAAGTCAAAGGTTTTGGAGTTGGAAGAAACCTGCTTCCTCCTGGCCCTGTGACCTTGAGATCCTCAGAAGTACAGAAGCAGCACAAAGGAGTGGAAATAAAGTTTACTTCTTTATTGAAAGGTAAGAATTTAAAATTCTCTGAATTCAGTGTATTAAATTATATTTTAGCTGTATTTGTATATTTTCATAACCTATGTAATTCATAATTGAATTCCTACTAATCTGATGTTTTGTTTCCAAATCACCCAACCTTATCAGTGAGGTGAGGCCTGCAGGGCAGGGAAGTTGTTCACAGTTAACTCTGAGGAGATCTTTCCTACACCCATTATTAAATTTATATGTGCTGTAGCTTAGTGTTTATATATGCAAGCTAGCCGCTTAATTACATTTTTCTTTTTTTCTTCCTCAGCAAAATGGTGCGACCAACTTCTAGCATATGGAAGAATTTTCACCCTGCAAGTTATTCTGAGAAAAAAAATGTGATTTGCAAATAGTATCAAATGAAATATGTATTTCCAAATGCTACTAAGATGACCAAACACATCCTTGTATGTAAGAAGTGTCCTGCAGACATTAAAAAATCCTTCATGGGTGTAAGTGAGGAGGAGGTAGATCATGATGATGAAAGTACAAGTAGCTCTTTCCAAAGTTCCTGATCCAGAAGTCTTCCTCCTCCTGCTGCTGCTTCTATAACATCAGCATCATGAAGGGTTGCCCAATAAACATCTTTAAGTAACCAAATATTGTAGCCAACTGTATACAAAAGATTCTCAATAGCTTCATTTGTAGACAAGATGACACTTGAAGATCAGGAAAAAAACTGATCAAACTCTTGCGAGAGCAATATATTCTTCTGGGATGCCATGTTCAATAACTGGAAATGCATACTGGCAGGAAGCTTTTAAATTACTAATACTATCATACCATTTGCCCAGCAGACATTCTTTGAGCAAGCCTCTTTTGGAGTCAGAATATGAAAGTGTAATGCAATCTGTGCAAGGAAAAATCAATGAAGCTTTGCGTCTTGTAGTACTTACAGATGGATGGACAAATGTGCAGGGAGAAGGAATCACAAACTTCGTGATAACACCTCAACCAGCTTTTTACAGAAGCATTGAAACAGGAGAGAACAGGCATATTGCAGAGTATATCAGTAGTAAAATATGTGAAGATTGGGAGTGGTTAAGTATTTGCTTTGCTGACTAATAATGCAAGTGACATGAAAGCAGCATGGGAGATCATAATGGATAAATATCCACATATTACTGCAATAGGATGTGCATCCCATGGGCTAAACTTGCTTCTTAATGACATCATGAAGTTGGACACTGCAAAACATCTATAGAAGAGCAAAATAAGTTACAAACATGTAATAAAAGCTACTCATATTGTAGCTGCAGTCTTTAAGAAAAAGCAGGAAGAAAAGAATGGAAAGAATAAAATAGTGACACTCAAACTCTGTAGTAAAACTAGATGGGGTGGAGTGGTGATCTTATTTGAACGTTTACTAAAAAACAAAGAAGCTCTTCAAGAAACAGTAATAATTGAGCATCTTAAAGTACGCAGAAGTGTAAGGAGCACTGTACTTGCTGAGGATGCCTCACGGGTCCAGCTGCAGAACTCCATGAAGATTCTGAAGCCAATTTCTTCAGCAATCGCTGCATCTGAATTAGACCAGTGCACTTTTGCCAGACATTCCTTACCAAATAGCCCAGAAAAAATCAACTGTTTTTGAGAATCTAAGTGTACAAGTACAGAAGAAAGAAGTGAAAGACTTTATTAACAGACGGGAAGAATTTTGTTGTCAGCCAATTCATGCTCCTGCAAATCTCTCCAAGATTCAAAGGCAGAAATGTTATTGATGATAGCACTGCTACTGCATTTGACTGGATTACAAAACAAGCAATACACTTAGGACTTGATGTCAGAAAGGTACTTTCAAATGTTGTGGAATACAGAACATCTTCAGGTATTTTGGTCCAGGAATGCAGTCTGGGACTCTGCCAAGCATATCCATCCTGCAACATTTCTGCCCTTTTTTTTTCTCAGCTCTTTTTCTAAAAATGAGTGCTTTCTGTATCTGCTTGACACTGTGGAGAAGACTAAGTCCCGACTACGTAACTTTCTTTGTCTTACTATAATGCTAATGGTTTATTCTATTCTCAAATTTTAATTTTTGCCTGCTTCTCATTACCTGACAAAAACTAAGAGCTGCTAGGTTCCTTAGCATTCAGCAGCTTGTAGCTCCATTTGTAACAAAAAATAAAAACATTTAAAAGTAAATTCAATTAGTAAATTTGTAATTATTGTCTGAATAAATGATACTTTTACATTTAATAAATATACCAAACATGGTAATTTTATGAGCAAACCAAGACAGATTCTTTGGGTGAATCTGGTATCTTTTATTCGACCAACTTAAATGGTTGGAAAACAATTATTAAGCAAGCTTTCGGGTTCAAAACCCTTTGTCAAGCTGAGGAAGTTTCTGCAGTTGGTGTGTGCTCTTCCTGGATGGAATGAAAAGTAAAGAAGAGTATCCAGGAGGCTGATGAAGTGGAGTTCATAGGCTTGTCTCTGGGAAGTGTTTTGTAAGTTTTCTTTGAGGATCAGTATGGAAAATCCTCAAACAATTGCAACCCATACTAGAAAGAGACCCTATTCTTAAAAAGACCTTCCCAGAGCCACCCATCCTAGCCTTCAAACAAGCACTGAAACTCGCTAACCTCATCACCAGAAGCAAACTTGCCTCAAGCCCAGAACACACCCAATGGATCCAGCCCATGCCATAACAAAAAATGCAAAACCTGCCAACACATCTCCACCACCCCCACAATTACTACACCCCACAACAGAGCCATCAGCATTTCTGCGTCTTACAGCTGCACCTCCAGAAATGTAATATATCTTATCCAATGCACCAAATGCCCTGATGGAAAATACGTAGGAGAGACCAAACAACAACTGTGCACCAGAATGAACGCACACCGGAAATCTATCAAAGACAGGAATACCCAGTTATCTGTGGGGGCACATTTCTCACAAGAAAACCA
>NW_017728995.1:57901378-57902295 GCF_001723915.1 Gavialis gangeticus
TTTTCTCAAAATTTCCCTTTTTTTCCTGAAAAAAAACAGGAAAAACTTTTTTCCCCATGGCTTCAAAGTTTCTGGAAATTGTACATCTCTAATTTTGGTTACTTGAGATGTCAAATCTTCTAAGCAGGGACTGTGTCAAACTGTCTGTCTGCATAGTGCCTACCGCAATTGGGCTGCTTCATCAGTGTGAGCCCCCTACCAGTAAACAGTAGCCATGGCTGTAAAAGCAGCAGTGAACTTGCCATAAGGCAACTTTGATCTGCTGTTTTATTCTCTTTTTCCCAGTTCTAGTTTCTTGGACACATGCAGGAGCACATGTGCAAAGGCAGAAAGGTTTAGCATCTGCACTTGGGGAAGGCTTCCTTCTTGGAGTGGCGCAAACACTTTGCATATAGTGGCTACCAGGGACCAGCAAAACAGGTTGAGCTAGAGTGGTACGTGAATCCTACTTGTCGGCACAGGTCAAATCCTAAACACCCACCCCTGTAGCACAAGTTTCTCTTAAGCCTGTAAGCAGTAATTAGTTGGCTGAAAACTTGAATGTTTTAAATCTTGTAGCCAGTTTCCTATGAGGTCACTGGGGACAGAAGACATGGGAAAAGGAAGCACTGAGTGAGAGATGCTCCATGAATCAAGTAACCTTGTTAAAGCAAATTCGAAATTGTACAGCACTGTTTCTCAAGGGAATCCTGTGTCTGGCTATGTGACATCAGCTCTGAGTCAGCACCTAGGAACTGAGCATCTGGTAGTTTTAAAAAGCACCATGAAAGGAGTTAACTATAAACACTGTATAACAACCGGCGGCAAACTACGCAAACAATGTAGCAAGCAAAGCAAGGAGAGAGAGAGAGAGAGAGAGTGTGTGTAATCCACAGAAACACACACACACACACACACACACACACACACACACACAC
>NW_017728995.1:57902956-57919692 GCF_001723915.1 Gavialis gangeticus
GGCTCTTTAGCCTGGAAAAGTGCAGGCTCAGGGGTGATCTGAGGGCCACCTATAAGTTTATCGGGGGTGACTACCAGTATCTGGGGGAACGTTTGTTCACCAGAGTGCCCCAAGGGATGACGAGGTTGAACGGTTATAAACTCCTGCAAGACCATTTCAGGCTGGACATAAGGAAGCCCCCAAGGTCTGGAACAGCCTGCCATCAGACGTGTTTCAAGCACCTACATTGAACACCTTCAAGAGCAAATTGGATGCTTATCTTGCTGGGATCCTCTGACCCCAGCTGACTTCCTGCCCTTCAGGCAGGGGGCTGGACTTAATCTTTCAAGGTCCCTTCCAGCCCTAATGTCTATGAAATCTATGAAAATAACTCATCTATCCTATCTGTGGCATTCATTAGAAGTACAATGACCCCTTTTGTTCATCTCCTCTATTTTTAAGGTAAATGATCCCTTTAGCTTGTTTAGGTCTCTTTCAAGTTCTTGACTGTTCTTTCTTCTCCTGTACTAAACTAAATATTTTTTTCCATCTGCAAATGCTACCACTTTACAGTTCACCCCTGTTTTTTAGTCTAGTAATAATAATAAAAATACAGGGCCTGGTTTGGTACCTTAAGTTACCCTGATAGTAACTTTTGTCATGATGGAAATTGTCCATTTAATCCTACCATTGATTTCTGCAATCTCTGCTTGGGGTTCTGATTCATGACAATAGTCTGCATCTCACCCCATGATGACCTAGCTTCTTGAGAGGCCTTCTTTTGAGGGATCTTGTCAAAACAAGCTGTACAAGCCCTCTGTTTCCTTCTGCTATACAGTCACACCAGGTCAAATGCTGTAACTCCATTTGTCAAGGATGTAACTCCACTAGAAGTTAATAGAGTTGCATCAGATATTAGCTTGTCCTGTTCATTTTTAGTCTTGAATGCTCAGATGATTTCCCAAATTTTTAGGAAAAGTGTTGCTTCATGCATTTTTTCTGGGGGAAACAGAGGCTATGGACTAGGGAAAACAAAGAGAAACTTCATGAGATCAAATACATTTTATTTAATGAAAAAAAGCTTACAAAAATCAACTGAGACAAATGGGTTATGACAGAATAATAACAATGTATATAGCTGGAGGAAAAATAGATTCAAATGCAAACATAAATACTTGAGAAAAAGGAATTTTTGCATCGGGGGAGAAGAAACTTAGGACTACCAATATTCATCTTGCTCTGTACAGCTTATCTAAAGAGCTGTCAGTGGGGAACAAGGCTTTTTTTCCCCACCATGCTTGAGGCAATATTTATTTAAAGTAAAATGAAGAAAGGGAGAAGTGTTTTCTCAACAGGGTCTTGAAATCATAAAGCAGATTCTGAGCCTCTTGATCCACTGAAGTGTTCCCCACTGATAGGCAGACAGCAGGCTGCTTCTCTCTGCTGGAATTCAGGCACTCTTAAAGTTATGCAGGAAAGATGCAACTGCAATGATTTTTAAAGGACCAAAAGGACTTTTAAACAGGTGGTCTGACTGTTGAGTACTTGCTAGGGCTAGATATTAATGGACTTAACCTAAAGATAAGAGGGAGATGCTTTGGCAGGGTAGGCTCACATATGCAGAGGATTTCTGTCTATACCTTTGTAGGCCTCTGATGTAAAAAAGACTGTTCTTCTATTCATTGGCCCCATTAAAATGGTGTCCAAATACCTTACAGGTTTCCCTGTGAGGTAGGCAAGTAGCATTTATCATTCTGCAGATGAAAACTGAGGCACAAATAAGACTGAGACCTAGAACATCAAAGGTATTCAGGCATGTAATTCGAACAGAATCAAATGCATGGAAATTAGGAACCTAAACATCTTTGAGGGTCTAGACCTATGTGAAATGTGTGGCAGAGCAGGACCCTGAGGTTTTGCTGCCAGTCTTACTGAGCAACACCGATATAGAATTTAACAGCAGTTTCTAACTTGTACATTTCATTGGCTTAATTATTAAGAAACATAACTATTCCAGCTGGGCTCTTCTTCCTTGGCCTTATGGATAGAAGTGTGGACAAAATAATTTGAGTATCCAAGGGGGTTGACCAAGCAAAGAGGAATACCCTATACCTCATTGTTCACAACATCACAACTCTTTTCCCTCCCTAACACACTCCAATTCCTACAGGCTATTAGGAATTTTGAAAGAGTCCGGCTCATTCCAGAAAAGCTGCAATACAGGGTTTGCCTCACTTCTGTTGCTCAAAACAGCTTCACAAGGCTTGGGTACAGTTGGTAGTACTAGAGAAATTCGTTTAGTTCATCTGCTTGGGGAGTGTGCTTATCTTTTATGATAAAGGGGTATGTTTACACTGCAGACACAATGAAGTGTTTACATCCTTGAGCCAGCTTTAAACTAGTTACATTGGGAAGCAGTCTAGCCAAGGCAACATGGAGCTCAGGCAGGCTCACTTACTCTGCTTCTAAGGCAGATTTTCTGGACAAGAAAATCCATTTCACCTACTGGCTGCAGTATCTGCAGCTCTTCTTGTGCACTTGAAATTAAAAAAAACATCTGATTTGGGTCCAATTAAGTCCAAAAGCAAATTTCCAAAATTAATTGATTAATTGCATTTTTAGACTCCTAGAAACCCTGCTATTTTAGCAGCTCTACTTAAAATTTAAAGATTTGCTTTTCTTCTTGCATAACAAAAGGAGGGTCTTGGGTCTTCAAAAGGAGGCTAGATAATCACCTAGCTGGGGTCATTTGACCCCAGCATTCTTTCCTGCCCATGGCAGGGGGTTGGACTTGATGATCTGCTTAGGTCCCTTTCAACCCTACCAACTATGAAACGGTTACAATGCCTAGTGACCATTTCTTCTAACATCTTCCTGTGGCAAAAGCCGATTACAATACAAGAAATAAAGCACAGTGCATTTGTAACAAAGTAATTTATGTGCAGAAATCAGTTGTAGATAGTAAAGTAGTCACCTTTCTCTACCTGTTGAATAAGAGAGCACATACTTCTACAGGCACATATGGATTTACCCTTCCCTTTCCTTGTTGAAATGCAACCTAGCATAAATTAGTTATTACTGATAAGCAGAGGCCTTCTATTAAAATGGAGAAATAGTGATGCTTCCTGCAGAGTAATGTTCTGCATAAAAGCAAACATCTACATATTCCTGTACATAAGTCTCCCCATTCTAAGTGGAAATGTATAACCAGTCCAAAGATATAGCTAACAGGCCCTACGTAGTAATTGTACAGTCTGGCTTGGATTCAGGGAGCCTTGGGTTCACTTCCCGTGTCTGTCTCTATCTTTGGGCTGATACGTGAACTTGAGTGAGAGACTGCTCTCTGTGTCCCTGCCTAGAGACAGAAGTTGCACATAAGCCAGTTTAAGTGATCAAAACTGCTTTAAACCTGTAACAGAACAGAAGTTCAGTGCACATAAACCAGTTTTGGTCATTTTTAAACTGTTTTAAGATAAACCTGGTTGAATGTAGTGTCAGACATAACTGATTTGGGTCAAACTGGTTTATGGAGCTTCTGTCCCAGAGCCCTTCCTGGTTTAAGTTAAACCACAGTCCCCCAGCATCCCAGCGTGCTTTTCAGCCCTGAACTGGGCTGGCGTGGGCTGCCTGCTCTAGAGAGCAGGGCTGGCCTTGCTTCTCTGTTCCCTAGCCAGAGCTCCAGCTGGCTGAGAAGGAGGTGGAGACTGCAGGCACAGAAGCATTTGCCAGACTTCCCCCTGCCCCACCCCCCTTGCTGCTCATTGTTCAAGCAGGCAGTAGGAGGAGAGCTAATCTTGTGATTAAAGAACTGGGTGGGGCTACAGATCCAATTTCAGTCCTTGGTTTAACAGGGTGAGCCATAGCAGGCAAAGCAGTATTTTGGTCATTATACTGAATGGAACCTGCAGCCACAGTAATTGTTCAAATTCCTAGAAAACCTGTGGAACATGTGGGTTTTCCCCTCAAGAATTCAAATGCAGGTAAAAGCATTTTTGAGATCTGAAGTATGTTAACCTTTGAAATTTCAAAAATAGGAATGGACAGATTTGAAAAGTGAAATATTCATTTTTTTTTCATTTTAGTGTGAATTTAGAAATTTTATGAAGAGTTAAATTTCCTGGCTACAAAGTGGAGTAGACCAAGAAACAGAATAGTTCTTATTACCACGTGTATACAGACAAATATTCAGCACATTTACCCATGATTCTAAATTGTCATCTAACATAGCCAAAACACAAGGTGGACGACTTTCTTTTCCCCAAGAAATAATGAAGTTGCTCTTGAAGATCTTAATTAAGTAGATGGAGAAAATACAAGAGGGATGTAGGAGGGGAAAATGCTCAAAAAAAAAATAGCAGTGATGGGGACTGATAGACCAAGACAGACCTTGATGGAATAACTGCTACAGCTCCAGAAGGCCAGTTTGAGAGAACAGCTAAAGCAGTTTGGACATCTGGGGAGGAACTAAGGGGAGGAGGAGGTTCCTAGGGACTGAGAGAGATACCCAGAGCCTGGTGAGAAGCTGAAAGTGTGGGGCCAGTGAGGGTCCAGGAGCCTCATGAGAGGCTTAAGCAAAAGAAAACATCAATGAGGATGCCATCTGCAAGGCATGGTGCAGGGAGGGAATGGAGCCATGCAATTAGCCCATCATGCAGAGATCACATGCACCTGGTGCTCATTTGGAAGAACAATTTAGAGAGCCCTGGGGTAGCCTCCCTCATTAAAATAACAAACATCAGGGTGTGGTGTGGTGGGCAGCTAGAAGGGATTTGCCCAGAAAGTGAGGGCTACAGGGGCTTCACAGCCACCCCTGGAGAGACACCTTGCCACACCATGCATTCATGTACAAACATCTGAGGTAACTTGCCAATTGCCCTCCTTTCTCAGCAAGAATGAGGAGGCCTCTTTTGTTACCATTTCACTTTGTGAGGTTGTATTTTTTATGTTTGGTATTTATCCAGTTATAATTAAGATTGTCAGTTTCCTTTACATCATTTGAATCAATGAGTGAATTCTATTTCTGCATGAGTCCACAGAAATCTGTCTCTCAAGAAATTCCCAACAGGATGTCAAATTACAAACCTTACATAATTAAATGCAAATGTGATCTTTGGATGAATATCAAGTAGAAGTAGTTTTACCACTTCATAGAATGTAAGTGATATTTAGTACAGGACTGGTATTAGTATGTGCATTTCTTAAGGATATAGAAATTGAAAAGGTATTCAGAAGCATGATGTGACTGATGGAAAATATCTTACAGTAAGAGACAATCCTCTTAATTTATCCAAGGGAAGTCTAAAGATGACTTAAGTATAGTCTTTAGATATGTACCTATTTTGACATGTTTAGTATCGTAGTTTGGTAAATGTTTATGGAGCAAATGGCAGTTAACTGGTGAGGGGTAATGAAACATTTGCAACTCTGTATGGAGCAAGAGCTAAGGTTGCTCTCTGTGTGGTTATGCAATACATAGCAGTTGTGCTTATAGTATGAGCAGAAGTGGTGTGCAGTTAAGTGGCTTAGTTTTTCATTGCCTTATCTATGTGGGTATATTGCAACCTGGGCTGCTTCACCATAAAGCTCGCTGTAGTTGGCCAAGCTTGTTGAGGCCCTTATACTCTGCTTCCTGCCATTTCTCCAGCTGGTTTGTCAACATAGAATTACAGGCAGCGAAGGACATATGGAACCCATGGCATCTGGTTAATGGAGTCAAAGCTTCAATTTCCCCTATAATACTCCTCAGTTACAAAAATGGTTGTCAGCAAAAATTAACTCATTCTAGTATCCTACTCCCTCTCATTTTATCTCTGCCCATGCCTTAGTTGAACTGGGGTGACGGTCTAAAAACAGTAGAAGGTAGGAAGCAAAATAACTGTGGTGGTAGGAAATGGGGGGTGGGGGGGGTGAGGGAGTGGGTAGGGCACACAGAGCTGACAAAGCCCTTTGCAGAAAAGGTGAATGGAAGCCACAGAAATGCACAGCAGTGTATCTGCTGTGATGAAACTGTCATTAGGGCAGGTTCTTGGGTCCATGATTGAACTGAGAGAGAACCCAGACTAGCCAGTAGCCCAGCAATCAAGGCACTTACCCAAGATGTCAGAAACTCAGGTTCAAGTGCCTGCTCTGCCTTGTGGGATGAAGAGGACCCAAGAGCCCCAGAATCCCTAAGACGCTGGCTCTTAGGCTCTGTGGCACTTGTCTCAGTAGAGGGCAGCCAAGGAACTGACAGGAGACATGCTGACATGAAAATCAGGGAGATGTCCACCTAGCCAGTAGGTTTGGAAATATGCTTGACAAGTACAGCCCTATGGGTTGTGTGTTGTTCTGGGTTTTTGGAAGAAGCAGGGAGACTCTGTGTTCTCATTAATCCTTTATTGTAATGACTAACCCCTGACCCAAAATGGTTGATGACATCACCCTTTAGTAAGGGAGCTAACCCTTACTACTACATCCCCCTTTCTCAGGGGATAACTTGATACACATTTAGTTACAAAATGAACCTAAGCAAAGCAAAAACGTTGGTAAGCATATTTATTTAGACCCGACGAATTCACAGGTCTAATCTCTTTGGTGGAACTGAAGTGCATCCAGACCTAATGTGGTAAACAGGTGAGATTTGGCGGAGATGTTCTCGATTCTTATTGAGAAGACCACTAGGTGTCTCCACCCAGTATGCATGAGGGGCATCTGCCCTAGCCTGGATGGTGCCTTGGACCCCTGGCTCTGGGATCCAAACTTCCTGCTGGGGGGAAAGAGCAGGTACATGTCTTGAAGCATGCCGGGTGTCATAGTTTCATCCTGACTGTCCTTTATCTTTTTGTCTCTCTCACGAAATGCCTGTGGATTGATAAGCTTTGGCACCAAGTCATTGCTTATACTTTGGAGCATTGTACAGAGTTGACAACTCATAAGCAACTCAGCTGGACTCCACCCATGCTCCAGTGGTGTTGAACGGTAGATCAACAGTGCCTTATAGAGATCTTCACTCTTCTGGAACAAATCCTTCACAGTCCGCACCATATGTTCTGCTTCTCCATTACTACGGGGAAAATGCAGACTGCTGGTGACATGCTGAAAGTCATACTGGTCTGCAAACTGCTTAAACATGGGTCCAGAAAATTGTGGACCATTGTCAGTTCTTAAAACTGAAGGTATGCCATGGTGTACAGATATACTTTTCAATGTCATTATAACTCTCTCTGTTGTGGTGCTCTGTAATTGCACCATCTCCAAGTAACAGGAATAATAATCAATAGCAATGAGGTAAACACAACCCTTGCAGGTGAATAAATCAGGCCCCAACATCTGGCACAGATGATCTGGTAAATCAGTCATGAGGCATGGCTCCACATGGACTGGTTGGTGTTGGGCACAAACCTTACAACTGGCCACCCAGTTGTGTATGTCATCACAGGTGGAGGGCCAAAATACTGTCCAGCGAGCCCTACCTTGACACTTTGTAATGCCCTGGTGAGCATCATGAATCTTCTGTAGGATTTCTGGGTGTAGTGCGGAAGGTATTGGTATTCTGTTGTGGAACATAACTAAGTCTCTGACAACATTGAAATTGAGTCTCTCTTGTTGGTACCCTGCTAGGTCACAGTCCTTGAATCTTACTCGAGGCCAACCTTTCAAGCAGTATTTCTTTATATATTGGCAAGAGGAATCAGCTTCTTGAGCTTCCTGAATTCTTGTTTGTAGCAAAACAGATATGGGTCTCCCATCCGCAATAATGTCCACATAAACAGCAGTCTCTCACTCCTGGTGGAGTTCCTCTGGAGACAGTGGAGTCTATAATGGTGCCCTAGAAAGAGTGTCAGCTATTTGTAACTCTTTTCCTGGGATATGTACTATATTGTAGGGCATTTCAGCATTCTGAGGCAAAATCACTGGATTCTTGGTGGAAGTTCGTTGACAGGTTTGTCTCCTAACAGAGACACAAGTGGCTTGTGATCAGTTTGTAAAGTATAAGTCAGGCCCACAAGGAAAGTTCTGTATCACTCACATGTCCATGTAACTGCTAGTGCTTCTTTTTCTATTTGTGCATACCGAGTTTCAGGTGGAGAAAGTGCTCCTGAGCACAAAAGTAATAGGGGTCCAGCGGCCCACTTACTGACGTTGTTGTAACGTTCCTCCGATCCCATATGATGAAGCATTTGCTGCAATATGAGTTTCTCAAGTTGGATCATATTGGGCCAGCATCAGCTATGAACTGAGTATAGATTTGATCTCATTGGTGCCGAATGCTGTAGCAGTCCTCAGAGCCATATGTTCTTGTCACTTAAGAGGTCTCTTAAAGGCTTTGTTATTGTTGCCACGTTTGGCACCAAATAGCACAAGTATGTGGCCATGCCTAAAAATCTGTGTAATTTGGGGACACCTTTGAATTCTAGGAACCCCTTGATGGCTGCAACTTTTGATGGATCTGGCTGGATTCCATGCAGTATAATCCAATGCCCCACAAACATGAGTTGTGAAATAGCAAAGGTGCACTTTTCATTAAGTATAACTCCAGCTTCTTGGATTTTTTGAGTGTTGCATCCAGTCTTGCATAGTGTTGTCTTAGTAGTCCCAAAAATCAAAATATCATCAGCATGACAAAGAACTCCTTCTAGGCCAGCCACTATCTGTGACATCCAAAACTGAAAGAATTCAAGAGCTGCTGAGATTTCAAAAGGTAGCAGTTCAAACTGGTAGCATCCAAACTGGGTAATAAAAGTTGTTAGCTTGGATGATTCAGTGGCTAAAGAAATCTGCCAGAACCCTGCCTGAGCATCTGGTTTTGTGAAAACTTTGGCTCCTGCAAGTTGACCCAAAGTGTGTTCCATAGAAGGAAGAATGTTTTTCTCTGCACATATACTTGTTCAGTTGTGTGAGGCCAACACATACCCTAATCTTACCATTGGGTTTTGGCATAACCACCATCCCAGAACACCAAGGAGTTGGTTCTTCAGTCTTTGTAATTACTCCCATTTCCTTCAGGCGTGTGAGCTCTTCTTTAACTTTGTCCATTGATGGCAGTGGTACCCATCTTGGAGTAATTAATGCATATGGACTGGCATCAGCTTTTAGGCGTATCTGATATTCACCTGACATTTTTCCCAGACCAGAAAAAAATAATGGGTATTTGGTTCTTTAGTACTGCTCCAAGGATTTCTGGTCTGCTATTTCATTTAGTTGATGGACAAGTTGCAGAGCCTATACAGCTGGTAATCCAAGTAAAGGCACAGCAAGATTACCAACCACATAAACTTCCTGGTCTATATATCTCTGCTTCAGTGTCATCTTTGCATTAAAGGATCCCAGTACTTTGACAGTAGTGTCTTCTGGGCCCCATAACTGTTTAGCAGGGGTAAAGAGAAACCCATTCCTGTGTAGGCTGGAGTAAGAATAAGGGATAGCTGAGACTGCTGCTCCTGTATCTGTTTTTAAATGGTATTGGCTGTCCATTGATCTCAGTTTCAGTCATCCAGACTGTTGAATCTGATGGAGACTCTGTAACTTCATCTAAAAGTACTGTGCAATCCTCTGTGACTTCACAGACTCTGGTGGTAGAGCGACAAACAGAAGCATAGTGACCTTTCTTTTTGCATTGCCAACATATCTCTTCCATAGCAGGATACTGAGCACGACTATGTCCTGGAGTTTGTCCACACCTCTGGCATTGGCCTCCTTTCCCACTTGTTTGCCTCTGTGGGCACTGGGGAGGCCACTCCCTGTATTCGTTGTACCTGTCAGGTCTATTCATATTTGTTTGTAGTTTCTTTACAGTGTGCATTGCATCCATATTAACTAATGCCTGACGGGACTGAGAATCATTCCGGATGTCTTGTTGTTGCTGTTTAACTAGTTCTGATTGGCAAACCTGTGTGATAGCCTTCTGGAGTGTTAAATCAGAAGCTTTTAAAGCTGTGTCTATGTCCGAATCACTGATCTCTGAATCGGCATCAAATCTTCAGATTTGGATTTGGCTGAATTGAATCGGGGACAGCAATCCAATGAACAAATTGAATCAGTGTCCCGATTCAGGCCAAATCCAAATCGAATAGGGCTCATTTCACACACCCCGAATATTACCCTCTCTCCTTAGGAATCATTTTGAGGTCGCTCTTCTGTATGTAAATTATTTGTAATTTATTGTACTTTCCAAGTCAGCTATACCAAGTAGTTACAGCAAATATTTGCAGGACTGAGGCCTTTGCTTTCCCTTCAGGTAGGTGGAAAGTAGGCTTGTCTTGTAGCCAGGCTGGTAACAGGCTTGCACAGTCTATTATGTATAGGAGTTGTTTTGTTGCAGTTACCTATTCCCTTCTATTATCTATTCGCTATAAAACATAATGAACAACACTGTTCTCTGGATCTAATTGCAGGATATGGTTTTACTGTATGGTTTCCCATAACCCAAACAATACATTGGGTGAGGAAGTGCCAGGGCTTATAGTAAAAATACAATATTAAACTCCATCTACTCTTTATGATAGATCTGCAGAATTACAATTGCTCCCTTGGTTCCTTGAATGAACATCTCAAAAGTGGGACGAATCCCCTATACAGAGTTAAATTTATCTTCATCCAACACAATCCTGGTAATCTAACATTTTATTGTAATTTTTTTTACAGCATGAATGCCAATTTATACACTTGGAGTGCAGTAAATGGTAGTAACAATTTAGAAATGGTAGAAAGCTCCTTCAGCAAGCTTTAGTTAAAACACCCATGCTGCTATTTTGAAGTGTGGGGATACTGAATACATGTGACAGGGAGGCTGCTGGAGCATGCTAATTAGCACACTCCAACAGACTCAATTAATTAAGTCTGCTCTGACGTGTGATAATTAGTACACGTCAGAGCAGACATCCAGCACATGTATAAGGTCCCCTAAGGTCTAACTGTGTGTTCATTTCACTGTAATTTCTCCTTTTGCTTAGTAGAGTAGGTCATGAGGTATGGGAAAGAAAGATCTTTTAGATCTCTCTTAATCAACCTTTACCTAGAAATCCTAATACTGAACCTCCCAAATTTCTTGCCATTGACTAAATGTTTTGTTCAACCCTCTAGGAGTTTTGCTTGAGTCAGGAATGCTAAGCCTCAAAATTCCTATAGATGATCTATGTACAAAGAGCTCTGTACCCGTGGTAGCTCAACAGACTTCAGTGAAACTCGCTATGTATGTATCACATTGCAGAAAGGAAGTAAAAAGCTTAAATAAAACAATCCATCTAAGCAAGGTTGGGGGGCAGGGAAATCAACATTTATGGAAATCAAATCATCAGCTCTGGCTACCAGGGAGGGAACTGCAGAATGTTGCTGACACTTTCTCAAGGCTGTGCTCAACACTTTCTCACAATAATCACTTCTGCAAGAGGGAAAATGCGTATTATTTCCCAGATACTCCAGTTAAAACTCTTTATGAAACATAAACATTTTGTTCTGTGGCCTGGACAAGTGATATGTGAAGCTGATTGAAAGGAGAGCAGTTTATTTCCATTGAGAAAAGGGTTAAGGTTGAAATAAATAACATGAATTATTTAACGTTCCCTTCACTTGCTTCAAAAGATCTTTTGAAAAGTTGGAACTTCTGTATGGAGCAGAGTCTAATAGCAACTGATAATTTTGCCATATAGAGCTATCCAAGAGGTTTAGTGGGGCATTATGGTAGGTCCATACTTATTGAATTGTGTTTCTCAGACTGATTGCTACCTTGTTTGTTTACATTCCCCTGCAAGGGGGGGGTCAGCTGTCAAACTTTTGGGAAATGGTGTCCTGTAGGTATCAACCTTACCCAATTATACTGAGCTTTCCTATAAGAGTTCTCTGAATTCCTGTCATTGGAAAAAACTGGCAGATTTACCATGAATCTTCTCCACTTATAAAAATATGTGCAAATTACAATGTAAGTACCTTGGTTGTAGGATTTTTTTTTGTCTGAGTACACTGCCTAGTTTGAGGATGCCCAGGTTTCTGGCTGGAGCATCTACCTGATGCTGGATGTGAATAATAAATAACTAGTTGCTGAAAGGATAAAATTGATGAGTTGGACCATTTAAACCTATAGGTAGTAACTTATGGCTTATGGGCACAGAGGCTGCTTCCCAGTTTGGGTAAAAATACTGCCCAGGCTAACACCTGTAATAGTGACAGTGTGACAGTGTTATGGATATTGCACAGGGCTGTACATTAGAGAACGCAGGCACTTTTTCCAGTTCTGCCATAAGCCAGTTGTGATGCAGATTTGAATTTTTATGATGGTTGTTGCTCAAAATGTTTCTCTGATGGAATTTCATACTCCCTCTCTCCCCACCCCCCTTTCCTTCCCATTGACATCTCTAGTGGAAATGCCCATTTGCAATGAAAATGTTCTCATTTCTCATCAAGAAATGAGAAAGGCAAAACATGTTAAATGGTTTGTGTCTGAAAACAAAAGAGGGGATTATTTGTGTGCGCACACACACACACACACACACACACACACACACACACACACACACACACACACACACACACAGTGGAAACCTGAAAAACTTAAACAAATTTCTTGAGGCAAAATTTTCCCTGATGGTAGTGGAGGGAAAATTGTCCAACAAGCTGTAGTAGCTAAGACAAGCTACTTAATTTCTCTGTGCCTCTGTCTCATTGTCTGTCAAATGGGAAATCATAACATTTCATGTATATGTTGTGAGAGAATTCATTTAATATATTTAACGGATGCTGAGTTTCTGTGATGGAAGGAACTAGAGCAATTCAGCCTACAATCATAGCAACTGATTGTAAAAGGATATTGTGGGACTCCATCCAGCCTGCACTGAGAGTTTATTTAAGAAAACAGGTTCTTCTTCTGCCAACTGCAATTCAGCAAGATGGAGAAGAACATTAAAAAGACCTGTGGCCCAAAGGTACTGGGTTTTTCCCTGGCTATCCCCACCACCATCAATCTGAGCCCCACCCCCATCCCCGCCCCTCGGGCCCAGCATCCCTGCAATTAAAAACAAGCAAACAAAAAAATCCTGACCTCACTGGCAGTACCAGCTGCCACTGGGTTCACAGCTCCCCCTGCCCCGCACAGCACAGCACAGGGCCAGGTGATGGCCCCAGCCCAGGCCCTGCTGCCCTGTGCTGCCTGGGGTCTCTGCCAGGAGGCCCCAGAACCGCCACACCCCCTCGAGTCCCAGTGAGCAGAGGCATTTTTTTGTTTAAAGCCCCAGAGGCTGGAGGTCCAAGCAGGGGGTGGGGCTGAGTGGGGCAGCTATTGGGGATGCTGCAGGAGCTGGCAGGGGATGGAGCCAGGTGGATCAGCAATCCGGGTGGCTGGGGGAGCAAGCAGGTGTGGGGCATGTGGGTTCTGTGGGGGGCTGGTAGCCCCTGTGGGGGCCATTTGGCCCCTTGTGGGGGGGCAGCAGCCTCGGGGGGGGGCAGCAAAACATATTAGGTATTTAGAATTCACTTTATTATGTAATTCACTTTAATTATGCACTGGTAGGCTTCCAAATTGCTTTAACACTGTAGATATATTAATAAAACATTGCCCAATTGATCTCTCTCTCTCTCCTTCTCTCATATATATAGTGGTCTTTTGTTTTAATTGTGGAGGAACATGGATTTTGGAGTATTTTACAGAGTAACTGGGGTTTTTTTATCAGGAATTTTTCAGTTTTCAAATAGGAAGCACCAGAATTCCTCCTAGAGAGGCCAGTGGCAGGACCCAGGCAGAGGATCCTGCTCAGAGCTGGCACCTTGGACCTAGCTGGAGGTGGCTGACCTCCTGGCCAACCAGGGCCAGGAGGACATGTTTTGACAGTTCAAATGAGGCAGATACCTCTCGTGGCTGTGCAGTCCCCATTTGGGTCTGGCAGATGCAGAGCAAGTCACAGCCAGGCAGCAGCCCCCACTGCCAGACTGCTGCAGTGGGTAGAGGGTGCAGGGAACTCTCAGGGTTGCTTTAGCAGTCCAGCTGGCACAAGGGCTGGTGTCCCCAGCTATCGAGTGGCTGGGCCTCAGAAGCTCCTGAAAGCGAATAGCCCTGAGCTACTTGACAGGGCAGCTTTTTATACTGCTGGGGATATCACAGGTGCTAGCCCCAGACTCTAGCTACCCTTGGCTCCAGATACAGGAGGAGCCAGGCAGGGTTATTTTGTCCCAAGTGGCAAAATTTGCCCCACACCAAAATGTATGGCTTGGCACATGTGCTGAGGCAAAAAGCCCCAGCTCAAATTTGCCCCAGTTCTATTTGAGCTGCTGCAAGAGCACATGACTGCATGTGTGGACATGCCCCATGAGGTTAAGATGAAAGGGCATGGCTGAGATTTTCAAAGCAGAACAGAGCTTTTATCCAAACTAGACTTCATAGAATCTTCTTTTTAAAAATGTATACTTTTAAAAAAATTAAAAGAGTAATAAGGAGAGGAATGTAGGACTGGAAGGGGCATCCTGGGCCACTGAGTCCAGTCCCCTGCAGTTTGAGACAATTGTTAACTTCAGAGCTTCCCCAAGTTGTCATTTCAAACCCTGCAAAGGATAATACTCAAATGCCAAGAACAACCTATAACATGCCACAGAGAAAAGCTGGGGAGTGGCCAGTACTACCACTGCTAATGCTTTGTCACAACAATGACAGAGAAGTAGTTAATGTCTTGCCAGAGTCCTAAGCGATGGAAGGGCTTTTTGCATACACTAGCAATCATCTGAAAAGTTTCAAATGCCCTTCTCCCTTCCTGACTCCCATGCCTGTTATTTTTAAAACCAAGGATGAGCCTTCCATTTTGCTGTTAGCTAGAACAGAATTTAATAACTGTCTTCATATTATAGACTATTTAATACAAAATGTGCACATTGTGCCATCTTATGGGTATAGAATAATAGAAAATTAGGGTTGGAAGGGACCTCAGGAGGTCATCTACTCCAACCCCCTACTTAATGCAGGATCATCCCAGCCAAGGCTTTGTCTAGCCAGGTCTTAAAAATGTCCAAGGATGGATATTCCACAATCTCTCTGGGTAGCCTCTTCCAGTGCTTTACTACCCCCCTAATGAAAGTTTTCCTAACCTAAACTTCCCTTGCCGCAACTTGATATCATTGCTCCTTGTTCTGTCATCTGTCACCACTGAGAACAGTCTAGCTCCATCCTCTATAGGACAACCCTTCACGTGGTTGAGGCTGTTATTAAACCCCCGCTCTGTCTTCTCTTCTCCAGACTCAATAAGCCCAGTTCCCCCAGCCTCTCCTCAGAAGTCATGTGCCTAGCCCTCTATCCATTTTTGTTGCCTTCCGCTGGACTCTCTCCAATATGTCCACATCCTTTCTGTAGTGGGGGGCCCAGAACTGGACACAGTACTCCAGATGTGGGCTCACTAGTGCTGAATAGAGGGAAAGAATCACTTCCCTCCATCTGCTAGCAGCACTCCCCCTAATGCAGCCCAGTATGCCGCTAGCCTTCTTGGCAACAATGGCACACTGTTGGCTCATATCATATTCAGCTTATTGTCCACTGTAACCCTTAGGTCCTTTTCCTCAGAGCTGCTGCTTAGCCCATTGGTCCCCAGCAGTTGTACTGGAGCATGGGATTGTTCCATTCTAAGTGCAGGATAGCAGTCTTCTGTCTAGGTAGGATGGAAAACATGTCTATCAGTGAGTATTGGTTAGTGTGCCTTTTATAATTATATCTTTTTGAGCACTTTGTTATGTTTCAGTGAAGATGTTAGTTTTCTGCAAAAATGATAATATCAGAACTGTTCATTGTTAAGTCATTAATCTCTATTCTGGACTCAGACCATTAGCCACATTAGAATGAGTCATTCTCTGCAACCCTCCTGTTGCTTGGTAGCTGCTTGCAATGTGTAAAAGAATCCAGAAAGTAGTGGTGAGGTAACAGAGAAAGGCGGGAGGAGGCAGAGTGTTCCTGGCTGCCTAAAAAGTATTAGGAAAAAGAGAAAAGACATGGTATTACTTGGACTTCTCATTTGGAAGAGTAACATTCTGCAGTTAATATTTGAGATGCATTGTTTAATACTCCCAGAGGCTAGTTCCGTTACATTTTAATCTACATAAATTGGACACGATTTTTTTTAACCCACTACAGTGCCACTTTCCTTAAAAAAAAAAAATTCTCATTGTTACCTAGGTAACTGGTTGCTGCATTGTATATTTTTTTCAACTAGGTCTATTATTCGAACCCTGTAGTATGTAAAGTGGCAGAGTTCACAATGGTGTCAAAAGGACTGGAAATTCACACAGTTGGAGAGGCTGATCCCTCTCCTGTTCTAGGGTGCTGTCATCCTGAGATTTGCATGGAAGAAAGGTTCGCTCATATTTTGAGCTGTGGGGAAACTGGAGGAAGAGCTGTTGTTGTTGTCAGTAAAATAAACCGTGATGAGTAATATCACGCACCTACACTGCTTGAGGGGTTTGTGGAATGTCATGCATGTTTTCTTGAGTTTGTTTTATTGATATGACATGTTTAGTCTCAATGTATAGGTAGCATCAAGCTTTCATAGTTTCATAGTTTCTAGGGTTGGAAGGGACCTGAGCAGATCATCTAGTCCGACCCCCTGCCATGGCAGGAAGAGCGCTGGGGTCAAATGACCCCAGTAAGGTGGTCATCCAACCTCCTCTTAAAAACCCCCAGGGTGGGAGCCTGCATCACCTCACATGGAAGCTGGTTCCAGACCCTAGCCGCCCTGACTGTGAAGTAGCGCCTCCTGATGTCCAGCTTAAACCTTCCCTCTGCCAGCTTGTGACCATTGTTCCTGGTCACTCCTTGC
>NW_017728995.1:57920107-57931973 GCF_001723915.1 Gavialis gangeticus
CCCATTGGACTGTATGGGTGTCTATGCCACAGTCCCCCAGCTTCCTAATGAGAATGGGGTGAGAGACAGTATCAAAAGCCTTCCTGAAGTCTAGGAAAACTATATCCACTGCCACCCCTGCATCCAATGATTTAGTGACCTGGTCGTAAAAGGCCACCAGGTTGGTCTGACAGGACCTGCCGCTGATGAACCCGTGCTGGTTGCCCCTGAGCTGTCAGCCTTATCCTTATATCTATGTGAATTTTGGTGTATGGTATAAATGTATTTCTTAAATTATAATAGGGCCAGGATTGGGAGAAGCCTAAATGGCTGAAGAGAGGGAGGCAGTTAGCCATGTTAGTGTGAAATCAGTCAGAAGGCAGAGTAGACGTACTTTTACAGACTAACTAAATATGCACCTTTATAGACTAAGTATATAGAGAGCACAAGCTTTTGTGAACCCAAGTTCACATCTGACATGGGTATGCTAAATAGCTAGGCCCTCCAAACAATGTCAAATTTATATTTCAAAAGAAGGTACCCAGAAGAATATCCACTGGCTGTGTAAGAAAGGACATTTCCCACAGTGGGGAAATTAAGTGAGAAAGAGTATCTTTAGGATATTGGATGAGTAATCTTCATGTCTGAAAGGATGTAAATATTCCCATGGTCTAAATTAAACCTGCCCTTTATGGGGGCTAAGAAGTTATATACATAGTATGGGCTCCTCAGGAAGCCAATGGGTGATCCATGTAAATGGCCACATAAAACACTGTATATACTTAAACTTTCCAGTGCTGTAATGAGCAGAGTTGCTCCCAGGGACAAACCCTGCAGGGGAAGCAAGGGCAGCATGGGTTCTGAGAAGTAAAGGAGTAACAGGATCCAGGAGCTGGGATGTGGGAAATGGGTTCCAAAAGTGGGAGTAGGGGAAACAGGATAGCCAGAGGGGGCAGGGGAGTGCACAGGTTGAGTGGGATAGGAGGCAGCACTCTTTCCTACACTGGCAGTTCCACAGTTCCAGCTGAGCTACTGCTGCCATCATGCATGCTGTGCCTACCCCAGCTGTTGCTCTTAAAGTAGCAGCAAATGGGGACTGTTTTGGACTTCCCAGCATGGAAAGCTGCCAATGCATGGACTCTGCAGGGATGGGGGACAATTCAATTGCTCCTCTAATTTGGCACCTAAGGTGGGTGCCTGCCTGTCTTGCCCACCCCTAGTTATGTTACTGAAACTTTGACCTGAGGGCAACCCTTTGCTTTTAGTTTTTTTTATGGGCATAGGGAAGCACTGGAGTCCTTCAGCTAGTGGGCCAAGTAAGAGTTGCATTCTTGGATTTAAGTGCAGGGTAATAATAGGTTATTGTTCTGGTATTTCCTTGTGTTCGTTTGTTCTTATACCTATGTCTATCTCAACATCTGGTTACTGATTTCTTATGTTTATTCTTGTTTTTCATAATAAATCTTTTTGCTATCTTTTATAACCTATTTTTGGGGCAAGTGTGATTTCAGAGTATTTGACCATATAGGCAGGCCTTTTCTCTAGGGGGAGATCAATCTTTTCTGGGTGCATGACTGGACAAAGGGTGTGCTGGTTCTAGCAGGCCAGACCTGGATGAGACTGGTAAGGCCGAGGTGCCACAATCCAAGGAGATGGCCCCTGGCACAGCTCAGCTGGTTTTAAGTGGTCATGTAGCAGGTGGCAGGGAGGGGTTTGGGTCACAAGGGCATCCAAGAAGATGCAATAGCACCCCAGAAGTGCATCTCAAAGGCATACCTGACTGTATCCAGGGTCAATGAATGTCGCAGGTAGGTTGAGCCTCATGGAAACTGATGGGTTTTAACCACTGCTTTTCCTATGGGATAGTTTTGGATAGAAGCAGCCTTTAAATCCCAGGTATGAGATACCTATCACCACACAAAATGAAGGAATTTGGTTGAGGCATGACAAGGAAGTGAATTGCTGACTTCAATTTTTGGGAGGGATGAGAGAGAGAGACAATTTCATACAGGCTGTACAACACTGGTTGGTAGTTCTGAGAAAAGCCTGAAGAACAGGCTTTGGGGACAGGGTGCTGACTAAAAACCCCTGGGGCTGTGATCAAAGAAACTGTCTCTGAGGCTAAAGACATTGCACATAAACTGGCTTAAGTGATCAGACACTGGTTTAAGCCTGTAACAGAACAGATATTCAGTGCACATAAACCAGTTTAAAAATGACTGAAACTGGTTTGAGATAAAGCTTGTTGGATGTAGTATTAGGCTTAATTTATTTGGGTCAAACTGTTTTATGCAATGTTTGTCCCAGACCCCTTCCTGGTTAAGTTAAATCAGAGTCCTCCAGCATCCCGGCATGCTCTCTGGGGTAGGCTGGGTTCTCTGTTTCAGAGAGCTGGGCTGGCTCCTCCCCTCTGCTCACTGGCTGGAGCACCAGCAGAGACTTGCAGGCACAGCAGCATCTGCCTGGCTTCCCCTGCCCCCTCCCCCCTACTTGCTGCACACTGCTCAAGCAGGGATTCCCCTCTCCCTCTCACAGCACAGACTGTAGCCAGCATGTGGTCTGCCAGCTAATGCTGAGAGATGGCTGTGTAAGGCAAACAGGACAGTGTCAGCTTAGGGCTTCTTGGAGCTAATCAACAGGTCAGTTGTCCCTCCTTGGAATGTTTCGTTCCTTGGAAAAAGTTGTTTAAGAAGAGCTTGAACTAATGAGAGGGGCTTTGTTTTCTGATGGGGTGTTAAGTGCTGATGACAGAACTGATAAATGCCCTGTTATCAAGGGAGGGTGGGGGGACCAATCCCTAATCAGAGCATCCTGCCAGGGCCTTGCCATACCCCCCGCAGCTCAATACTGTGGAAGGGAAGGGAAGGCTACTCTAGCACCCCCCAGCTTCTAGTCTGAGCCACTGCAGGCATGTGCCTGAATTTCCTCAGTCCAGAGGGCATGTCTGTGTGGTTACAAACCAGTTCAACCTAGCTAGGTTAGACTAACCTGCAAGGATTGACTCAATTCAGGCTCAGGCTTTTTCCCTAGCCTGATGGTTGAAAATTACTGATTTAAAACTAGGATATTGCATCACCCTTCAGTACCACCAGATCCTCTGAAGGGTGGTGTGAGGCAAGAAGCAGATAAGTGCAGGCCCATGCTTACCCTTGCCTGACCTCTCTGGAAGCCAGTAAGTACTATAGTATATAAGCTAGTTTTTGAAATAGGGTGCCACTCAGCTCAGAAAAGTTATGGAGGGTTGCCTGAAGTTCAGAAAGGTTTCAAATCATTGGTTTAAATCCTCCTCACTTTCAAAACCTAGAATTTTGTATATTTGTGTACATAACCAGAATCGCATCATAGATCCCTGCCTTCACCAGTTTCTCTTCCTCACTGAAATAGCTGGTGAGAGTTTGCATTTTGGCTAACAACTCAAGTCAGAAGTTGTAGCAGATCAAATCACACATTCCCTTCAAAGTGTCATGCATTTGTGATTGTTCTGGAAAAAGAAAGCAAGAGTGTAATTAACAGTTTATTGATGAGAATATTGCTAAAATGTTCATGTTTCAGTGAAATTCTAGCCCAAAGGCCAACATTAGTATGTTAATCATTAGAGTGAGGGATGATAAATGGAAATAAAACCCCAGAAAGCTTTGGATAGTGATGTAATTGTCAGTTAATAAATAATGTACGTCTCTTTTTAAGAAAACTGCCTAAACATTGTAACCAATGACTTGCTTTTCTCTGTAGCAGCATTATTTTCCACCTGACCAGTCCTAGAACAGGATCAAGATGAATCAGGCTTTTTTTAATCCATGGATTTCTCTGGGCAGAAAGTCAGAGTGATGGCTCTGATTCTGGAAACACAGGCAACTGGAAACAGAAATACATGATCATGTGTGTGTTTGGTTTTGGGGGGGGGGGGGTTAGTTTCAAAAGGACATTGACTGGGATTTTTAAAATCTGCCTAACTCAAGCTCCTTTGAGGCAGGGATTTTTAATCAGTTGACAAGCTCAGTGCTTCCTGGGAGTATCTGAAATCCCATTCAGGATAAAGAGAGGGTTTGATTATGTAGGAACAAAAAGGAAAATTGTTAGTGTGGTTTAATTTTAGAGGTCAAATCTCCAGTTATCCCTTCTGAATTAAATAAATTGGCTAAATGAAATCCAGTGGCAGGCAGAGGATATTTAGCCAGTATAAAATGTTAATGTTCTGGGACCAGCTAAAAGATATTCTTCCATACTATACACATTAAACCAGTGATTCTCAACTAGGGAGCTGCACTTCGGAGTGTGGAAACACCTATACATGATTCGCAAAATAAACCCGAAGATTTCAAATAGGAATCCATAATGTTAGAAACATTCTGACCTGTTGTGGACTTTCTGAATTCTTTGCAACAGAAGAATTGCTGTATTGGGGTTTGTTTTTTTTATGTAGTCATAAAAAACAGTAAAAGCCAAAAGCTGGCATTTTCCAAGGGTGCTCTGAATCTAAAATGGTTGAGTACCAGTGCACTGAACCTATGGAAGTATAAGGAGTAAATGCTTCAATATTTAAAGTAAGGGCACTTGCAAATATTAATTTTTGTTTGATGCTAATCATGTACTTAAGAAATGGATAAGAACTTTGGCTTAAAAAGTAGTGTGATGGCATGAGTCTATATTTTGCTGTTTTAAAAAAGTTTTTCTTCCTAAAGTAATTATTTATTTATACCTGTTAAAAAGCTGTTTGATTGCAAGCTAAATAAGTGAATAGCAAACTACTTGGTATAAAACATCCAATTTAGTTACCTTGGTTAGTTGCTAGTGAGAATAACTGGCATCTCTCTCATGGTAATTAAACTCTAATTTTGATAAGTTTGGTAATTACCCTATAAAACTACCTAGCACTAGAACTGGTATCCATGAAAGTAGGTGACTGTTAAAAGTATGTATCCAAAAATATAACTTTCTTGTTCTTATGTTTTTACTGACAGTGGAAGACTACTCAGTAGGCTCTCTCCCTGTTTGATTCTCTCAGTTAAAATTTAAGGGTGTTTATACATGTTTTCCAGGGGACCCAGGGAAGGGGAAAAGAGGGGGAACCACTCTAATTAAAGCACCTGAAGCATCGTGTGTATCAGCATCCCTGTGCTGAAATTAAGTACAGCATCCCCATGCTTTTGGAAGTACTAAAACATGTCTCCATAGGGTGATATGTAGATATACCCTATGCTACCTGGCAAGCAGAGGAGTATTAAAGTGCCACCTGCTTTCTGACTCTAAATCACCAACTCCCAGTTGCTGCCTCTCCTATTTCTTAGGCCCCAGGTCCAGGAAAGGCAGACATATTGGGGGACCTTATTCTGCAACATAAGAATGAGTGTTTTCATTCTATCACTTGGGCATAGTCCAAGTCTAGCCCTTACTGACAAATCCAGCACAAGTTTGAGGTATGTGCTTATGCCAGCTTCCATTCAGCAATGGGCTTTGGGCATGTGCCAATAGCTAAGCATTTACTTATGTTGCTTTTTATCACTCAGGTCCCTCTTCCAGAGTCCATCCTGACTGAACCAGAGATTCAGTCAGGATGGCTGTAATGGGGTGGTTTGGCCTTTTGAGACACAGCAGAAAGCCCGTAGAGGCCCAGCTGCAGGTGATTAGCCACTTAAGGGCCACCTGCAGGCAGTTAAGATGAAAGAGAAAGGGTACATGCAAAAGTTTGGGGAAGTTAGAGGGAGGGTAGATTGCATTAAAAATAGGCACCCAATACAACTTAGTTTGCCCAGATGCAGACTTTACACTTAGATCCATAGCTAGGTTGATCCCAGTACAAACTGTACAGAAGTTCCAGGAAGGATAGATCAGTTTAAAAGTGGCTGACCTGATTTAAGTTAACCCTATCTGAGAGAGAATCTAATTTAGATCATGTCCTGAAAGACTGCTCTAATTGAACTTCTGTACCATTCCCAGTACAGCCACTGGGCTGGGAAAGCCCAGCTGCTAATCCTAGTCCCAGGGCTGCACTGCTGCTACTTGCCTCCTGGCACTGGGCTATTTATATCCCCCCAGCCCCTCCTCCCACCCCCAGACAGACAACCTCTCCACACACACCAGTAAGCCCTCAACCCCTTTCCAGCCCACCAGAAAGCAAATCCTGAAAGCCACTTCTAGTTCTACGAGCATTCACTAGTGCTGGGAGACAAAGTAGTAAATCAGAGTATGGGGAAGAGTGGGAGGGATGGGGGGTAGGGCTGTGTGAAGTTTCGGGTGGCGATTCAACTTAATTCAGTGACCGAATCATTGAATCTGAATTGAATCAGGGGACCAATTTAAAGGCCCAAATAGATTCAAAGCTCTCTGAATCTTTGGAAAAGCTCCAAAGATTTCCTCTCCCCTCCAAGTGCAGGAGCTGGGGGTGGGCAGAGCAGCCATTGCCAGGCTGGGAGAGCAGGTGGGGGATGGGGCCTGGCCTGGCTGATTCAGCTGAATTAAATTGGGACAGTGATTCAAATCACTGGATTTAATCACTGTCCCCTGAATTGGTTGAATCCAAATCCGAAGCAAATACTAACCGCTTTGCACAGGCCTAATGTTGGGTGGTTAGTTTGCTGGGGTGGGGGACCATATACATCCCTGTTCCCAGGGAATGGAGGAAAGACACAAGCTGCCCTGTTCCTACCAAGTTCTCCTGGACCCTACCAACTCCCCTGTGAACCCTTGCTTACCCCCCAAATCTTCACTACAGACCCTGTTAGTCCCCCTGATCCTCTAGAGCCCTCACAAAGGCTCTATTTGCCCCCCATTCCCTTCCACAGATTCCCCATGGACCCCCACCTGTCCCACAATCCTCCCCACTCAAAGCCTGCTTGCTCCCCTGATCCCTCCAAATCCTCCTTCGCTAGCCCCACCATCCAAACTTATCTTGGATTGGGTGGCCATTTTTAACTTGATCTAACCTCCCCAAATAAGTAACAGTGAGAGTGAACGCAGGATGTGGGAGGAGGAGCTGGAGCTAGCAGGGAGGAACATCCCCATAAGCAGGACAGGGACTGAAACCTAGATAAGCACTATGCCAGGAAGGGCCGTGGAGAGTGTCTCTCCTGCTGCTTGGAGAAAGGTTACCAGTTCTGGTTTGTTTGCATGAGCCAGGAAACTACATTTAAAAGACAGGCTGACAGAAGTGACATTTTGTTGTGCAGTCAGCCCCCAAAGTACTCTACAGCTGTGCCCTTACAGAAGTGCATGGCAACAATCTGAACCCTCATTACATGAGGGTTCAGATGAAGGTTCTCCGAAGTAGAGCACTTCCATTAACTTCTGTCAGTCCCTGCTGGGAGTAGAGCTGGGCTGATGCACCTGAGCCCCAGGTGTCTTGTAAATTGTTTCTTCATCTGTGGCATGTTCACCTTTTGAACTCCCAAGAAGGATTAGCATTTTCTCTATTACTTAGCAGAGAGATGAAGGCAATGGCTGCAGCAGTTGTCTTGACTTGATTTTCTGTGTGATTATCACTTTATGCTTTAAACTTGGAGTACTAAGTTATAAACCCATTACCTATTCAATTCATGTAAAAAACAACCACCAAATAAAATCTCAAATAGTACTTGTTTGCTACCAAAGTTAAGGTGAATCAATCCACAAAATTGAGAAATGTCAGTGTTTAGGGCCAGAATTGTTTGAAGTACTAAGCTAGCTTTTGGCTACTGTGCCATCTCTAGTAGATGCAGAGGAAATGTTTTCCTCTTTTTTAGTGTAATCGGTTCATTCAAAGAAACTGGGAGTTGAAAACGAGGGAAAATTAATTTTCTTCTTTCAGTCTCTGAGGCAAAGCTATGCTGAGATCCAATAGTTCTAAAAATTGAGATGTGGTAACCTGAGAAACCAGTTCAATTTACTAACTATAGATTGTACTACTTTTTTTTTTTTAAACTAACTCATTTGAATTGTAATGTATCCTTTGATGACCTTCTATTATATATCCAGCACATTTAAGGTAGTCTTATTTAATTAATAAGAAGTGGTTTTAAAGTGTAGACACAGTACATTTGTAAATTAATTTGTTTCCAGCTTGTCACAAATAATAAATATATAGTTAATCATCTAGTAAGAGATACTGTTCACAATAATGTTCTAACTTAATAAAATGTAAAAATATATATTCAGCAATATAATGTCTCAAATGCGTATATGGTGTAACAGCAAGAATGTGTGGATACAGTAATATCTTTAATCGGATCAAGTTAGACAAGTTTGCGCAATGCATTCTTTATGCCATTCTCCAGGCATTTTTTGTCTAACTTGATCCCAGCCATGCAGTTGATCCAATAAAATATCATTCACAAAAACCTTTGCCTCTTCCATAATTACTGGACCAACATAACTCCAACTCTACCATATGTAGTGTAACCTGCTTTGCAAGAGTACAAAATTCACATAAGATACAGATTTTCAAATAAATGTTCTCAGAGTTACCAACCAATAAGAATCAATTTTTCTTTAGGAAAATAAAAAAGTATATATGCAAAACAAAAAATAAAGTTAGTTGCATCAAGATTTTTTTGCTTGCAGATTTAAATCACTGTTAAAAAAAAAAGTGATGTAAATTGCTCTGACTCTACTCCAGGGCAGGATGAGTTCATTTACTTGTTTATATTAGAATTTCAGTTTATTTCCCCAGCAGAGGGCTGGAGGGAATGGTACATTGAAGAGCAGTGGATATATAGCACACACAATCAAATAGATATACTCTAGGTGGTGGAATAATACTGGGTTCCCTCTTCCCTGTGCTTGTGAAGGGAATGGAATCTACCTGCCATTCTTCTGAGACATTCCCATACTCTTGCTCTGCCTTTCTGGGGGAGGAGATAGGATCCCTATTACAGCAAATTCAAATCAGGTGAAGTAGAGCCAAGGTGGCAGGTTCCATGTCAGTTTACCTGGGCACATATTGCCTCAGTCTAGTCTTGACCAGCAGCATTTGTAGCTTGAATCTGAGTAGTAGACTGGGTTAAGATTATAATAAAGGATGTTCCCTTTGATACCTTAAGGTATTTTTGCTACCTTCTCATTTCATCACATTAATTGTAATGGTGAGACTGGTATATTGTGATCTGGAAACAAAATAAAAACAATTCTGTGTTCCAGGAGATCACTTTGAGACTTGGCTGTTGTAACGTAATACCATAATTTTTCAGAGCCATAGTTGTTGCACTTAGTTCCCTATCCAGAGGGAAGCAGTATGGTTTTGATCTCTTAATTTGTGATCCTAACATTCATGTCTCCAACTCATTTAGTCAGCTGACCCTGAACCACCGTCTGAACAAATCCATGAGGCAACTTTACAAAGCACAGTAACTGATTAACATGTAAATCAATATCCCTCCTTGTGTAGAGATTATTTTAAACCCCAGTATTTGCAAATAATGACAGTAAGGGGAAATGAAAGACCTAAATGGATAATACCTCAGAAACAGAATTCTACCTTATATTAAGTTCCCAAACAACAGAAACTAGCCATCAAAGTCATTATAGCTGATTTTGGGAAGACCTAGTTTTAAGGAAACTCGGGTATCAGTACGGCAAATTTTGTGCTCATCACAAATCATTAAGTACTGAGTCAGTATTTGTTTTAGCTAAATTGCAACAGTGTTTGGCCTTGCAAATAATTATTTGATTTGTTCTAATCAAACCAAGTGAGACAATGAATTAATTAGCTTTTGCTAGTATAACTAATTTTTTTTTTTTTTTTTTTTTTTAAAAAGTCTCAGGCTTTACATAGTGCATACCTTGGGTGGCAGCTTCTCCCACGACCCTCACCAAGGTAGTGGCCAGCTAATTACCTGACTGAGGCCAAGCTTGCCCTGGTCCCTCCTGGGGCAACTCTACATGCACACACACAGCCCTCATTTCCCCCCCACTGGGGCTCCCCACCTCCACCCCCTCTCACTGGGGCCACAGGGCTTCCTTCTCTAGTGAGGGCTCAGGTGGCCATAGCCATACCTGGCCACCTTGTACCCACAGTTTTGTGGGGGCTAGGGGTTAAGGCACCCCAACCCACTTTTCACCAGGGTGGTAACTGGCCTGATATTTCCTGGGGGCTCCCATGCCACTAGGAGCCCCATCAGGTCACCCATCCCCAGCAGGGTGTAGTTTTAGGTCATGCCCAGAACCAGGAGCCTCCAAACTATCCCCTTAAGCACCTGCCCTTACCTCCAAGAAGTCTCATACAGCCTTTCAGCCAGGAAATGTTGCTGCCTGGCCTACAAGCACTGAACTGCTGTTTATATAGGTGGCCAGAGTTCTAAAATGGTGGCCCTAATCAAGCACCTGCTGGATGTTTGGCTCAGCCCTTAAAGTGGTAGGCACCAACAGTGCCCTGCCACAATTAGCCTGTTCTTAATGGTTTCTTTGATTTTTTCCAAGATCTTTCCAGGGATTGAGGTCAAAGTGTTTGGCCCATAGTTCCCTGGATCTTCCTTCCTTCCTTTCTTGAAGATAGGTACCACATTGGCCCTTTTCCAACCTTCAGGAACCTTTCCCAAGTACCATGAGTTCTCAGATATCCTTGCCATTGGTCATGCTATGATATCAGCCAACACTTCTAGCACTCTTGGGTGCATTCCATCCGGACCAGCTGACTTGTGGATGTGTAGCCTCTCAAGCTGTTCCCTCACAAGATCTTCACCAGTTGTAGGGATATGATGGCCCTTACCCTGGTAGTCCTATGCCCTGTCAGGCAGGGTGATCCCATTGCGCTGGTGGAAAACTGACACAAAGAAATCGTTGAGGAGATTAGCTTTTTCCTGGGTGTCAGTTGTCACCTGCCCCATTTGGTTCAGCAAGGATCCAATGTTGCCAAGCTAAGGAAGTACAGGCTGGACGAATGGGCTGTAAGGGAGATAGAAAACTGGCTGGAGCATCAAGCTCAGAGGGTAATAATCAATGTCTTGATGTCTAGTTGGCAGCCAATATCAAGTGAAGTGCCCCAGGGCTCGGTCCTGGGGCTGGGTTTGTTCAATGTCTTCATCAACAATCTGGAAGATGGAATGGATTGCACCCTTGGCAAGTTCACAGATAACACCAAGCTGGGAAAAGTAGTAGATGCACTGGAGGGTAGGGCTACGATTCAGAGTGATCTAGATAAATTGAAGGATTGGGCCAAAAGGAATCTCATGACATTCAAGAAGAGCAAATACAAAGTCCTGCACTTAGTATGGAACAATCCCATTCAGCAGTACAGGCTGGGGGCTGACTGGCTGGGCAGCAGCTCTGCAGAAAGGGACCTGGGGGTTACAGTGGACAATAAGCTGAATATAAGCCAGCAGTGTGCCATTCTTGCCAAGAAGGTTAATGGTATACTGGGCTGCATTGGTAGGTGTGCTGTCAGCAGGTCAAGGGAAGTGATTTTTCCCTTCTCTTCAGCACTGGTGAGGCCACATCTGGAGTACTGTGTCCAGTTCTGGGCCCCCCACTATTGAAAGTATGTGGACAAATTGGAGAGAGTTCAGTGGAGGGCAACCAAAATGGGTAGAGGGTTAGGGCACCTGATTTCTGAGGAAAGGCTGGGGGAACTGGGCTTATTTAGTCTGGAAAAGAGAAAACAGAGGGGATTTAATAACAGCTTCAACCACATGAAGAGTTGTCCCATAGAGAATGGAGCTAGACTGTTCTCAGTGGTGACAGATGACAGAACAAGGAGCAATGGTCTCAAGTTGCAGCAAGGGAAGTTTATGTCAGATATTAGGAAAAACTTTCTCACTAGGGAGTAAAGCACTGAAAGAAGCTACCCAGAGAGGCTGTGGAATATCCGTCCTTGGAGGTTTTTAAGACCCAGATAGACAAAGCTTTGGCTGGGATGATCTAGTTCGGTATGGACTAGATAATCCATACCCAAATAAATGGATGATCTACTGCTACTCCT
>NW_017728995.1:57932539-57935058 GCF_001723915.1 Gavialis gangeticus
TATTTCCTGGGGGCTCCCATGCCACTAGGAGCCCCATCAGGTCACCCATCCCCAGCAGGGTGTAGTTTTAGGTCATGCCCAGAACCAGGAGCCTCCAAACTATCCCCTTAAGCACCTGCCCTTACCTCCAAGAAGTCTCATACAGCCTTTCAGCCAGGAAATGTTGCTGCCTGGCCTACAAGCACTGAACTGCTGTTTATATAGGTGGCCAGAGTTCTAAAATGGTGGCCCTAATCAAGCACCTGCTGGATGTTTGGCTCAGCCCTTAAAGTGGTAGGCACCAACAGTGCCCTGCCACAATTAGCCTGTTCTTAATGGTTTCTTTGATTTTTTCCAAGATCTTTCCAGGGATTGAGGTCAAAGTGTTTGGCCCATAGTTCCCTGGATCTTCCTTCCTTCCTTTCTTGAAGATAGGTACCACATTGGCCCTTTTCCAACCTTCAGGAACCTTTCCCAAGTACCATGAGTTCTCAGATATCCTTGCCATTGGTCATGCTATGATATCAGCCAACACTTCTAGCACTCTTGGGTGCATTCCATCCGGACCAGCTGACTTGTGGATGTGTAGCCTCTCAAGCTGTTCCCTCACAAGATCTTCACCAGTTGTAGGGATATGATGGCCCTTACCCTGGTAGTCCTATGCCCTGTCAGGCAGGGTGATCCCATTGCGCTGGTGGAAAACTGACACAAAGAAATCGTTGAGGAGATTAGCTTTTTCCTGGGTGTCAGTTGTCACCTGCCCCATTTGGTTCAGCAAGGATCCAATGTTGCCAAGCTAAGGAAGTACAGGCTGGACGAATGGGCTGTAAGGGAGATAGAAAACTGGCTGGAGCATCAAGCTCAGAGGGTAATAATCAATGTCTTGATGTCTAGTTGGCAGCCAATATCAAGTGAAGTGCCCCAGGGCTCGGTCCTGGGGCTGGGTTTGTTCAATGTCTTCATCAACAATCTGGAAGATGGAATGGATTGCACCCTTGGCAAGTTCACAGATAACACCAAGCTGGGAAAAGTAGTAGATGCACTGGAGGGTAGGGCTACGATTCAGAGTGATCTAGATAAATTGAAGGATTGGGCCAAAAGGAATCTCATGACATTCAAGAAGAGCAAATACAAAGTCCTGCACTTAGTATGGAACAATCCCATTCAGCAGTACAGGCTGGGGGCTGACTGGCTGGGCAGCAGCTCTGCAGAAAGGGACCTGGGGGTTACAGTGGACAATAAGCTGAATATAAGCCAGCAGTGTGCCATTCTTGCCAAGAAGGTTAATGGTATACTGGGCTGCATTGGTAGGTGTGCTGTCAGCAGGTCAAGGGAAGTGATTTTTCCCTTCTCTTCAGCACTGGTGAGGCCACATCTGGAGTACTGTGTCCAGTTCTGGGCCCCCCACTATTGAAAGTATGTGGACAAATTGGAGAGAGTTCAGTGGAGGGCAACCAAAATGGGTAGAGGGTTAGGGCACCTGATTTCTGAGGAAAGGCTGGGGGAACTGGGCTTATTTAGTCTGGAAAAGAGAAAACAGAGGGGATTTAATAACAGCTTCAACCACATGAAGAGTTGTCCCATAGAGAATGGAGCTAGACTGTTCTCAGTGGTGACAGATGACAGAACAAGGAGCAATGGTCTCAAGTTGCAGCAAGGGAAGTTTATGTCAGATATTAGGAAAAACTTTCTCACTAGGGAGTAAAGCACTGAAAGAAGCTACCCAGAGAGGCTGTGGAATATCCGTCCTTGGAGGTTTTTAAGACCCAGATAGACAAAGCTTTGGCTGGGATGATCTAGTTCGGTATGGACTAGATAATCCATACCCAAATAAATGGATGATCTACTGCTACTCCTGCTGCTTGTCCAGAGTAGTGGCCCCTGCTTTGAGAAGGGGGTTGGACTAGATGACCTCCTGAAGTTCCCTTCCAACCTAATTTTCTATGATTCCACGAAAGTGCCTGGAAACTGCCAGTCCATTGCTGTTGTAGCCTTTACCAAAGTATCTGTCTTATTGTTTGGTAATAATTAGGTCAAATCTAAGTGTAGATATATTTATTGTGAAAAAGACAATATATTGACTGCCTGTCTCTAGAAAATGTACTTTAGTAGACTTACTTTTGTAGCCTCCACAAAGTGTGTGCGTGTCAGACTGTTCAAAAGGGTTTATGGAAACCAGACAGCTTCGTAACATCAGATGCATGAACTTCTTTAATATATCCCTTTACTTGTGTTCAGTTGGAAATTACAATAATATTTGGGTGTCTCTGAATCTTTCTTTTTTTTAATTAGTGTCACAGCTCATTTTACCCTTAAAAGCTAAATGGTAAGCTGCTTTAAAAACAAAGTAGAATAGTGATACTCTCAGCTATGTAGGATGAGAAATGTCTTGTCATGACGTTTAGTTTTGATGTCTACAGATGCAGCAGGCAAACAGAAGAACTGGACAAGTCTGTATCAGGTAGAATCATTGTTCCAAATCAATAGTACATTCTAGTGTACCAGCAGCACACTTATAAGATGGGAAACTCCCTTCTTGA
>NW_017728995.1:57940058-57942399 GCF_001723915.1 Gavialis gangeticus
CTTTTCCAACCTTCAGGAACCTTTCCCAAGTACCATGAGTTCTCAGATATCCTTGCCATTGGTCATGCTATGATATCAGCCAACACTTCTAGCACTCTTGGGTGCATTCCATCCGGACCAGCTGACTTGTGGATGTGTAGCCTCTCAAGCTGTTCCCTCACAAGATCTTCACCAGTTGTAGGGATATGATGGCCCTTACCCTGGTAGTCCTATGCCCTGTCAGGCAGGGTGATCCCATTGCGCTGGTGGAAAACTGACACAAAGAAATCGTTGAGGAGATTAGCTTTTTCCTGGGTGTCAGTTGTCACCTGCCCCATTTGGTTCAGCAAGGATCCAATGTTGCCAAGCTAAGGAAGTACAGGCTGGACGAATGGGCTGTAAGGGAGATAGAAAACTGGCTGGAGCATCAAGCTCAGAGGGTAATAATCAATGTCTTGATGTCTAGTTGGCAGCCAATATCAAGTGAAGTGCCCCAGGGCTCGGTCCTGGGGCTGGGTTTGTTCAATGTCTTCATCAACAATCTGGAAGATGGAATGGATTGCACCCTTGGCAAGTTCACAGATAACACCAAGCTGGGAAAAGTAGTAGATGCACTGGAGGGTAGGGCTACGATTCAGAGTGATCTAGATAAATTGAAGGATTGGGCCAAAAGGAATCTCATGACATTCAAGAAGAGCAAATACAAAGTCCTGCACTTAGTATGGAACAATCCCATTCAGCAGTACAGGCTGGGGGCTGACTGGCTGGGCAGCAGCTCTGCAGAAAGGGACCTGGGGGTTACAGTGGACAATAAGCTGAATATAAGCCAGCAGTGTGCCATTCTTGCCAAGAAGGTTAATGGTATACTGGGCTGCATTGGTAGGTGTGCTGTCAGCAGGTCAAGGGAAGTGATTTTTCCCTTCTCTTCAGCACTGGTGAGGCCACATCTGGAGTACTGTGTCCAGTTCTGGGCCCCCCACTATTGAAAGTATGTGGACAAATTGGAGAGAGTTCAGTGGAGGGCAACCAAAATGGGTAGAGGGTTAGGGCACCTGATTTCTGAGGAAAGGCTGGGGGAACTGGGCTTATTTAGTCTGGAAAAGAGAAAACAGAGGGGATTTAATAACAGCTTCAACCACATGAAGAGTTGTCCCATAGAGAATGGAGCTAGACTGTTCTCAGTGGTGACAGATGACAGAACAAGGAGCAATGGTCTCAAGTTGCAGCAAGGGAAGTTTATGTCAGATATTAGGAAAAACTTTCTCACTAGGGAGTAAAGCACTGAAAGAAGCTACCCAGAGAGGCTGTGGAATATCCGTCCTTGGAGGTTTTTAAGACCCAGATAGACAAAGCTTTGGCTGGGATGATCTAGTTCGGTATGGACTAGATAATCCATACCCAAATAAATGGATGATCTACTGCTACTCCTGCTGCTTGTCCAGAGTAGTGGCCCCTGCTTTGAGAAGGGGGTTGGACTAGATGACCTCCTGAAGTTCCCTTCCAACCTAATTTTCTATGATTCCACGAAAGTGCCTGGAAACTGCCAGTCCATTGCTGTTGTAGCCTTTACCAAAGTATCTGTCTTATTGTTTGGTAATAATTAGGTCAAATCTAAGTGTAGATATATTTATTGTGAAAAAGACAATATATTGACTGCCTGTCTCTAGAAAATGTACTTTAGTAGACTTACTTTTGTAGCCTCCACAAAGTGTGTGCGTGTCAGACTGTTCAAAAGGGTTTATGGAAACCAGACAGCTTCGTAACATCAGATGCATGAACTTCTTTAATATATCCCTTTACTTGTGTTCAGTTGGAAATTACAATAATATTTGGGTGTCTCTGAATCTTTCTTTTTTTTAATTAGTGTCACAGCTCATTTTACCCTTAAAAGCTAAATGGTAAGCTGCTTTAAAAACAAAGTAGAATAGTGATACTCTCAGCTATGTAGGATGAGAAATGTCTTGTCATGACGTTTAGTTTTGATGTCTACAGATGCAGCAGGCAAACAGAAGAACTGGACAAGTCTGTATCAGGTAGAATCATTGTTCCAAATCAATAGTACATTCTAGTGTACCAGCAGCACACTTATAAGATGGGAAACTCCCTTCTTGAGAGCACGGAGGCAGAAAGGGATCTTGGAGTCATTATTGACTCCTAGATGAACATGGGCCGACAATGCGAAGTCATGGTTGGAAGAGCTAACCGCACCTTGTCGTGCATCCACGGGTGCATCTCTAGCAGGGCCAAGGAGGTGATCCTCCCCCTCTATGCAATACTGGTCGGGCCACAGCTGGAGTACTGCGTCCAGTTCTGTGCACCCCACTTCAGGAGAGATGTGGACAACATTGAGAGGGTCCAGAGG
>NW_017728995.1:57942490-57947020 GCF_001723915.1 Gavialis gangeticus
TAAACTCACTAGGGGGGACCAGAAGGGTTTGGGAGAGACCTTGTTTCCCCTAGCGCCCCCTGGCATAACAAGGAATAACAGCCACAAGTTGTTGGAGAGTAGGTTTAGACATCCATAAGAACTACTTCCCAGTTAGGGCGGCTAGGATCTGGAACCAACTTCCAAGGGAAGTGGTGCTGGCTCCTACCCTGGGGGTCTTTAAAAGGAGGCTTGATGCCTACCCAGCTGGGATCATTTGAGCACAGTTTTTTCTCCTGCCCTGGCAGGGGGTCAGACTTGAAGATCTATGAGGTCCCTTCCGACCCGACTTCTATGATTCTTTAAAGGTTTTCAGTTAGGTTGCTCCCACACATATGCAGACACAGAGCCAAAGTCTGTTGCTAGTTAGTGCATTTGTACTTGTGTTGATGACTGCAACATTTGGCACTCTACACAGCATCCACATATTTAAGGAATAATCTGTAACTTGGTAGAATGCTTTAAAGTAGATGGAAAACTATATCACATATATGGAGATGATGTCATGTAATGCATGTATTTACCATGAACTTTTAACAGCCTCTTTTGCCTTAATCTATCACTCTTTATATTGACTCCAACTTTCCAACCCCTCAGGAGTGTCAAGCAGTCTCCATTTTTTTTAAATCAACAACCTGCCAAATAAATGTTTGCTCCTTCACTCTCTGAAATTTAGACTTCCCTCCTCAAAGTATCAGTCTAGCCCAAGATCTGGGATAGATAATGTTCATCCCTTTATTAATACAGGCAGTCCTCAGACTTAAGACGCAGTTTTCATAAGTCAAAACATCGTAAGTCAAAACCAATTTTTCCCATAGGAACAGTGTTATAAATGGGGGATTGGTTGCTTTATGATGGTCAATACAGCTGCTTCCAGCTAGTAAGTCTGGTGTGGTGGAAGGAGAGGGGGAAGGGAAGGGGCATGGGGGGGGGCAGTTCAGCGCTCCCCACCATGAGGGAGGGACTGGGGCTGAGACAAGCGCTGCCCAGCTGGAGCTGGATGGGCACAGGACTGAGCTGCAGCTTGTCGGGGGGCATGGGGAGGGAGGGGACAGTGGCTCTCGCTGCTGCACACTGCTTACCTGGCAGCTCATCTGGCAGGTCTCCTTGCTGCTCCCGCTGCTTGTCCAGGAGGGCATGGGGGGGAAAGTGCCTCCAGATCTGCATGGGGTAGGGCTGGGGCTGCACCAGGCTATGTTCTGGGTGGGTGGCAGCAGTGCTAGGAGTGGGGGCTATGCCATTCTTCTGCTTGCCCAGCCAGGGAGGGGCAGACAGAGGGCAGAGTCACTGTGCTGTCTCCAAATAAGTAGTGCACAGTGGTGGGAGCTGCCCCATCGACCCTGTATCCCCCAGATGAGCCACAGATTCATCCCGTGCCTGCCCTCCCTGGCTGGGTGAGCAGCAGGAAGGCATGGGAGGGGGTATGTGCCTCCAGATCGGGGTGGGGTGGATGGTGGAGCAGGGATATGGGGGGCTGCAGCCACCCAAAAATTCACTGTTGGTCCTGCCGCCTGCCTGGACCACAGCCTGGTGCAGCCCCAGCCCTGCCTGCCCCACCTTGCACAGATCTGGGGAAACATGCCCGCCCATGACCTCCTGGACAAGTGGTGGGAGCAGTGGCAGGAACTGCCAGATGAGTCACCAGATGAGCAGCACGCAGCAGTGGGAGCTGCCTCCCTCTCTATTTCCCACCCCCGCCAAACTGCAGCCCAGTCCTGCACTCACCCAGCCCTGGCTGGGCAGCACCAGCCCCAGTCCTCCCTCACCAAGGGGGGTGTTGATCTGCCCCCCCCACACTCCTTCCTTACCCTGTCTCCTTCCACCGCACTAGATTTACCAGCTGGGCACAGCTGTATCTGTTGTTGTAAAGGTGAAACCCACATCAGAATGTCAAACCAGGGTGTCAATTTATAAATATTGTAAGTGGTGTTCATTGTAACTTGAAATGTTGTAAGTCGAGGACTGCCTATACTTTAAAATGTACCTCATTTAAAATTTGACAGCTTAGGGGCTGAAATGGGAATTGCGTCCCACATACCCTTAATTTGGATTCGCTGCTCATTGCTATTTCTAGAACAGAGGCAGGCAAAGTTCAGCCCACAGGCCAGATTGGGCCCACACTAGACTCCATTTCCTAGCAGCACCTTGCCCACATCACTGTGGCTGGTATCCATGGAGAACCCAGAAGTGGCGGTGCTGTGACAGCGTGGGACCAGGGTTTCCATGGAGAGCAGTACCCGTAGCACTGGCAGGGAGCAATGCTGGGCAGAGAGCTGCTCTGGGGCTGGGATCTTGTGGTGGTGACATCATGGTCTGGAGCCAAGACAGAGCTGCGATCCACTGCCTGTACACCTAGGGCAGGGGCATGCAAGAAGTGGATTGCAGTTCTGCCCCAGCTCTGGACTATGCTGTCATCACTGCAAGATCCCAGCCCCAACCCTGGCGCAGCTCCCCACTCAGCTGTGTGCCCTGCCAGCACTGCTAGGGCCAGTCTCTATGGAAACCCCAACCCTGCACTGTCATGGTACCGTCACCACTGGTATCTGTTCATAAGTAAACTGCTCCTGGATCTAATGAACATGTAGACACATGGGCCTAATGAACTTGAGTAGTTTACTCACGAGTAAATGCTCTGGGGCAACAAACTGCTCTTTCTTCCTGGGGCCTGCAATAGGCCCCTGCCACCATCAGGGGAAGATCTAGGCTCCCCCTGGGTGCTAGCTCAGGGTCTGGCAGGGAGCACTGGGCCAGGAAACAGCTGTCTCCTGGACAGGGCTGGGACATTTCTCCCTGCCCCTGGCGGGCTCCATGATTGGGGCAGGGGTCATAGAAAGAGCTGCAGGGGAAGGGCAGGTCCCATTCCCCTGCCCTGATTCACCAGTGGGGCAGCTAGCAGCAAGTCCCCAGCTGGCAGTGTTTCAGAGCCAGAGGCCCTGGAGCCACCTGCTGCTAGGGCAGGGGGACATAGTTCCCATCTGGGCTCTGGTGGTGGAGCCTGACCTGGCAGCAGGCAGTTCCCAGGAGCAAGAAGCAATCTCCTGCCCCCTGGTGGCCAGCTGATTGGGAGCAAATTTGCTCCCGGTCAGGCTTTTATATGAATGCTACTGCACAGTTAGTAATCACAAGTAAGTTTTCTACTTGCATTTACAGATAGAAAATTTACTCAACATTAACAGGTTTACTGTGCAGTAAGCATGTGCATGTGTAGACTCACGTGCTTACTGCACAGTAAACTACACTACCTCTCAGTAAAGCATCCTGTGTCAATACACCCACTGAGGACAAATCAAAGTCATGGCAGATCAATAGAGAGTGGAAGACAGGCCTCTAAGGCACTGATTCTATTTGCTCCCAATCCCACAAAACTTTCCTGGAAGACTCAGTGGGCACATTTACACATGCAGCTAATGCACCTGAATTAATGCACAGTAAATTCAGGCACATTATACCATTCCTGGTGCATATGATTAGTCTAATGCATAGTAAAGCGCATGTGTAGATGTGCCCAGTTTGTAACAGGATTGCTTCAAAGGCTCAGAGAATATCAGTCTCTTTCTCTGCACCAAAATATTTCAGAAGGTAGGAACCAACCCACAAAAAGACAACATAGGACTTCCTTTTGAAGGAACAGGTTTTGCCTGTTTCAGGTACCACATGTTAGACTCTATGTATGTAAAACTACACCGACTCTCAAACAGAAGAACTATTTACAGAGCAGCTGTAGTTATAGTTAGTAGTAAAGCCAGGCTGGCATATAGACTGACCACCTGGTACCTCCTCAGAATTCTTCCCTTCTGCCAGTACGTGCTTCTTTGTACAAGTTACATGCAGATTTCCACATTGATCTCTGATGAATTTTTCTCCTCTTGAGATTCTTTGATCTCAGCTGGATTAAAAGATGTTGTGATCCTGAGACTTATGCCTGAACCCCTATGCAGATTAGAAGAAACAAACTGAGCTGCTGTGACATAGATGATTACACGGTCAGGTGGGAGGCAAATTGGCTTAAGGGTCTCACCCAGAGAGTGGTGGTGGATGGGTTGGTATTGACCTGGAAAAATGTGGGGAGTGGGATCCCCCATGGCTCAGTCCTTGGACCTGTGCTATTCAATGTCTTCATCAGCGACTTGGATGAGGGCATGGATGGCACTCTGTCCAAATTTGCAGATGACACGAAATTATAGGGTAAAGTTAAAACACTAGTGGGAAGGGATTGAATCCAGATGGACCTGGACAGATTGGAAAAGTGGACAGAAAAGAATAGAATGCAGTTCAACAAAGACAAGTGCAAAGTGCTGCATCTAGGGAGAAGGAATCACCAACATATCTATAGGCTAGGGTATGACCTTCTCAGCAGCACAGTGGCAGAAAGGGATCTCAGAGTCATAGTTGGCTCCAAGATGAATATGATTCGTAAGTGTGACAAAGTAATCAGTAAAGCTAACCACACTCTATCATGCATTAGCAGCTGCATCATAAACAGGTCCAGGGTGGTGATACTTCCCCTCTGTG
>NW_017728995.1:57952020-57960438 GCF_001723915.1 Gavialis gangeticus
AATCTGGAATGGGCTTCCAAGGGAGGTGCTGCTCTCCCCTACCTTGGGGGTCTTTGAGAGGAGCTGGTCATCTGACCCCAGCGCTCTTTCCTGTCCAGGGCAGGGGGTCAGACTTGATGATCTATTGAGGTCCATTTCAACCCTAAGAACTATGAAACAAAGGAGCCTTTAAAATACTGGGCAGAAAAAATGATAAGGACTCAGTGCTAAACTTTGCACCCTGGCAATTTGAGATGTAGGATAGCGGTAGGAAATTGCAGCTGAGTGCAGTTTGTCAACAAACCCCACTAGGCTAATCAATGGAGAATACATATCCTTTATAGGCTGCCCCCAAATAACCAAAGCAGGTGGCTAGTTTAAATAATTCTTCCTGTTGGAAATTATTATTCTGTAAAACCATAGATTGTAACCATACATAGCAAGGGGACAGTTGGGTTTTTTAACATGATACATGGGGTACTATGACTTTTCTCCATATAAATTGCCTATTTGCACCATGGGAAAGAGGATATTTTCTTCTGAAGCCAGAATAAAGTTTCATAACTTCAGGTTCGTCAGGCCAGAACATACTTCCAAAACGCAAATCCTGTGAAGTGTGGTGGTTGAATTAGGTGTAGAAGATAGTCCAGATTCTGATCTTTGTTGGCGCATGAATACCCAGAGTATACTGACTGACTTCATTGAAGTCGCTTTGGTAAGAATGAGATTGGCCTTGGGTTTTGGTATAACTCAAGCCTATTCCTTTCAATTAGAGCATCATAGAGGGTTAGCATCAGGAAACCAGTGTAGTAGGCAGCACCAATATCAGTCAGTAGTGTAACATGTGGGGCACCAGCTCTAGGCACCAATTCATAGGGAGGGCACCAGGATGCAGCCCCCATAGAGCTTAAGCCACTACAGCAGCCCATTTTTGGGGAATTTGCACTGTGGCAGCAGCAGCCCATGCCATTGCCTCCACCACTGCCTGTGGGTGAGGAGGTAAGTGCTCACTTCTCCACCCTCCCACCTGCACTGCTCAGGGCACTGAAATTTTAAGTTATGCCTCTGATCTCAGTAAATCAACACTGGCTATATGACTGCTTTTTGAGGATCTCTTGGACATGACAAAAAGGTGTGAAATCAAGAATTACATGCAACTTGAGTGCAATTAAGAAATCAGCACCTCTCTCTAAAATGCAAGTCACTGTAGCAGGCTTTTAATGGGGACATAATTCCAGTAATGTTAATCAGGCCCTGGTGATGTAAAAGGAGTGATTCAGAGAGACACTGTGTTCCCTCAGTCTGTCACTGTGGGGGAGGCATTGGAAATGCATGAGTGGGATTTGTGATTTTTTAGTTCTAACATGCAGGGATTTCCTCTTCAGTTAAAGGGAAAATTTTATTCCCCTTGCAGGAGAAATTGACTGGGGACCCTTAAGAAAATGAGTCAGGTTTGAAGTGTGGGTGTGAGGAATGGCGTTGGAAGTCATTAGGACTTGTTAGGCCAACAGGATGAGTTGTCTGCTTAAATTCAGTCACCAGGACAGATTAGATCTGTCATAGCATTTTAAGGACATTTTTTTAAAAAAGTAAACTGAAGGATATTGAACCTGGTTTTGTCTAACAAAAAGATTAACAATAGGAGATCTGGGTTTTAGCCCATGGTCTTGAGGAAATTATTTGAGCCAGGTCCATTGTCCTAGGTAGGCACCTGCTTGTCACTAATGGCCAGGACATGGTGGCTAACACTTCTGTGGGTCTCAGCTCTACAATCCACTTCCCAGATTTCTTCCCCACTTCTCTCTCTCATTTGTCACCTTTCTTAGTAGACCTCTTTTCTTGGTCCTCTTCTAATCTTTGTCCCCAAAGGAGAAGCCAGACTGATTGGAAGCTCACGCCCCGCCTTTGCTTACGCCCTTACCTATTCAGGCAAGCAGTTACAGTACGGAAGAGGTTATGAAACTATTTCCTATCCCTAATGCTCCATCTCTTGTAACTGGCCAAGCTGCAGTTTTCTGAATGTTTCAGTATTCCTCACCATCCTTTTGGAGAATGCCCTTTGAATTGCAGGCCAAGCACATAATAAAAATGAATTGCACAGAGGTTAACTGGACTGATTGATAACATACTCTTATGTTGTCCCATGAACTTTTTGAAAAGCATTTCATGCTGCACAGCTTTCACTGACCAGTCATATAGGTAAGCATAGTAGATCATTTAGGGCCCTGTTTAGTACTGTTTGCTGCAGTGAGGTGTCTGTCAATTCAGATAGACTTCTCTTAATAAGGAATATTTAAAAGCAGGGAGAGGGAGGACAGAAAAAGAAAGCAGGGAACTGAATGGCCTGATATTTTGATTTGGTTTCCTAAATTCAGGGATTCAAATTATATTTGGGCCTTTATGTACTTGTCTATATAGAGACTTAGGTACCTAATTTTGGACATGTGTGTTTGAAAATGGAACTCTAATTGATAATATATGGAGAGATGGAGAATTCAGTTGAAAAGTTGTCTGTACCCATATCTAAGCATATGATTGTTAATCAAAATGAAACTGTGAAGTAACGAAATATCAGGCATGCTCAGTTAATGTCTCTGCTTCTGATTTAGGTCAGCTCCAGCTCCCACCCAAGGTACTGGAGGTACCACCAATCTTGGGGCAGGAGGGCCTCCTTCCACTGCCAGTGTGACAAGCAACAGACGGCTGCAGCAGACGCAAGCACAGGTGGATGAGGTAACTGGTTTTTGACTTACTACACAAAACAGGAGCAAAAATAGGATGTTTTTAAGATTATAAACGAAATGTACATGCCTAGCTAATGATCCTACCACCCAAATTCACTTGAAGTCAGGTCTATAGAATGGGATTTACAAGAGAGATAACTTTAAATAGACCAATTGCAAAAGGGTATTACTTGGAGTACCAAGACCTATACGCCTGCAAGGCTGGAATAACTATACTTATAAATAAAAACTTTAATTTATTTATTATTAAAAAGAAAATCCACAGTCAAAGGAAGAACACAGATCATCAGTGGCAAAGAGTCCTAAACTGCTTTTGAATTATTAGACCAAGTGCCAGCATAGGCTCTTTGCCAAGATAATGATTCCCTTTAACTGCCTTAGTCATAATGCCAGCATCTATCTACAACCATATTCACTGGATTAGTGAAATGATTACTAATCCTGGGTGCAGCTCATTAAGTGTCACCCATCACTAATTGCAGGGTTTAATCCTGAATGAGCTGCTGTCTGGATGGCCAGTCATTTAGTGCAATTTTTCTGTGTTGTTAAATGCAGAACATTGTTTTCCTGAAGCACTTGATTAACTAATTCTACATTTAAGAGACAAGGGACTACAAGGTGAATACGACTGTTTTTTACCACCTTGAGGTCTTTACATCTGGATTACCATTAAATGCTCCAAAAATATCCATTAATTTCATTAGGAACCACTGGAGATACTTACCTCAACTCCAGACAGTCAAAGACTGGGGATAACCCTTAAATGCACATTGCAAAAATAGGCAAAACATTTAGGAAAAGCTTGGACTTCTTTTTTATTTAGATTAATTAGATTAAGTAAATTAGATTAGATTAATTCAAAAATAAATTTGAAAGTTCCTCTCTCCCAGTACCTTCTTTGGCCTTGATCTATGGTCTTTCTGAATGCTTCTCTTCTGACATTTGAAGCAGATCAAAACACCTGCAGAAAAGTCTATGTCCAGTTCTCTTCTCCTTTACAGTACTTGTGTTGAACAGCAACATGACTTTTGTGCAATGATTCCTGATTTCCACAGTGGAAAGTAAGAGGAGATGCAGACTTGTTATGTCTCAGTTTCTACCAGAATCCTGTCTGAGCCAAATGATAAAGTTAACTTATCTGGATATATTGCCTCAGGAGGCTGCTGTGAGCCAGAGGCCAGGCTATTGCATGATCAGAGGCAAAGCCATTGCCCCAAGAGGATGAACTGTAATATTTGCATAAATGACTATTTTACTGCTTTAAAGGAACAACTCAAACAAATGAATGGGCTTCTGGAAGCAGATCAATGGAAATGACTACATTTCAAATTCAGCTCTGAACTTTCATTGCTTGAGACACTCTTTTTAGTTCTAGTTTAACTCAGACCTATAGGAGTCAAGATTATAATGAGGAGGAATTTGAGTGGAGATGTAACATTTTTCATCTCATTGTCAGGGAAGTCACTACCTGGTGAGTTTTATAAGAGGACAGTAGGGCAACATAATTCCAAAGGCATTGAGATGGTAGGTGGCATATGAGACGTGCGGGCACATTTCTGTGCTCTATTCAGGACTAAGAGGGATAGAATTTGGGCCAGCTAAAAATATGGCCTATCATACATCACTTTTCTTGCTCTTTGACTGCCATCTTTTCCTAGTTTTGTTTCAGTGTGTCTTGTGGTAAAGTAGCCTTTAGGTGGCACCAAACACCTGCTCTTCAGAAATATAACAGTACGGTAGTCCTACAGCTACTGTTCCATTAGTGGCATTCTGTTTAAAAATTAGTCTCAAAACAGGAACAAAATTTATTTGCAAATGAGGGTGAAACTCTGGCCTCACTGAAGTCAATAGGAATATTGTCATTTACTTTACTGGGGTTAAGGTTTCATCCCCCATATTCTAATTCTGCTTCCCCTGAATACAATGGAAAGATGTTCTCATGAAGAACCTGCCTTTTTGGAATAATATGCAGTAGTTAATTCACCAAAAATTGCAGTTTCAAGGTGACAGAAACTAATCATCAAATCAAGGTGACTAGGTTTGGGTGGGGGAAGCTTTTGTTTCAACATTTTTAAGTGGAAAAGAAATTGCATTTGGAAAACTTTTAGAGACACCAAATTTAGCTAAACATATTTTTAGAACATTTAAGAATTAAATATAAATGTAATGAAAACAGACCATTTTGTTTCAGGTTAGACGAACCATTTTGTTTAACCTGAAATGAAATTATAGAGTTGGGTGGTGAGGTGGATGATGGAGAGGGAGACCTTATTTAGTTTAGTTTTTGCTTTTTTTTCCAGCAAGAAAACTTAAGCATTTCCATTACTATTTATGGTATAGGTTTTTTGGTTGAAACAGGCAAGCGACTATATTATTCTCATAGCTTTAGTTATAACTAGTCAAGCATGTAGTTCCATTCCTGTGGTGTTCTTTAAAGATCATTTCGCTTCTTAATTTCACTTCACTGTTTCCTGGCTGTGTGTGCCACTACTATTTTTTCTTGCTGATTATGCTGCTGCTGAATAGATTAAATTAGATGAACTGCAAGTGATGTAGACTGCAGTATCAACAGAGTATAAGGAATTGCAGACCAGCACCCATCTTCACTGTTGGCCTAAGTGGCCACAACCTTTTCAGTATCAACAACTGATGTGCCTGCTTAAGATGTTGACAAATTTGCACTGGGATTTTTGTCCTGGAACATCAATTTGTTTAAAAGGTTTTTAAAAAGGATGTTTTTGTTGAAGCAAAGTAAATATATAAAATCTGTATAAAATATGTAATTCCTGGGCCTTTCCCAGTATTTTCTATGTCTCTCCCACCTGTGAACTTTTGGGTATCAGGCCAAGGGCTAGGAAGAAAAATTGCACATAAATCAGTATAAGTGATTGGAAACCAGTTCATATCAGTAACACAGCAGAAGTTTAATGCACACAAACTGCTTTCAAGATGGCGAAAACCAGTTTAAGATAAACCCAGATGGAGGTAGTATTAGACTTAACTGATTTAGGTTAAGTCAGTTTATTGAACTTTTGTCCCAGATCCCCTCCAGATTCAAGTTAACTCCCAGTCCCCCAGTATCCCAGGATGCTTTGCACCTCCTCTGCAAACCCCTTCCCCCCTCGCAGGGTGGGCAGGCTCGCCTTGGCTTGGCTCTAGCTGTCTGCTCCAGCCAAGCAGAGAGACGTGCTCTAATGTGCCTGCCAGCTTCCAGCCTGGGCCACTGCAGGCATTTTGGCTGCATTTCTGGAATAAAAAGTGAATGTCTTTTCAATATACCCAGCTTCGACTAATGTGTGAAAATTGAATCTATTCAGTCTTGGGTTTTTTTATTGTCTGTACTTAGCCATGATGAAATGAACAGAAATAAGTTTATCTAGGCAAAACTTCTCTCCTCCAATGGACTACAACTGGGTGGTGTGTGTGTGTGTGTGGGGGGGGGGGTGATGGTGCTGGAAGGTTAATACACTATCCCTTCTGTAAATGTGTGTAGTTCCTCTTAACCAATTAAATAGACTTGATTTCTAAGATATGGCAACTATGTTAGAATAGAAATAGACTTGATTTCTAAGATATGGCAACTATGTTAAATCTACCCTGAAAATAGGAGTTTTGTCTTATTTGCCTAAGTAGCACTGCCAGTTGGCACATAGTGCATATATACAGGTGAGTACTTAGAAATGTGTACATAGACCAGTCTTCAGCGGCAGTAGTAAGGCAACTAAATGGGCTAAAGGAAAAAAACAACTCTTAATGGTGGAAATAATTATTGCACATACATTTTAATATCCTGGCATTGTATAGCTGTTAAACCTGGACACAGCATTGTTCCATGCACTTTATACTTGGATCTCCCAGGATATGCTAACAGTGCCTGTTTATACAAGCATTATCTATATTGCAGCAAACCATCACTTACTATGCAATCAAAGGGTCATTTTCATCATGATGTAGTATTTTGGCATGGTGACTACACTCTGATCTTCAGCCTTACCATGTTTGGAGTTTAACTTTGGAACTGTCTTTTTAGGTGGTCGACATCATACGAGTGAATGTGGACAAGGTTATAGAAAGAGACCAAAAGCTGTCACAGCTTGACAATATGGCAGATGCATTACAAGCTGGTGCCTCACAGTTTGAAACCAGTGCAGCCAAACTGAAGAGAAAATACTGGTGGAAAAACTGCAAGGTAAAGAGTATGGGTATCTTTAGTTAAGTCTTATACCTTACTTTTCACTCTGGTTTAAGCAGCCCATTTTACAGTATGTTGTCTTTCGGTTGCCTTTTCTTACATGCTGAAAAGACAGCTATTTTACTCTTTAAACTTACAAGATAACATTTGTGAGCTATGTTAAATAGAGATGGACTTAAATCTCCTCTTGGGACCAGAAAACCATAGGTCTTTGTGGTGGTTGTAATCTGGAGCAGAATATAAGCTTTGGTCCTTTTCAGAAGCAAGGCATGGCAGAATGTAAGAACTTCAGGGGAATGTGTAAAAAATCCTGCACTAAACAGTCATAAAATAAGCTCTCTTCAGAGAGTTTTTTTCCAACTTTTCCCCACAACAATTAGATGTTGCCTTCCATCACAACAGCGTGAGGAAAATACCTCTTCCAGTCTTGCTGGAAGAGGTATTTATTTATTATTTAATATTCATTATTTTGCGTAGAGCTAAATTTGCTGACTGCTGTCCAATTGCTGCCTGGGCCTCATAGTAGCCCTAACAAAGGGGTGAGTCAGCCCAGGCCCAGAAGGTATAAAAGGAGACTCCTCAGGTGACCAGGGAGCCTGTGACCAGGAAGCCAGTAAACAGGGACTGCAAAGAGGGGAAGCAGCTCACAGGCCAGTTCCTAGGCCAGTTCGTGGGTAGTAGCATAGCCTCTTATCATACAGTGGTGGGGATGTGTTGTACCGTGTGGCTTCCTGCCTCGGCCCCAAATGGTGCTCCCTTTCCTCGCACCACTGAGGCCTCCAACCAGATGGAATCCATGGTCCCAGGCTCCACCCAGATGCAGCCTCTGGCACCCGGCTGCGGGGAGCTGCCTGGCACGGCTGCCAGCAACTGGTAATGGGAGCACGGTCACTGAGGGGTATGCTGCTTAGTGAGGTCCCTGGAGTCACCCAAAAGTACCTGGAAGACAGTTATCTCAGGCTCTAGGACATGCAGGGATAGGGCTGCCCCTTCCCTGGCACTGCACAACAGGTACACTCCCCTCACCATGCATGAGGAGGCTCTGATGGAGACACCTGAGGAGGAGGTGGGTAGTCAGTGAACTGCCACCCCCAAGAGGAGATGCAGGGTGGTGGTGGTGGGAGACTCCCTCCTGCAGGGTACCGAGGGACCCATCTGCTGTCTGGAACCCCTCGCCCTTGAGGTCTGCTGCCTCCCTGGGGCGCACATCTGGGATGTTGCAGAGAGGATCCCTAGGCTCATCCAGCCCTCTGACCACTACCCCATGCTTCTCATCCACATGACACAGCCAAGAGTAATCTGGACCGAGTCATGAGCAGGGACCATATCAGCCCTGCCACTGGGCCCCCCCTCAGGCCCCAGGGGAGGCGCACCTAGACCAAGGGTCAGTGAGGGTCTAGTCAGGGAACTTCTGGAGGGACTGGATGTATTTAAATCAGCTGGTCTGAACAATCTCCACCCCAGAGTGCTGAGGGAATTAGCTGAGGTCATTGCGGGACCCCT
>NW_017728995.1:57960588-57963335 GCF_001723915.1 Gavialis gangeticus
CTGGAGTACTGCGCCCAGTTCTGGGTGCCGCACTTCAAGAGGGATGTGGACAACATGGAGAGGGTCCAGAGGAGGGCCACGCACATGATCAGGGGGCAGCAGGGCAGGCCCTGCGAGGAGAGGCTATGGGTCCTGAACCTATTCAGCCTCCACAAAAGAAGGCTGAGGGGGGATCTAGTGGCCTGTTACAAACTAGTCAGAGGGGACCAGCAGGCATTGGGGAGTCCCTGTTCCCCCGAGCACTACCAGGAGTGACTGTTATTTCTAGTCACAAGCTGGCAGAGTGTAAATTCAGATTAGACATCAGGAGGTGCTACTTCACTGTGAGGGTGGCTAGGATCTGGAACCAACTTCCAAGCAAAGTGGTGCTGGCTCCTACCCTGGGGGTCTTTAAGACAAGGCTTAGACAATCACCATGGCAGGGGGTTGGACTTGATGATCTGCTCAGGTCCCTTCTGACCCGACTAACTATGCAACTGAGTAACTGCAGGGCTCTGGGGCTGGGATCAAGGGGTCGGGGGTGCAGGTAGTCTTTTCTTCTGTGCTCCCAGTTGTGGGTCATGGACCATGTATGCATCAAAGAAATGAACCAACAACTCTGGTGGTGGTGTTACTGAGAGAGCTTTGGTTTCTTCGACCACAGTACACATTTCAGGAAGAGAGGACTCCTGGAAAGGGATGACACACAAGAAAGCTCCAAAGTTGGGGACACTAGGAGAGACACTCTTGCAAGACCTGAGGGAATGGTTCTTCCTCAGCATGACAGGAAATGGAGGGTCTCAACTGGAGGACTCAGGTGCCTGTACACTAATGCCAGGAGCATGAGGAACAAGCAGGAGGAGCTAGTCCTCCTACTCTCCAGTGGGCATTAGAATCTAGTAGGGATTACAGAGACCTGGAGGGACTCCTCACATGACTGGAACATAGCCATAGAGAGCTACACCCTGCACAGAAGGGACTGAGTAGGGAAGAAAGGTGGAGGTGTAGCTGTCTATGTGAGGGAGCAGTACACCTCCTTGGAGGCCGAAATCAACTCCAAAGAAGAGCCACTCGAAACCCTCTGGGTCAAACTACAGGGGGGGCAGGGGGAGAGGGCAGTGAGAGAGACCTAACTGTAGGTGTATACTACAGGCTACCAAACCAGGGGAAGCAGCTCAATCTGGAGTTCTCTTGAGAACTGGCAAAGGCCACGCATGGGCCATGGTCATCATGGGCAACTTCAATTACCCAGATATCTCTTGGGGGGGAACACTTGGCTAAGTCAGATAGGTCACATTGCTTCCTGTCCTGTACCGAAGAGCTCTACTTGACTCAGGAAGTGCATGGGCTGACCAGAGGTAACACTCTCCTAGACTTGGTCTTGGCCAAAGGAGATGATCTGGTGAGCAATTTGAATATAGAAGGTAGCCTGAGCGACAGCAACCACAATACCATCATGTTCACTGGCCATCACAAGGCAGGCAAATCAGATAGCAGGGTTGAAGTTTTGGACTTCAAAAAAGTGAATTTCAACAGGATCAGGGCAATAGTAGGGGAAGCATTGCAGGACCAGGGACTGAAGGTGAAAGGAGTGCATGAAGAGTGGTTGTTCCTCGAGGACATGATCCTTGAAGCCCAAAAGAAGTCCATTCCCATGTGAAGGAAAGGTAGCAGAAGGGCTTAACAGGGATATCACGGTCCTCTTGAATAAAAAGAGAGAAGCATACAAACAATGGAAGCTTGGGACAGTTTCCAAGGAGAACTATACAACAACAGCCCTCACCTGTAGGTAGCAGATTAGAAAGGCTAAGGTGATAACTGAAAACTAGCAACAGAAATCAAGACAAATAAGAAGCCCTTTAGGTATGTTAGGGAACAAGAGAAAAGCAAATGGAAGTGTGGGGCCATTGCCTAACAACTCAGGAGAGCTGGTTACCGACATTCAGGAGAAAACTAAACTCCTGAATGACTACTTTGCATCAGTATTTCACCGGACTAAGGGGAAAATCATACTAGGTGGGGTTCAGAATGGGCATGGTGGGAATGTCCACCTTCCTGCTGTTGACATTGAGCTGGTGCATGATCAGTTAGAAAAGTTAGACATTTATAAGTCAGCAAGACCAGATGAACTTCATCCGAGAGTGCTGAAGGAGCTGGCTGAAGTCATTGTGGGACCTCTGGTGAAACTCTTTCAAAATGTGTGGCACTTGGGGGAGATCCCTGAAGACTGGAAGGGGGCAATGTTGTGCCCATCTTCAAGAGGGGAAGGAAAGAGAATCTAGGCAACTGCAGGCCAATTAGCCTAACTTCTATCCCAGGGAAAATCTGGTTGAGAGGGGACTTGGTAGCAGCTTACCGCTACATCAAGGGTTCGGTGAACAACTGTTCACCAGGGCACCCTTGGGGAAAATCGGGAGAAATGGCCATGAACTCCTGGAAGACTATTTCGGGCTTAACACTAGGAAAAACTTCTTTACGTTCAGGGTGTCCAGACTATGGAATAAGCTCCCTCCAGAGGTGGTGCAATCGCCTACCCTGGAAATCTTCGAGGAGACTGGACGGTCACCTTGCTGGGGTCACCTGACCCCTGTTGTCTTTCCTGCCTAGTGCCGGGGGCTGGAGGTACCTTCCAGCCCCTTACAATCTATGAATTTTGGATTTCACAAAATCTTTAAGATGTTTTGTAAAAAAACAAAAGTGATGGATTTCACAATAACTTTGAAAATTTTGCAAGGCATTCCCACCTCAGCCTAAGTCTCAGCCCCAGC